>NW_021703766.1:37305119-37403135 GCF_005190385.1 Monodon monoceros
ATGCTGCCATGGACATGAGAAACTGCTTGGTTATCAGCTTTGTGCCCTCAGATCCTGAAGCCCTGGGAGCCTCCCGCAGCCATGGTACTATGCCCACAGCAGACTATTTGGAAAACTCACCAAGAAAACTGCCTCTCTTTCTTCTGTTTCTATTCTCATCATTTGATTACATCTGAAATGTGTCAGCCTTGTGCTTCTGAAATAGAGAAGATGGTGTCCCCAGGGAATAACCGAGTGTGAGTGCATGCCCCTGGAGGTGTGGTGCAAGGTCTCTACCCAGGCTGAGAGCCTTTCCCAGGCATATATATGCTCCACATATTCTCCTATGGTGCTGGAATAGGATGCAGAGCTTCCCTAACTCTCGGAGATTGAATCAGGGATGGAAAGATGGAATCTGACAGAGTGCAATACCCCAGAGAACCACAGAACATGTGCCCCATGATGATTAGAGTGGGGCTGTTTGCAATAGGCTGACTTGACAGACACACAAGACAGAATTTTCTAAACTTTAATATACCTCCAAGTAAACTGAGATGTTATCAAAATGAGGATTCTGACCTGAGGTCGGCCCCAAGGTTCTGCTCTTTTAACAAGATGCCATGTGATGCGGGGGATACTGGTCTGCAGGCCACACTTAGAGCAGCAAAACATGGACTCCTCACTCATGTAGCAAAGAGTTACTGCACTTCCTAAGCATTAGACTGCACTCTATGTACAGTATGGGCAAAATAGGCAAAGACCCTTGCACCCCAGGAACATGCTATATTTGAGGAAGATAACAATAATCAAGTAAACAAACAAACAAAGAAGATAACATGACGGAGTGAGAAGTTCTTTGGAGCCACAGAGGAGGACTTGGGTGCAGACGATGGAAGTGCTTTAGGCTGGCTGACAAGGGAAGGATGCCCTGGAGAGGGAATTAAGAAGGCTGACCTGGAGAGGGAGAAGGAGCCATCTGGAAGAGGCCTGGTGGGAGAACATTACAGACAGGGGGAGAGCAAGTGCAAGGGCCCTGTGCTATGAACAAGCTTGGGCCATTCAAGGAGTATAAGCTCAAGATGGAACAAAGCGCCTTGACCTCCAGGCCACAGCCTTTTCCCTGGATTCAGCCACTTGTCCTTGGTTGTGAGCTTCTGTTAAACTGGGTTAAACTAACAAAGCCCTTGACCATCCAGGGTTTAAAATAATTTCTGATCTCTTCTAGAACCCCATACCATTCTAGGGTCCTTGGAAAACCATGTCTGGAAAGTAAAGATTTAAACAAAATCTTTAATACCAGAATTCTACTTTCCCACTGGTCCTGGAGACCCAGTATTACTTTTCCAAGGGAAGTAGCATAGGAAGGAGGGCTTGGTAATGACTCAATGACAAAGAATGGCTGAAATACAGCCTGGCCCATTTGGGAAAGAAGTAGAGGTGATTTTTGTAAAGCCCTGGAGAAATTAGACTGGACTCCAATCCATGTTGACAAGTGGTACCTGTTGGTGTGGGGTTGAAAGAACATATTGAGTCCATGGGTCTGCTGTATAGCAACAAGGAATGGGTTGAGAAGGGATGCTGATGGATACAAGATGGCTTAGAGGAAAGCATGGTGACCAATAAACCAAATCTGTGATGTTGCCCATTTCTTTACATACTCTGCTATCCTCTTCCCATTCATCCTAATGGCATTCTCCCTCCCAATGCTTTACCACCTCTTACTGGGCATGCAGTTGATATGTTGGTCTAGGTTGATTTGGACTTTTGCCACCTTCTGCTTCTTGGAGACTGTACCTGACACATTTTGTCCCACACACCACATATGCTCATGGGCCACTTTTTTCTTTTGGCCACTACACTGAAATAGGAACTGACAGCTCCCAGCTTCAGTTCTGTTGGGCATTTCTCTCTGCCTGAGAACTTCTCTGCCATCACTGCACAAGACTCTTGCAAGAACCTATTTGGGCATTCTGATTCATGTGCCAATCTGGAGGGAAGAGGGAACTAGCACCATATGTGACCACCTTTGACTAATGGGGGATGGAGCTAGTGGACAAATATGCCTCTCTTCTGCCCTTCAGGCAGACAATTCTTAGGTGACTTATTTGTGGCTCCCCAAAGGGTCCCAGCAGGATTGAGTCTAGTTAGTGGTGATCAACTCAAGAAGGCACCCCCATATCAACTTTACCTCCTTCCCTTTTCCACTCTTCTCAGTGTCCCACTTCTGTTCCCTGAAATCACTTCTAAAACTCAACCTCCTACATATAAGCTCTTGTCTCAGACTCTGCTTTCTGGAAAGGATAGAAGCTAGGACAGAAGAACCTTCCAACCAACAGAAATCTAGCCTCGTAACATGTGATCCTATCCTACTGATGGCAAGACTGGGGTTTTACTGCCCTGTCTCCAATTGTGAATTGTTACGGGCTGGGAGATGAGTTAGCTCAGGAGCTGGGCCATTCTTCTGCCTTGCTCCCACCTGGAGTTACCATGTAGAGGACCCCTGGATGGATCTTCCATGTGGAAGAAGAGATCCTGAACTGCAGACATATGATTATTCTCTGAGATCTCTTCTCAGGGCTTTGGAATTTGGAAATTGCTTTCCACTAGTACTCAGCCACAACCCTTGGTGGTATGTCACAGACCTCCCTAAGACCTCTCCCAAATGGGTCTCAAAGGCAAAGGGTCTGTGCTCTCCCAACATCTCCCCTCATCTCAACGCCCTCTGACCTGCCTAGGAGAAATGGCAACATAGAAGCCATATATGATGAGAGAAATAAAAAGAAAGAACAACCTTGGAGAACTAATTGATTCAGGGATGGGGCAGAGAACATCCAAGATGAGCCTGAAGCATCTTGTGGCACCAGACAGCAAGAAGGTATTAAAAACAAATAAACAAACAAGAACAGTAAGAATACATATGTGTATGTTATATGTATTTCAAAGGAACACAGAACTAAACTGAAGGAGCTCCCAATGGCCAATGCTGGAAAAACTTGAGCAAAATATATAACTATACTTTTGAATTATAACCCAAAGAATAATATAATTATCCATGAGTCCATACTGATTAAACGAATAACTAACTAAATAAATAAATGAGAGAGAAGCAGCAACTCTTCCTCACAGAAGAACTCCAATTAATAAATGTAGAAGAAATGAGGGAAAATCATCAATAGTACACCAGAGTAATAATTGCCTTAGCCAAGACCTACTGATGGATATTAAAATAAATGGGTGAAAGTTTAAGTAGAAATGGGATACTTACATAGTCTCCAAGTACTGCCCTCAAACACTTAGTAATTGCAAAAAGAAAAATAGTTTATAGCATACAGTCCTGGTAGATACTACCTTAGCCAAGTGATGAAGTAATCTGCAGTAATAAGACACTGATGTCATGAGTCCCTTAGTTTGATGCACTGAGAAGGGAACATCACCCCTGTGGGATCGTTCCCAATAAAGCATAACCTAAATCTAATAAACAGAAAACATCAGACAAGTCCAGATGGAGGGACATTCTACAAAATAACTTACTGGTCCTCTTCAAAACTTACAAAGTCAAGAAGGACAAGGAAATCTTGAGGAACTTCCACAAATTGAAGAGGACTGTGGGGACAGTGTAACTAAATTAAATGTGGGAGCCTGGATCAGATGCTGGAACAGAAAAAGATTGTCAGAGAAAAAAGTATGAAATCTGAGTAACTTTTGTACTTTGGTTCATAGCACAACTCCAAGGTTAATGTCTTAGTTTTGATAAATGTTCTATGGTTGTGTAGACATTTAACTTAAGGGGAAACTTGGGGAAGGGTATAAAGGAACCTCTGTACTCTTTACAACTCTTTGGTAACTTTAAAATTATCTCAATATTTTAAAAATATATTGACTGTCAAAAAATAAAAAAAAGAAGGGAGCAGGAGACAAAAGTAATATAAACGTGGATAATTCCGCTTGTCATTCCATTCCACAAGCCTGAGATAAAAGAGCAAATCTGCTGCTCTGTCCTTTCATCAAGCGAGCACCTCAGATATGTGGCTCTGAAGCAAAAGCCAATTATTTCATCTGTCACCCCAAAGAAGGAAGAGCAAACGATTCAAAGAAGAAAATCCAGTGGTCTGGGTGGATTGAGAAGGACTTCTTGGTGTCCAATGAGGTAACCACTTATGGGATTTTTAAGCAATCCTAACCAGTGCTGGATAGAGACCACCATGCCTGCGTCAGGCAGGACTCCACTTTATCCCTTGGTGTCTCTTTTTTCTCCCTCATTCCTGTCTAACTCTGGAACTTAGGCTGGAAATGAACTCTGGAAATCACTGTCATGTTTCTCCTCTCTGGTTCCACATTTCCCTACAGTCCCTCCACTCACACACCCTGACCTACTCAGCCATTTGTCACTTCCTGTTAATGCTCAGTGAGGAAGTTCCCCTAAGCTCCCTCCCAGAGCAGTAGGAGCACCACATGCTGTGCTTATTCTCTGGCTCAGATCAGGTATTTTCTTCCTACTTGGGGTGGAGGCTACAGAGAGCAAAGTGGGATTGTCTTGGAGTTCTGCTTCTACGCACCCTCAAGATTCAAGGTCAAGAGGCTACTCAACCAGCCCCTGTGACCATCAGTCTTCCTTTCTGTGTACAAACCCCCAAAATAAAACTGAAGCCAGAGTGGACTCACAATGCACAGGGCTTCCTTGGTGGTGTTTTAGGATACAAGGTGCATGAGCCACAGCCCAGGAGAACTGGGAGCCAGTAGGGCTCAGGCAGCATCAGCAGCACCAGAAAGCTCTGACATCTTATGGACTGTCACCTACATGAGGTACGCTCATCAGGGAGGAAGAAAAGCCATCATTGTGACAAACCAGCCTGGCTTTTGCCTGTGCTGCTTAGCTGGCCATATGGTTTGGAAAGAAAACTTGTGATCTCTCCTTCCTGCCCAGTTAGTTTTACTGCACAGGACTGGGTGACAGCAGCATCTGGCCCCTCCCAGAAAGCACCTCCCTGTGGGAGGCCAGAGGCATGGGCAGGGCTTGGGAGTATGGCGGGGAAGAAAGTTGATAGGTGGGCATCTCTTAGTCCATTAGTACCAGGAAAGCCACACTCTTCCCTGGGACCCTGTAGCCAGAGACATCCCCAGAGCATTGGTTTGTCAGTGAGAAGAACTCTCCTGGCCATGAAATTTGTACCTGACATTTACAGTTTCCTCTGCCCTAGGTGAGTCCTCAGAGACTTCCTTATAACCCCAGTACTTGAACTGGAAGAGGGGAAAATAGAATACTTCCTAATCAAGCATGGGTGTGAAAATTTAGCTGTAAGGTTATTAACAATAGGAAACCTAACTAACTAAAAAGGTACTGGCGAAATAATGTGCATGCACACTTGTGGCTTGTGGCCAAACATTCATTTCCTCTGTTCAAAATATGGGACTGAGAATGTCTTTCTGGAATTCAAAGGGAATTCTGGGTATTGTGGTTTCTATGTGATTGAAGCAAACAACCTTCAACTACAGAGGTCCCTTTTCAATGGCAATTCACAAGTGAGCATATGACCCAAGCTTGTCTGATAAGAGTATACCCAGGACTTTTTTCTGGAAATGTTCCTTTTCCCACTGACCTGACTGCCATGAGGATGTTGAGACAGTTAAAATAATTATTGCAGCCATAGAGGGAGCTTATCTGAAGAAAAAATAGACACCCAAAGGAGAGTCTCAGAAAGATAGATGACATTTTGAACCTGTAGATCGAGTTACACCTGAAGCTAGCTCAGCTTCTAGCTAGCCCAACTTTGTAGTGTCCTTCAAACCCAGGGGAAGCCCCCAACTATATATTCTAGTAGCTCTAGTCTGCATGGATCCTGCCTGCCAGGGCCCATCACACCTTTCTCTGGAAGTTTACAGCCTTTTGACTAAAACTTATATATTAATCATGCCTTTTAATTTTTTTCTTTTCTTTTTTCTGGCCGCACCACATGACACGTGGGTAGTTTCCCGACCAGGGATTGAACTTGCACCCCCTGTAGTAGACTTAACCACTGGACCACCACGGAAGTCCTCACCTCATGCCTTTTAATTTCTATATCTCTGATGCTTTGACACCTTGGGCCTTGTGGGCCCTGCAGAGACTGCACCTTCCAGGCTTAGCCAATTCCTAGAGATAATCAATGAGGGTGTTTTCATATGCAAATTAACCAATCCCATAGCACCCAACCACCTCCTTTATCAGGCTCTCACACTCTGGACCAGTGTCCCCCTGCCCTAATCACCCCAGGGACAGACAACTGGAAACAACCTCTGTGCCCCAGATCCTGCTGAAATTATCTAACTAGCCAATTCTAAGTCTGCTTACCCTTCTGTGCCTTCCCTTTTCCTCAGAAACCACAATAAAGGCTCTTGCTCACATTTTTCTCTCACTCCTCCTGCCACCTGACTGACCCTGGTCCTTCCCTCTGTGGCCCTGCCTGGCATGCCCACCTCCCCTTAGGAACAATGAGTAACAAACTATCTTTTCAATGGCAATTGTCTCCTGATTATACCTCAATAATAAAAAACCTACATTTTAAAACAACTTGTTCATCCATTAGGAGCCACACACTCAACAAGGTGCTCAGAAAACCCAGCAAACTATCAGTGACAAATGGCTCCATGCTCAGCCACAGGTGCTTCTTTGACACCCCAGTTGCAGGAGAAATCCTAGACTTACTTAGATCCTCTCTCTAGTTTTTTCTAATTAGTATAATGCTAAGCAAACAATAGACATTTAACCAATGCACACTGGTTGTTTGATGAAGCAGACTGATCAGGCTACACAGATGCCATAATCACTGTACAACTATTGCTGGGAGGGGCCTCCAAGAGCTTCTAGATCAGAATTTATAAAATACCTCTCTCAAGAGATATTATGAGGGTCTATCTCATTGGGGGCTCCCAGAAGCAGACCCTGAGACAAGATTTGCATGTCAAGTGGTTTATCTGGAAGACAATCCCAGGAAGCACCAGTAAGGAAGTGGGGCAGAAAAGGGAAAGAAACCAAAACAAGGTATGTTAATGAGCAACTGTGTCTCTGCCCACTGGGGACCTCTGAAAGAAGAGGGAAGTGGTCCTCAAATTGTGATGCACATCAGAATCACCTGAAGGGATCCTTAGAACAGAGTCTGGCCTGAACTTACAGAGTTCCTGATTCAATGGGCTCCCAGGTGACACTGACGCTACTTGTTCCAGGACCATACTTGGAGGTTGCCTTCCACCTCCATCATCAATGGGCAGGAAGCTGAGGTATTTATCACCCAATTGCCCTTCATCATTGGCTGAGGGTAGTTCTCAGGGGTGGTGACTCCCCAGCACTTGTGGCCTGACTCTGTGCATGGAGAGAAGGTCCTCGGGCAGAGAATTGAGCACTGGCAGTGGAACAACACGAGCATGCATGGAGATAGTTAGTGCTGAAAGGTGTGGGCAGGACACTGGCAGCATTTGTTATGACATCCTACCCCAACACTTCTGTGGTGAAAGAAGATAGAGGACATCCACCCCCATTCTACATCCTTTTTTGGAAAGTCACAGTGTTCATTAGCATAGCAGTGGTTCTGAGAGGTCCTCAAATAAAGAAATCTGTTGAACTTAATATTTCCCAAATTTCTTTGAACTTCTTTCAAAGAAGAAAGTTTGGGAATTGCTATCTAGACCAGGATTTGGCAACTAAGAACTACGGAGCAAATGTGACCTGCTACTTATTTGTGTAAATGAAGTTTCACTGGAACACAGCCACACTCATTCTTTTACAGACTGTATATGGCTACTTTGCTCTGCAACAGCAAAGTTAAGTAGTTGTGACAGAGACTGTAGGGCCCAAAGGCCTAAAACATTTATGATATGGCTCTTGGCAAAAAAGGTTGACAGAGTCTTGTTCCAGACTCTTTTCTCCCCATTTTAAGGACAATGAAACTGTGACTTCAGGAGGGCAAAATGTCTTGTCCAAGGTCACTGAAACAGATTATAGTGATGCTGGGGCAAGAGCACTGGGTTCCTGATTCTTATGCCCTTTCAAAGAGCCCCTTCCACTCACAGCTCTGCCTCATAGTCCCTCTTCCTTTATCTCTTGTTCTCTATACTCCTGGCCTAGTAATGTGAGCAATGATGGATTCTCCAGAAAGAAATCCTTGTACTTCTGTTTAAAAGCTCCCCTATATGCCATTAGACCACTCACTCACCAAGTCTTTTTGATGGACCAGGCATGGAGATTCCACAGGAAATAAGAACTGGCATGCTTCTGTCCTGTTTGGAGCCTAGTTGAGCAAGGGTGTAAAAAGCTGTCTTTAAAAGAAAAGTGTGTATTGTCTATGATGAGTGTTTTAGAGACAATGACACAAATGAGGGAGAGGTTGAGGAGGCTGGTTGGGATTCGAAGGCCATGGGAGCCTTCTGCAAGGGATGACATTCAAGCTAAGACATGTATTACAGACCTAAGAAATTGTGTGAAGGCTCGAGGGAAAAACATTCCAGGTGGGAAGAAAGGCAAGTGCAGTGACTTGAGATGGCAGCATCTCACTAGGCTCCAGCCTAGTGGGAGGGGATGGAGGAAGCATTTGATGCAGGGACCATACCAGGGACCATACCAGGGCAGGACTTTGCAGGCCATGATCAGAAATTTGGATTGCATTCCAAGTAGAGAGCCTTGTGAGATCAATCCCCAAGAAACAGTTCCTGAAATCCTGATAGAGATGTAAGCTTCTCCATGGACAGTTCTGTTCACAAAGGCCTAGATTATGCAAGAAAAGACACATGCCTGGCCTGGCAGATGTTCTAAGGACTGGTTAAACATGCACATGTATGCACCATAGAGAAGCAATGTGTGCTGTCCTTAGTATGCCTCTCCATCCCAGTGTGCCCAGGTCAGTCCCTGTCCACATCTACTGCCCTGGCACAGATTACTAAGAGCACCCCCTTTCACTTCTAACAGTGTCTCGGTTTGAGTGATAAATTATACCATCACCCTAATTATACCACTTGCTTCCATGTAATTTAAGCCTTGGCTCATGAGGTCCATTACTCTCAGGTCATAATTCTGAGGAATTATTCTATTCCTTACAATTAATAGAAATCATCACAAGGTTATGTCTTGTTTCTCCTTTGGCACTCCATATTCCCAGAGGACAGGACACGTGTGTTTATTTATAAAGAGTGTTTGCCAGGTCTACCATGAAAATAATACATGGGCACATTACTTTTCAGAAGTTAGGTCACGTAGTCTTCACAACAAAACTGCTGGAAGGGTCAAGAGTCATTTCCCTTTCATGGACAGGAGAAGTAAAGTGCCTAGCCAAGATCTCACAGGCAGTAAGTGTCAGAATTAGAGCTCAAACTTAGATGGACCTAGCTCCACATCTAAGCATCTTTGTACACCACCATCCTGCAGCTTAAGGCCTGGTTGATCTCTCTTCTACAGCAGATACTGACAGCCTAATAAGAAAGAGGAGAAGACAAAATAACCTTCCTGTCTGGGCTTTGCAAATATAAAGTGCCTCGTAACAACCGAACAATAACAGCCATCGATGTTAGCAGGTGATAAGGATACAGCTAGTGCTGTTGACAGTGCAGAGATTTTTATGATTATCTCTTAATGTATGTCAGGTCAGATGTAATACCCTGTAATGTCAGAGCCTATCAGTCTCGCTCGAGGCAGGCACACATGACACACACCACTGGGTGCTCTTGGCACACGTTCAAACCCAAGCTGTCAGGGCTTTCTCAACACCAGCCTCTGGGCAGGTACACATGGAAGGTGCGGATCACCCAGGGATGGACTGTTAAGCTGAGAGAGCCACGTCTGGGACCTGCATCAGCACAACATAGCCTCAGGGTGGTTTCTAAAGCAATTTGTTACCCTATCAGGGACAGAGAAATGGCTCCTGTGGAACCCTAGGAACTGGAGTGTCCTCACCTTCCGTCAGGCTAAAGTCTCTCTCCCTCCAGAGATAGGCTAAGAACTACTGCTGCTAAACCTTATTTTTGTCCTGGCTCAGCCTCAAGCCATCTGGGTAACCTTGGGCAGGTCCTCAGGCAGGAGGAATGGCTGGAGAGGGCTAGGTTCAAATACTGGCAAGGATCACTTCTCAGTCCCTCTGAGGCTCACACTCCTCCCCTATAAACCCTGGTTGTAGCGATCACCTTGCAGGACTGCTGTGTAAATGAAATACCCAGAGGTTTTCATATAGCAGGTCCTCAGAAAAGGTGGACTGCACTCTTAGTATCACTATCATCACCATTGCCATCTCCCCTTAGAGGCTAAAACAGCAGAAGGTGGATGTGGAAGAAATCACCTCCCTGCATTTCTGCTTTCTGCATCTCTGTCCTGGAACACTCCACGGTTAATGGAACCCCAAGCAGAGATGGCAAAGCAGGAGTGCTAACTCGCTTCCTGGAACATGGTACCCTGGTCTAGCACTTCTCCTAGGTGTGTACACCTTGCAATTAGTCAAGTAATTAGGTTCATGAGTAAATTGAATTAGGAAAAATGATATTCTTAACCCCTTCCCCTTTCTCTGAGCATGAGCTGTTTATTAATGCCAATGGGGGTACACATCCAAGGGTAGTCCTTCAATTCTCTATTTCTAATGTTTTACTATTTTCTCTTTTTACTTTTCATTAGGGAAATTTTCAAATACTCTAAAAGGAGAGAAAAAAATATTACAAGACTTCATTTTCAACAATTAACACCATTTTGCCATTCTTTTTTAAATATGCCTAATACACATACATTTTTAAGGCAAATTGCCAACATCATGCCATTTCCTCCATTTCATCCTTGTTAGTACACAGGAAAGAGTAGGGCTGGGGCCAGGGTGGGGAGCAGTGGAGAGTGGAGAAGGCTGTCCAAGGACTCAGACAACTTGTCCTGGAATGATACCTGGGCCCAGGGCCTCAGAAACTGCTATTTCACAATGAAAGGGACAGATGAGGGGAAGGAGAGTTAGGGGCAGATCTGGAGGAAGCTACATTGGAACCTGCCTTGGAATCCAGGAATACAAGTTTCAAGAATAGGGTGATTCACTTGACTGACAAAAACCACGCAACCTAAAAGTTGTGAGTTAAGTGTTATTTGTGGATCTTACTGAGGACTGTAGCCAGGAGACAGACTCTCAGATAGCTCTGAGGAACTGCTCTGAAGAGGCAGGGTAGGAGCCAGGATATAGAGTAGTTTTCTTGCTGGGAAAGAAGCAAGTAATCAAACATCAAAAGATTGCTGCTAATCACAAAGAACAGACATCTCAAGTTAATGATTTTAGTCCTTTTTTATGTATGGGAAGATGCAAGAGTTTGGGCTCATTGAAATTATTCCTTAGATATGCATTTAACTATCTAGGGCCAGTATCCAAAGCACAGAATGCTTCCTCTTTTTCTCCATCCAGAATTCCCCTCAGGGTACACATTGAGGGGTAGGGGGTAAAGTGGGAGGGGCATCTGCAGTGGCTGATGGCTTGATGGTGGGCAATATTTGTTATTTACCGGAATGGCAGGCAACATTCTTTGTCAGCAATTCCTCAGGACAAAAGGCGCACAAGCATTTCTGGGAACAGTTGGGGTCTCATGCCCCTAACACCAGTGTGGAGGACATTATGGAGCTCTGGAACTGTCCCAGAGCCTGGAGGTACATCCACACTAGGGCCCATATCAGGGGAGATAATATAACCATCCCCTGGGACTCTCAAGCAGCAGGCTTGGAGAAGAATGGCATCACCAGACAGTGAACAAGAAGTTGGAAGCAGCCACTGCTCCAGCCTCCCACCACCCAGCTCCCATCCTGCCAAATGTAGATCCTGCTCTCTCTTTTCATAGAAGTAGACTTACAGGAGGAGTCACTTAAGGGAACAAACACCTGGCACACCAAGAGACGAGGAAGCCAGCTTCAATAAGATGAAAATGTGCCACCCCCCCCCAAAAAAAAGTGTCTTCACGTCAAGAAAACAAGGTGTGCCCATTTTATGGATGAGGAAAGTAAGCCTCGGAAAAGAAAATTGCTCAAAATAACAGCTAGCAAATGGCAAAAGCAGGTCTACTCACTCTCCTTCCTCATCCTTTCTTCCTAGCTCAAGATTAGCTCCTAGAATTGGAAGATTTATTTCTGGTAGGAAACATTTTTGTATGAATGATTCACTAATCAACTTGGTTTGAGTTTCATAAAAGGCAGTGCTGGGAACACTAAGTCAGTACTTCTTTCCCGTTTCCAGCTTACAGAGAGGAAGAGAATGCAAAAAGCTCAGATATGCAAATGAACATTTGGACTGATTTCCACTGGAATTTTAGCCTCCAAGAGAGTTCTTTATACCCTGCAGAAATGCATTTTTGTTTCTGCTTAACTGGTGAAAAAGAAGGAAAGATATTTCCAGATGACCTAGCCTAGGAATAAAAGTTTCTGGAAGCAAATGTTAGTTAAACAAGGATCATATTGGCTAAATAAATGCTCCACTCATTGAAAGGAATGGAGAAAGAGAATTCCCAAGTTCTAAATTATGAGAGCAAATGGGTGTCTTCTACATTCATTTCTCACCTTTCTTCCACTCAGGCCCATACCTCAGTCAAGGTCTGGGATGGTCTCAGGAGGGTACCCAAGGATGTGAGTAGGAAAGTGAGCAGCAGCCTCCCCTCTAAGTTAAAAAAGTCAACTGTAATGAACTAAAGCATGTGGTTTATACACAAGACCCTCTGCTGGCCCTGGGGTTGAGAGGGGAAACAGAAGCTCTGTAGCCCTTACCCTCAAGAGGTCCTGGGTCTCAAGAAGGACTAAGATGCATAAATAAAGGCAATTAGGAATTACCCAGGTGTGCTCAGGGAAGACAGGCCAGGAGCTCTGAGTGCTGCCTTCCAGGGGAATTTCTAACACTATGGGTGCCCCAGGCCACTAATGGGACCCTTTGGTCTTGAATGAAAAGTCCACACTTTAGCCCTGTGTGCTCAGTCACTTTTATTTTTTTTTAATTAAAAAAAATTTTTTTTTTTGGCCGTGCAGTGCAGTTTGTGGAATCTTAGTTCCCTGACCAGGGATTGAACCTGGGCCACCGCAGTGAAAGCACCAAGTCCTAGCCACTGAACCACAAGGGAATTCCCCCAGTGACTTTTATTAAGCCGGACAGATGTCCAATACATAGTAAGCCTTGACCAGGCTGGTTCACTACAGTGCCCCACCTTGCCTCCTTTCCTGTGCTCCCCATCTCACCCAGGCCCCACACATAGGAGGCACCTCTCAGAACCCAAACACAGGATAGTTCAGGCAGCGACTGTCCACTCCTGATGAATGCTCTTGGAGTCAGGTTTCCAGAGCTGCTGATAACCTGGCAATTAACCACAAGGCTGAAAGAATACAGTTTGAATCCTTTGATAACTCTTGGCATGCCTCAGCACTATCTCCTTTTGTTTTCAGTCATCCTGACACTGCAGAGGCAGCTGCAGAGTGATGCATATATTAATGATGCCCTGAGAGTAAGGCAAGACTAATATAGCTACCAATGCCTGAGGTTGAGTTTCCCAACTATTTGTAACTGGGTCACTATTTTTAGTTGGAAACTCCAGTCAAAAATGTCAAAAAGGGAAAATGAATGTGAATTTGGCTGAGAGGAAAGAACCAGGGATGGGGTTTCCATTCCATCTTAGTTAGCAACTCATCATGGGTCTGAAAAAAGCATTTCCTAGCTCTGGGTCTCAGATTTTCTCACCTGAATGACCAAAGGTTTGGATTCACCTTTGTTGACTGAAATAAAAATGCTCAACATGAAAGCTATGAGTTTCAGTTTTATTTGGGCACTTACTGAGTACTATAGTGTGGGAGACAGCCTCTCAGAGAACTCTGAGGAACTGCTCTAAAGAGATAGGGGGTCAGCATACATGTGATTTTGGTGAAGGGGTCACATGCAACCAAGCACACACATCTTGGTCAAAGGTTGCTGCTAGTCCTGAGAAACAGATATCTTACTTAATAGTTTTAGTGCTTTGCAAAGTATGGGAAGATACAAAAATTCAGGTTCATAAAGATTTTCTCCTGAAAATACCTAACTAGCTGAAAGCGTGTTCTGCCAGTTTTCTCCAAGCACAAAGTGCCTCATTCCTGATCCCTACCTTGAACTCATTTCAGGATGTGTTAAAGATTAGCAGGTGCAGTGGCTAATGGACATTTATGGAGCTGGATGGTGAGCAACATTTTTTAGTTGCCACCTTCAACTGGACATTCTATGAATCAGAGACCAGCAACACCGAAAGGAGAAGGGACTCAGCTTCATGAAGCAAACCATCCTGCTGAAGAATTCTTTCAAGTGTCTCTAACACTAAGGCTTGTAACAAGGTCTCATATCCTTGCCCAGGAGAATTGGAAAGGAAAAATATTCAGCAGGGTCCCACCTGACAGAGTTTGATTCTAATGTCACTGCATAAGGCAAGAATAGTACACAGTTAGCTTTCCCCACAGGAAGGTGCCACTATTCCACCAGCCAAGCCCACCAGTGTTCCCCTCCAGCCTCAGGACTGCCAATGTTCTTTCATTAAAGAATTGCCTTGCTTTTAGGGGACATAAAAAATAACATACTTTCCAAAATATGTAAACAGCTCATATAACTTAATATCAAAAACAAACAACCCAATTAAAAAATGGGCAGAAGACCTGAATAAACATTTTTCCAAAGAAGACATACAGATGGCCAACACAAGAAAAGATGCTCAATATTGCTAATCATCAGAGAAATGCAAATCAAAACCACAATGAGATATCACTTCATACCTATCACAATGGCTATCATCAAAAAGACCACAAATAACAAGTGTTGGTGAAGATATGGAGAAAAGGGAACCCTTGTATACTGTTGAAGGTAATGTAAATTCGTGCAGCCACTATGGAAAACAGAATGGAGGTTCCTCAAAAAACTAAAGATAGAACCACCATGTGATCCAGCAATTCCACTCCTAGGTATATATCTGAATAAAATAAAAACACTAATTCAAAGAGATACATGCACCCCAATATTCATAGCAGCATTATTTATAATTGCCAAGATACGGAAGCAACCTAAGTGTCCATCAATAGATGAATGGATAAAGAAGATGTGTGTATATATATATATATATATATATATATATATATTCCTGAAACTAATATACTATTGTAAATCAACTATACTTTAATATTTAAAAAAAAAATTTTAAACAGCATAATTAAGGTATTATCAGAGCCTAACTGACTGGGGAAAGGGAAATATCCAATATCAGCTGGCCCTAGCATTCCATGTGGGAAGAGGGAAATACTCCAGCCCCCTCTAGCCATTCTGTCCTACCTAAAAAGAGAGAAAACACATTGAGAAACACTTGTGAGTTCACAGCCCAGTGGCACATGCTCACTAAAAGACTAGACCTAATCATAAGAATGCTCCCTCTCCCCCACACCTCATCACCGTATTACTAAAGGCTTATTTACAGCAGTTCCTTTTACCTGGTATATCATGTCTAGCTATCAGTAAAAAATTACAAGGCATACCAAAAGACAAAACCACAATTTGAAAAGACAGAGCAAGCATCAAATCAGACATGGCAGGGATGTTAGAATTATCAGACCAGGATTTAAAATAATTATGATTGATATACTAAGGGATCTAATTGATAAAGTAGACAGCATGTAAGAACAAATGGACAATGTAAGCAGAAAGATGAAAATCCTAAGAAATAACTAAAAAGAATAGAGATTAAAAAAAAACACTGTAATAGAAATGAAGAATGACTTTGATGGGTTCATTAGTAGCTGAGGATGTAGCTGAGGAAAGGTGTTCTGAGCTAGAGGTTATATCAGTAGAATCTTCTAAAATCAAAAAGCAAAGAGAACAAAGACTGAGAAAAAGAACATAAAATCCAAAGACTGTGGGACAACCACAAAATCTATAGTGGGTATACCAGAAAGAGAAGAAAGAGAGAAAGGAACAGGAAAGATACGTGAAACAATAATGAGAGAATTTCCACAATGACAGATCCAGGAAGTTCAGAGAACCAAGCAGGATAAATGTCAAAAAATTTCACTTTGGTATTTTAACAGAAAATCAAAGAAAAAATCCTGAAGGAAGCCAGAGGGAAAACACACATTACCTACCTATAGAGAAACAAAGATAAGAGTCACATCTGACTTCTTTACAGAAACCATGCAAACTGGAAGCAAGTGGAGTGATATATTTAAAGTATTGTGGGTAGTGGAGATCATGATGGCAGAGTAGAAAGATATGGAGCTCACCTCTCCCCACAAACACAACAAAAATACATCTACATATGGAACAATTATCACAGAATGCCAACCGAAGCCTGGTACAGCTTATACAACCAAAGCTGAGAGAAAAATCCCCACAGGATGAAGAGAAAAAAAGAAAAAGAAATGAGGATGAACAAGTGCTCTGAGAGGGAGCTGTATAAGAGGAAAGATTCCCTCACCCTGACAACTCCCTTCTCTGGCAGGAGATCCTCTGGGATCAACAGGGAGCTAGAGTGGCCTGGACTTTGCTTGAGAGGAGTGTGTGGATGCTGGCTTGCTAGCAGACAGGGCAGAGAGAGACCAGCACTGATAGCTGTCACATTGTCACATTTCCCAGCCTGAAATGCGTACCTGCTAGTACATGCAGTGGCTGGCTGCTGAAACTCAGGCTTCAGTAAAGGGACCTGGGGAGAGGACACAGTTTGGCTGTGCAGAGACAACCTGAGAGGCCTGGAGTGTGATCTGGGCCAACATTGTTGGTGTGTGCAAGACAGGGCACTAGTCCACCATAGGAGCTCCATTTTCAGCATGTTAATGGCAGGGCATGGCTCCAGCAGCTGTGAACACCCACACCACACAGGCGGAGCTGACATCCAAGTCTATTGTCAACACTTCCTCAGTGGAGGTGAGTCCAGGAGTGGCACCAGCAGCAACACACTTTGTTGGCACTCACACCAGGTGGTGAGTGACATCACAGAATTACATGTCCCCAGCAGACAGCCCTTGGGGAGGAATATGCAGCAGCTCCTTTCCTAGTGGGAGCGCTCCAGTGGTTCCTACCTCACACTGCAGCTTAGAACTGAATCTGGGGGCTTCTACAGGGGGCTGTGACAACCACAAACAAAAAAAAGGCCCTGCACAACATCTCCTGCAGGCTCTGGTCACCACGACACCAATCACACCCCCATCAAGAGGACAACGGCCAGCACACTCTGAGGAAAGACATGATAGGCATCCTTAGAAAAGGCAGCCCTCACACCAAAAATATTGGACTCACACTGTCTACACAGAGACACTCTCACATAAAAACATCCCTTCAAAACCACAGTAGATAAGTGTTTCTCCTAAATTCATAGTCAGAGAAATGTAAGTAAAATGAAAAAGCAGAACTACTCCCTATTAAAACAACAAGATAAATCCCCTGAAAGAAAAAAAAACAATTAAACAGACTTCTCCAGTCTACCAGACCCTGAGTTCAAAAAATGAGGTAATAAAAATGCTGAAGGAATTAAGAAAGATTATCTATAGAAATGCAGATCACTGTAACAAGGAACCAATCAAAATTAAACAACTCAATTGTGAAGACAAAAACCGAGCTAAAGGCAATGAATAGCAGATGAAATAATGCAGAAGAATGAATAAAAGATCTGGAAGATAGAATAATGGAAATCACCCAGTCAGAACAGCACATAGAAAGACAAATAAAAAAATAAAATCAACATACGAGATCTATGGGATAATATTAAGCATGCCAACCTATGCATCATGGGGATTCTAGAAGGAGAAGAGAGAAGGGGATAGAGAATATATTCAAAGAAATTATGGCTGAAAACTTCCCAAACCTAAAGAAGGAAACAGATATTCAGATACAGGAAGCACAGAGGGTCCCAAACAAGATGAACCAAACAAAATCACACCAAGACATATCAGAATTAAAATGGCAAAAGTTAAAGACAAAGAGAGAATTCTAAAGACAGCAAGAGAAAAACAGAGTCAGTTACAAAGGAAATCGCATAAGGCTATCAGCAGATTTCTTCCCAGAAACTATGCAGGACAGAAGGGAGGGGCATTATATGTTGAAAACCTTGAAAGGGAAAAATCTGCAACCTAGCACACTCTACCCAGCAAGATTATTGTTTAGAATAAAAGGAGAAACTAACAATTTCTCAGATAAGCAAAAACTAAGCATACAGTGATTCTAAACCTAACCTAAAAGCAATATTGAAAGGTCTTTTCTAAATAGAAAAGAAGCAAGAATCTATAGTAAAGGGAAAAACACAACAGGAAAGGCAAATATATAAAAGGATTGTAGATCACATAAATAAGCCAGTACATAGATCTAGAAACAATCAAAAAAATTTGAAAGACAATTATAACTACAATGAACAGCAAAAGGATAAATGTGAAGATGTTAAATAGAACATCAAAACACAAAATGTGGGGGAAGGGAGTAAAAATGTAGATCTTTTAGAATGTGTTTGTAACTTGTATGACTGTTGGTCTAAAACAAGTAGGTATAGTTATGGGTTAACATACTTTAAAATCAGGGTAACCACAAATCAAAAACATTCAATAGATTCAAAAAACCAAAACAACAACAAAAAAGGAACTCAAGCATAATACAAAAGAAACACTTCAAACCACAAAAGAAAAAACAAAAAGAAGAGGAAAGAAATGAAGAACTACAAAATCAACTGTAAAACAAGGCTGACAATGGCAATAAATACATACTTGTCAATAATTATTTTAAGTGTCAGTGAGCTAAATGCTCCAATCAAGAGATACAGTGGCAGCTTGGATAAAAAAAACAAGAACCTACAATATGCTGCCTACAAGAGACTCACTTTAAGGCAAAAGATACACATAGATTGAAAGTGAGGGGATGAGAAAAGATATTTCATGCAAATAGAAATGACAAGAAAGTGGGGGTAACAATACTCAGACAAAATAGACTGTAGAACAAAGTCCATAAAGAAAGACAATGAAGGACACTATTTAATAATAAAGGGATCAATAAAAGAAGAGGGTATTACACTCATTAACATATATACACCCAATATAGAAGCACCTAAATAAGTAAAACAAATACTAACATACATAAAGGGAGAAATTGACAGGGATATGATAACAGTAGGAGACTTTAACACCACACTGACATCAATGGACATATCTACAGAAAGAAGATGAGTCAGGCAACAGAGATCCTAAATGACATGATAGAGCAGTTGCAAAACAAGAAAAAAAAATGAAAAGAAAAAAAATACACATTCTTTTCAAGCATGCATAGATAATTCTCTAGGATATATCATGTACTAGGACACAAAACAAGCCTCAACAAATTTAGGAGGATAGAAATTATTTAAAGCCTCATTTCTGACCACAAGAGTACGCTACTAGAAATCAACCACAGAAAGAAAAACGAGAAAAGAAAAAGAAAAACAATTACATGGAGACTAAACAACATGCTACTTAAAAAACTAATAGGTCAAGAATGAAATCAAAGCAGAAATCAGAAAACACCTAAAGACAAATGACAATGAAAACACAACCATACAAAATCTATGGGATGCAGCAAAAGCAGTTCTAAGAGGGAAATTCATAGCAATATAGGCTTTTATCAAGAAACAAGAAAAACTCAAATAAACAACTTAACCTATCACTTAAAAGAATTAGAAAAAGAAGAACAAAGAAAACCCAAATCAGTAGAAGAAGGGAAATAATAAATATCAGAGAGAAAATATTTTTAAAAAACAATAGAAAAGATCAATAAAACAAAGAGCTTGTTTTTTGAAAGGATAAACAAAATCGACAAACCTCTAGCCAGTCTCACCAGGAAGAAAAGAAAGAGGACACAAATAAATAAAATAAGAAATGAAAGAGGAGAAATAACAACTGATACTGCAGAAATACAAAAAAGCATAAGAAAATACTATGAACAGTTCTATGTCAACAAATTGGACAACCTAGAAGAAATAGACAAGTTTCTAGAAAAATATAGCATGCCAAAATATAGTCAAGAAAAATCAGATAATTTGAACAGACTGATGACTGAAAGTGAAATAGAATCTGTAATCAAAAACCTCCCTGCAAACAAAAGTCCAGACTGGATGGCTTCACTGGGGAATTCTACCAAATGTACAAAGAACTTCTACCTATGCTTCTCAAATTATTCCAAAAGACTGAAGAGGAGGGAACACTCCCAAAGTCATTCTATATAGCCACCATCACACTGATACCAAAACCACATAAAGACACTAAAAAGAAAGCAAATTAAAGGCCAATATCTTTGGCCTTTAATATATATTGTGTAAAAATTATCAAACCTTAGCAATTAGCAAACCTTATCCAACAATACGTAAAAAGGATCGTATACCATGATCAAGTTGGATTGATTCCAGGGTCACAGGATGGTTCAACGTACACAAATCAGTTGATGTGATACACCACATCAACAAAAGAAGACAAAAACCACATGGTCATCTCAATAGATGCAGAGAAAGTATTTGATAAAATTCAACATCAATTCATGATAAAAACTCTCACCAAAGTGGTTATAGAGGGAACATATCTCAATGTAATAAAAGTCGTTTATGAGAAATCCACAGCCAGTATAATACTCAGGAGTGGAAAGCTGAAAGCCTTCCCACTAAATTTGGGAAAAAGACAAGTGAGCCCACTTTCACCACTTCTACTCGACACAGTATTGGAAAACCTAGCCACAGCAATCAGACAAAAAAATGGAAAAAAGCATATCCAAATTGGAAGGGAAGAGATAAAATTGTCATTATATGCAGATGACATGATACTCTGTATAGAAAACCCTAAAGACTCCACACAAAAAACTATTAGAACTAATAAATGAATTTAGCAAGGTAGCAGGAAACAAAATTATTATACATATGAAATGAAATGAAATATCAGAAAGAGAAAGTAAAAAAAATAAAAATCCTGTTTAAAATGATGTCAAAGAAAAATACATAGGAGTAACCTAACCTATGAGGTGAAAGACCTATATGCTGAGAACTGATATAAAATATTGATAAAGGAAATTGAAGATGATTCAAAGAGATGGAAAGATATCCCATGCTCTTGGATTGGAAGGATTAATATTCTTAGAATGGCCATACCACCCACAGCAATCTACAGATTTAATGTTATCCCTATCAAATTACCCATAACATTTTTTTACAGAACTAGAACAAATAATCTTAAAATTTATATAGAATCACAACAAATCCTGAATTACCAAAGCAATCCTGAGGAGAAAGAACAAAGCTGGAGGCATAATCATCCCAGACTTCAGATTATACTACAAGCTACAGTAATCAAAACAGCATGATACTGGCACAAAAACAGACATTTAAAACAATGGAATAGAATAGAAAGCCCAGAAAGAAAGCCACACACCTATGGTCAATTAATCTCCAACAAAGGAGGCAAGAATATACACTGGAGAAAAAACAGTTTCTTCAACAAGTGGTATTGGGAAAGCTGGAGAGTCTCATGTAAATCAATGAAATTAGAATACTCCCTCACACCATATACAAAAATAAACTAAAAATGGTTTAAAGACCTAACTATAAGACATGACACCATAAAACTACAAGAAAAGGGGAATTCCTTGGAGGTCCAGTGGTTAGGGCTCCAATGCCACACTTCCACTACAGGGCATGGGTTTGATTCCTGGTCAGGGAACTAAGATCCAACAAGCTGCACAGTGCAGCAGAAAAAAAAAAAACAACCAACCAAACAAAAAACCTCCAAGAAGAGAACATAGGCAAGATATTCTCTGACATAAATCCATAAATCTTAGCAATTTTTTTTAGCTCAGTTGCCCAAGGCAAAAGAAATAAAAGCAAAAATAAACAATTGGGACCTAATTAAATGTAAAAGATTTGCATAGCAAAGGAAACCATAAACAACCTGAAAAGACAACCTATGGACTGGGAGAAATATTTGCAAACAATATGACTGACAAAGGTTTAGTTCCCAAAATATACAAAGAGCTCATACTACTCAATATCAAAAACAAAACAAAACAAAACAAAAAACCCAATCAAAAAATGGGCTGGGCTTCCCTGGTGGCGCAGTGGTTGGGAGTCCGCCTGCCGATGCAGGGGACATGGGTTTGTGCCCCGGTCCGGGAGGATCCCACATGCCGCGGAGTGGCTGGGCCCGTGAGCCATGGCCACTGGGCCTGCACGTCTGGAGCCTGTGCTCCGCAATGGGAGAGGCCACAACAGTGAGAGGCCCACGTACCGCAAAAAATAAAAAAAGTCTACAAATAATAAATGCTGGAGAGGGTGTGGAGAAAAGGGTGGGAATGTAAATTGGTGCAACCACTATGGAAAGCAGTATGGAGGTTCCTTAAAAATCTAAAAATAGAGCTACCATATGATCCAGCAATCCCACTCCTGAGCATATATCCAGAAAAGACCAAAACTCTAATTTGAAAAGATACACACACCTCAATGTTCATAGCAGCACTGTTTACAATAGCCAAGACATGGAAGTAGCCATTAACAAATGGATGGATAAAGAAGATGTGGTATATATATGCAATGGTATATTACTCAGCCATAAAAAAGAATGAAATAATGCCATTTGCAGCAACATGGATGGATCTAGAGATGAACATATTGAGTGATGTAAGTCAGACAGAGAAAGACAAATATTATATGATATCACTTATATGTGGAATCTAAAAAATAATACAAATGAATTTATTTACAAAACAGAAACAGACCCACAGACATAGAGAACAAAATTATGGTTACCAAAGAGGGAAGGAAAGGAGGGGAAGGATAAATTAGGACTATGGGATTAAAAGATACATATTGCTATATTTAAAATAGATAATCAGCAAGGACCTACTGTGTGGCACAGTATAACACAGTAGCAAGATAATCAATATCTTGTAATAACCTATAATGGAAATATATTTATATATATAGAATATTGTAAATCAACTATACCTCAATTAAAAAAAAAAGAAGAAGAAAGTGTTGAGATAAAGCAAAAGCCCCACCAAACCAGAATTCTGTACCCTGTGAAAGTATTCTTCATGATCAAAGACAAGTAAAGACTTTCTCAGACACACAGAAGTTGAGGAAATTTATCATCAGTAGATCCACCTTGCAAGAAACGTTAAAGGAAGTTCTTTAGAGAGAAGGAAAATAATATAGTTCAGACACCAAATCTACATAAAGGGAAGGAAAGGAAGAACATAAGTGAAGGTAAAATAAAAAACTTTTTCACTCTTAATTGATCTAAAAGGTAACAGTTTGTTCAAAACAATAATAACAAAACTATATTTGGTTATGTATGCTTATGGATATGTCATATATGTGTGTGTTAGTGTGCTTATGTATGTTTATATATAAGTGGAATGAATGACAGCAGCATTACAAGAGATGGGAGAAAAAAATAGAATTATTTTATTATTATAATGTACTCACACGACCCATGAAGTGACATAGTGTTATTTAAAAGTAGACATGGATTACTTATAAATGTATACTGAAAACTCTAGGACAGCCACTAAAAAAAAGTTTAGAAGAAGTATAACTGATAAGCTAAGAAAGAAGGGAAAATGGAGTCATATAAAATGTTCAATTAGGGCTTCCCTGGTGGCGCAGTGGTTGAGGGTCCGCCTGCCGATGCAGGGGACGCAGGTTCGTGCCCCGGTCCAGGAGGATCCCACGTGCCACGGAGTGGCTGGGCCCGTGGGCCATGGCCACTGGGCCTGCGCGTCCGGGGCCTGTGCTCCGCAGCAGGAGAGGCCACAACAGTGAGAGGCCCGTGTACTGCAAAAAAAAAAAAGTTCAATTAAAACAAAAAAAAAGGTACAAAAAGAATAGAAACCAAAAACAGGAACAAAGTAGGACAACACAGAGACAACAATAATGGATATAGTAGATATTAATCTAGCTAATCAATAAACACTTCAGATACTGATGGTCTAAATGCACCAACTAAAGACAGAGATTGTCAGAGTGGATCAATAAAATATGACCCAACTGCATGTTTTCTAAAAGAAACCCATTTTAAATATAAAGACACATATAAATTATAAGTAAATGGATGGAGAAAAGTACACCATGCTAACACTAACCAAAAGAAAGCAGTAGTAGCTATATTAATTTCAGACAGAACTGACTTCAAAGTAAGGAAATTTATCAGGGGTAAAAAGGGCATTACATAATGCTAAAGGGATTCATTCTCCAGGAAGACATAAAAAATTTTAATATGTAAGCACCTAACAACACAGCATCAAGTTAGATGAGGCAAAAACTGCTGGAATTGTAAGAAGAAATAAATCCACTGTCATGGTTGGAGACTTCAAAACTCCTTTCTCAGAAATGGACAGATCCAGCAGGAAGAAAATCATTTAGCACGTAGTAGAACTCAACACCACCATCAAGCAACAAGGTATAATTGACATTTATCAACTACTTCATCCAACAACAGCAGAATACACATACATCTCAAGCTCACAGGGAACATTTACCAAAACTGACCACATTCTGAGTCATAAATCGCACTTTACGAAATTTAAAAGGATAGAAATCATATAATGTCTGCTCTCAGACCACCATGTAATTAAATTAGAAATTAATAACAGAAAGATAACTGGAAAATCCCAAAATAAGTGAAGATTAAACAACACACTTCTAAATAGCACATGGATCAAAGAAGAACTTTCAAGATAAATTTTAAAATATTAGGACTAAAAGAAAATAAAAATACAATTTATCAAAATTTGTGAGATGCAGCTAAAGTATACCTAGAGGAAAATTTATAACATTGAATGCCTATATTAGAAAAATATATAAAATCAATAATATAAGCTTCTACCTTAGGAAACTAGAAAATGAAGAACAAATTAAATCCAAAATAAGCAGAAAATAATAAGAATTAGGACAGAAATCAATGAAATTGAAAACAGAATATCAATAGAGAATAGACAAAACCAAAAGCTAATTCCTTGAAAAGATCAATAAAATCAATAATCCCCTAGCCAGGCTCAATTAAAAAAAAAGACAGAAGACACAAATTACTAGTATCAAAAATGAAAGAGGGAGGACTTCCCTGGTGGCACAGTGATTAAGAGTCCACCTACCGAGGCTTCCGGGAAGATGGCGGAAGAGTAAGACGTGGAGATCACCTTCCTCCCCACAAATACACCAGAAATACATCTACACGTAGAACAACTCCTACAGACCACCTACTGAACGCTGGCAGAAGACCTCAGACCTCCCAAAAGGCAAGAAACCACCCACGTACCTGGGTAGGGCAAAAGAAAAAAGAATAAACAGAGACAAAAGAACAAGGACGGGACCTGCACCAGTGGGAGGGAGCTGTGAAGGAGGAAAGGTTTCCACACACTAGGAAGCCCCATCGCGGGCGGAGACTGCAGGTGGCGGAGGGGAAAAGCTTCGGAGCCCCGGAGGAGAGCACAGCAACAGGGGTGCGGAGGGCAAAGCAGAGAGATTCCTGCACAGAGGATCAGGGCCGACCAGTACTCACCATCCTGAGAGGTTTGTCTGCTCACCCGCCGGGGCAGGGGGGGCTGGGAGTTGAGGCTCGGGCTTCGGTCAGAGCGACGGGAGAGGACTGGGGATGGCGGCGTGAACACAGCCTGCAGGGGGTTAGTGCACCACGGCTAGCCGGGAGGGAGTGCGGGGAAAAGTCTGGACCTGCCGAAGAGGCAAGAGACTTTTTCTTCCCTCTTTGCTTCCTGGTGCGCGAGGAGAGGGGATTAAGAGCGCTGCTTAAAGATGCTCCAGAGACGGGTGCGAGCCGCGGCTAAAAGCCTGGACCCCAGAGACAGACATGAGACGCTAAGGTTGCTGCTGTCGCCACCAAGAAGCCTGTGTGTGAGCTATCCACACCCCGCTTCCGGGGAGCTTGTGCAGCCCGCAACTGCCAGGGTCCCAGGATCCAGGGTGAACTACTCCAGGAGAACGCACAGCGCACCTCAGGCTGGTGCAACGTCACGCTGGCCTCTGTCGCTGCAGGCTCGCCCCGCACTCCGTGCCCCTCCCTTCCCCCAGCCTGAGTGAGCCAGAGTCCCCGAATCAGCGGCTCCTTTAACCCCGTCCTGTCTGAGCGAAGAACAGACGCCCTCAGGCGACCTACATGCAGAGGCGGGGCCAAATCCAAAGCTGAGCCCCTGGGAGCTGTGAGAACAAAGAAGAGAAAGGGATATCTCTCCCAGCAGCCTCAGAAGCAGTGGATTAAAACTCGACAATCAACTTGATGTACCCTGCATCTGTGGAATACATGAATAGACAACGAATCATCCTAAATTAAGGAGGTGGACTTTGAGAGCAAGACTTATTATTTTTTCCCCTTTTCCTCTTTTTGTGAGTGTGTATGTGTATGCTTCTGTGTGAGATATTGTCTGTATAGCTTTGCTTCCACCATTTGTCCTAGGGTTCTATCCGTCCTTTATTAAAAATTTTTTTTTCTTAATAATTATTTTTTATTTTAATAACTTCATTTTACTTTATCTTCTTTCTTTCTTTCTTTCTTTCCTTCCTTCGCTCCTTTAGACAACGAATCATCCCAAATTGAGGACGTGGACTTTGAGAGCAAGAGTTATGATTTTTCCCCTTCTTCTCTTTTTGTGAGTGTGTATGTGTATGCTGCTGTGTGAGATTTTGTCTATAGCTTTGCTTCCACCATTGGTCCTAGGGTTTCTATCCGTCTGTTTTTTGTTTTTTTTTTTAATCTTTTTTCTCTTAATAATTAATTTTTTTATTTTAATAACTTTATTATATCTTTATTTTATTTTATCTCCCTTCTTTTTTTCCTTCCTTCCTTCCTTTCTTCCTCCCTCCCTCCTTTCTTTCTTCCTTTCTTTCTTTCTTTCTTTTTCTTTCTCTCATTCTACTTCTACTAATTCTTTCTTTCTAATTTTTCTCCCTTTTATTCTGAGCCGTGTGGATGAAAGGCTCTTGGTGCTCCAGCCAGGAGTCAGTGCTGTGCCTCTGAGGTGGGAGAGCCAACTTCAGGACACTGGTCCATAAGAGACCTCCCAGCTCCACATAATATCAAACGACAAAAATCTCCCAGACATCTCTATCTCAACACCAGCACCCAGCTTCACTCAACGACCAGCAAGCTACAGTGCTGGACATCCTATGCCAAACAACTAGCAAGACAGGAACACAACCCCGCCCATTAGCAGAGAGGCTGACTAAAATCATAATAAGTCCACAGACACCCCAAAACACACCACCAGACGTGGACCTGCCCACCAGAAAGACAAGATCCAGCGTCATCCACCAGAACACAGGCACTAGTCCCCTCCACCAGGAAGCCTACACAACCCACTGAGCTAACCTTAGCCACTGGGGACAGACAGCAGAATCAACGGGAACTACGAACCTGCAGCCTGCAAAAAGGAGACCCCAAACACAGTAAGATAAGCAAAATGAGAAGACAGAAAAACACACAGCAGAGGAAAGAGCAAGATAAAAACCCACCAGACCTAACAAATGAAGAGGAAATAGGCAGTCTACCTGAAAAATAATTCAGAATAATGATAGTAAAGATGATCCAAAAGCCTGGAAATAGAAGAGACAAAATGCAAGAAACATTCCACAAGGACCTAGAAGAACTAAAGATGAAAGAAACAATGATAAACAACACAAAAAATGAAATGAAAAATACTCTAGATGGGATCAATAGCAGAATAACTGAGGCAGAAGAACGGATAAGTGACCTGGAAGATAAAATAGTGGAAATAACTACTGCAGAGCAGAAAAAAGAAAAAAGAATGAAAAGAACTGAGGATAGTCTCAGAGACTTCTGGGACAACATCAAACACAGCAACATTCGAATTATAGGGGTTCCAGAAGAAGAAGAAAAAAAGAAAGGGACTGAGAAAATATTTGAAGAGATTATAGTTGAAAACTTCCCTAATATGGGAAAGGAAATAGTTAATCAAGTCCAGGAAACACAGAGAGTCCCATACAGGATAAATCCAAGGAGAAATACGCCAAGACACATATTAATCAAACTGTCAAAAATTAAATACAAAGAAAACATATTAAAAGCAGCAAGGGAAAAACAACAAATAACACACAAGGGAATCCCCATAAGGTTAACAGCTGATCTTTCAGCAGAAACTCTGCAAGCAGAAGGGACTGGCAGGACATATTTAAAGTGATGAAGGAGAACAATCTGCAATCAAGATTACTCTACCCAGCAAGGATCTCATTCAGATTTTATGGAGAAATTAAAACCTTTACAGACAAGCAAAAGCTGAGAGTGTTCAGCACCACCAAAGCACCTTTACAACAACTGCTAAAGGAACTTCTCTAGGCAAGAAACACAAGAGAAGGAAAAGACCTACAATAACGAACCCAAAGCAATTAAGAAAATGGGAATAGGAACATACATATCCATAATTACCTTAAATGTAAATGGACTAAACGCTCCCACCAAAAGACACAGATTGGCTGAATGGATACAAAAACAAGACCCTTATATATGCTGTCTACAAGAGACCCACTTCAGACCTAGAGACACATACAGACTGAAAGTGAAGGGATGGAAAAAGATATTTCATGCAAATGGAAACCAAAAGAAAGCTGGAGTAGCAATTCTCATATCAGACAAAATAGACTTTAAAATAAAGACTATTAGAAGAGACAAAGAAGGACAGTACGTAATGATCAAGGGATCAATCCAAGAAGAAGATATAACAATTGTAAATATTTATTCACCCAACATAGGAGCACCTCAATACATAAGGCAAATACTAACAGCCATAAAAGGGGAAATTGACAGCAACACATTCATACTAGGGGACTTCAACACCCCACTTTCACCAGTGTACAGATCATCCAAAATGAAAATAAATAATGAGACACAAGCTTTAAATGATACATTAAACAAGATGGACTTAACTGATATTTATAGGACATTCCATCCAAAAACAAAAGAATTCACATTTTCCCAAATGCTCATGGAACATTCTCTAGGATAGATCATATCTTGGGTCACAAATCAAGCCTTGGTAAATGTAAGAAAACTGAAATTGTATCAAGTATCTTTTCCGACCACAATGCTATGAGACTAGATATCAATTACAGGAAAAGATCTGTAAAAAATACAAACACATGGAGGCTAAACAATACACTACTTAATAACGAAGTGATCACTGAAGACATCAAAGAGGAAACCAAAAAATACCTAGAAACAAATGACAATGGAGACACGATAATCAAAAATCTATGGGATGCAGTAAAGGCAGTTCTAAGAGGGTAGTTTATAGCAATACAATCCTACCTTAAGAAACAGGAAACAACTCGAATAAACAACCTAACCTTGCACCTAAAGCAATTAGAGAAAGAAGAATTAAAAAACCCCAAAGTTAGCAGAAGGAAAGAAATCATAAAGATCAGATCAGAAATAAATGAAAAAGAAATGAAGGAAACGATAGCAAAGAACAATAAAACTAAAAACTTCTTCTTTGAGAAGATAAACAAAATTGATAAAACATTAGCCAGACTCATCAAGAAAAAAAGGAAGAAGACTCAAATCAATAGAATTAGAAATGAAAAGGAGAAGTAACAACTGACACGCCAGAAATACAAAAGATCATGAGAGATTACTACAAGCAACTCTATGTCAATAAAATGGACAACCTGGAAGAAACGGACAAATTCTTAGAAAAGCACAACCTTCTGAGACTGAACCAGGAAGAAATAGAACATATGAACAGACCAATCACAAGCACTGAAATTGAAACTGTGATTAAAAATCTTCCAACAAACAAAAGTCCAGGATCAGATGGCTTCACAGGCGAATTCTATCAAACATTTAGAGAAGAGCTAACACCTATCCTTCTCAAACTCTTCCAAAATATAGCAGAGGGAGGAACACTCCCAAACTCGTTCTACGAGGCCAGCATCACCCTGATACCAAAAACATACAAGGATGTCACAAAGAATGAAAACTACAGGCCAATATCACTGATGAACATAGATGCAAAAATCCTCAACAAAATACTAGCAAACAGAATCCAACAGCACATTTAAAGGATCATACACCATGATCCAGTGGGATTTATTCCAGAAATGCAAGGATTCTTCAATATACGCAAATCAATCAACGTGATACAGCATGTTAACAAATTGAAGGAGAAAAACCATATGATCATCTCAATAGATGTAGAGAAAGCTTTCGACAAAATTCAACACCCATTTATGACAAAAACCCGGCAGAAAGTAGGCATAGAGGGAACTTTCCTCAACATAATAAAGGCCATATATGACAAACCCACAGCCAACATCGTCCTCAATGGTGAAAAACTGAAAGCATTTCCACTGAGATCAGGAAGAAGACAAGGTTGCCCACTCTCACCACTCTTATTCAATATAGTTTTGGAAGCTTTAGCCACAGCAATCAGAGAAGAAAAGGAAATAACAGGAATCCAAATCAGAAAAGAAAAGTAAAGCTGTCACTGTTTGCAGATGACATGATACTATACATAGAGAATCCTAAAGATACTACCAGAAAACTACTAGAGCTAATCAATGAATTTGGTAAAGTAGCAGGATACAAAATTAATGCACAGAAATCTCTGACATACCTATACATTAATGATGAAAAATCTGAAAATGAAATTAAGAAAACACTCCCATTTACCACTGCAACAAAAAGAATAAAATATCTAGGAATAAACGTACCTAAGGAGACAAAAGACCTGTATGCAGAAAAGTATAAGACACTGATGAAAGAAATTAAAGATGATACAAATAGTTGGAGAGATATACCATGTTCTTGGATTGGAAGAATCAACATTGTGAAAATGACTCTACTACCCAAAGCAATCTACAGATTCAATGCAATCCGTATCACACTACCACTGGCATTTTTCACAGAACTAAACAAAAAATTTCACAATTTGTATGGAAACACAAAAGACCCCAAATAGCCAAAGCAATCATGAGAACGAAAAACGGAGCTGGAGGAATCAGGCTCCCTGACTTCAGACTATACTACAAAGCTACAGTAATCAAGACAGTATGGTACTGGCACAAAAACAGAAAGATAAATCAATGGAACGGGATAGAAAGCCCAGAGATAAACCCACGCACATATGGTCACCTTATCTTTGATAAAGGAGGCAGGAATGTACAGTGGAGAAAAGACAGCCTCTTCAATAAGTGGTGCTGGGAAAACTGGACAGCTACATGTAAAAGTATGAGATTAGATCACTCCCTAACAGCATACACAAAAATAAGCTCAAAATGGCTTAAAGACCTAAATGTAAGGCCAGAAACTATCAAAGTCTTAGAGGAAAACATAGGCAGAACACTCTATGACATAAATCACAGCAAGATCGTTTTTGACCCACCTCCTAGAGAAATGGAAATAGAAACAAAAATAAACAAATGGGACCTAATGAAACTTCAAAGCTTTTGCACAGCAAAGGAAATCATAAACAAGACCAAAAGACAACCCTCAGAATGGGAGAAAATAATTGCAAATGAAGCCACTGACAGAGGATTAATCTCCAAGTTTTACAAGCAGCTCATGCAGCTCAATAGCAAAAAAAACAAACAACCCAATCTAAAAATGGCATAAGACCTAAACAGACATTTCTCCAAAGAAGATATACAGATTGTGAACAAACCCATGAAAAGATGCTCAACATCACTAATCATTAGAGTAATGCAAATCAAAACAACAATGAGATATCATCTCACACCAGTCAGAATGGCTATCATCAAAAAAAATCTAGAAACAATAAATGCTGGAGAGGGTGTGGAGAAAAGGGAACACTCCTGCACTGCTGGTGGGAATGTGAATTGGTTCAGCCACTGTGGAGAAGAGTAAGGACGTTCCTTAAAGAACTACAAGTAGAACTACCATATGACCCAGCAATCCCACTACTGGGCATATACCCTGAGAAAACCATAATTCAAAAAGAGTCATGTACCAAAATGTTCATTGCAGCTCTGTTTACTATAGCCTGGAGATGGAAACAACCTAACTGTCCATTATCGGATGAATGGATAAAGAAGATGTGGCACATATATACAATGTAATATTACTCAGCCTTAAAAAGAAACAAAATTGAGCTATTTGTAATGAGGCGGATAGACCTAGAGTCTGTCATACAGAGTGAAGTAAGTCAACAAGAGAAAGACAAATACCGTATGCTAACACATATATATGGAATTTAAGAAAAAAAAATGTCACGAAGAACCTAGGGGTAAGATAGGAATAAAGACACAGACCTAATAGAGAATGGACTTGAGGATATGGGGCGGGGGAAGGGTAAGCTGTGACAAAGTGCAAGAGTGGCATGAACATATATACACTACCAAACGTAAGGTAGATAGCTAGTGGGAAGCAGCCGCATAGCACAGGGAGATCAGCTCGGTGCTTTGTGACCGCCTGGAGGCGTGGGATGGGAGGGTAGGAGGGAGGGAGACGCAAGAGGGAAGAGATATGGGAACATATGTATATGTATAACTGATTCACTTTGTTATAAAGCAGAAACGAACACACCATTGTAAAGCAATTATACTCCAATAAAGATGTTAAAAAAAAAAAAAAGAGTCCACCTGCCAATACAGGGGACAGGGGTTTGAGCCCTGATCTGCAAGATCCCACATACTGTGGAGCAACAAAGCCCAGGCGCCACAACTACTGAGCCTGCACTCTACAGCCCATGTGCCACAACTACTGAGCCCCCATACCATAACTACTGATACCTATGTGCCTAGAGCCCATGCTCCGCAACGAGAGAAGGCACCACAATGAGAAGCCCGTGCACTACAGTGAAGAGTAGCCCTTGCTCACCACAACTAGAGGAAAGCCCATGTTCAGCAATGAAGACCCAATGCAGCCAAAATAAATAAATAAATAAATAAATAAAAATGAAAGAGGGAAAAAAATGAAAGATGGGACATCACTACAGCTCCCATGGACCTTGAAAAGAAAATAAAAGAATATTATGAACAACTCTATGCCTACAGATTTGCTAATCTAAATGAAGTGGACCAATTCCTTGGAAAAAAAAGAAATCTGTCAAAACTCATATAAGAAGAAATAGATCATTTGAATAGGCCTATATATATTAAAGAAATTAAATTCATAATTAATAACCCTCCAAAACGGAAATCACCAGGCCCAGATAGGTTCACTGGTGAATTCTAGCAAACATTTAAAGAAGAAGTTATACCAGTTCTTTACAATCTCCCCTAGAAGAAAGAAACAGAGGGAATACTTCCTAACTTGTTCTATGACACCAGTGTTACCCTAATACCAAACCCAAAGACATCACAAGAAAAGAAAACTACAGACCAATATCTCTCATGAACATAGATGCAAAAATCCTCAGTAAAATATTAGCAAATCCAATCCAAAATGTATAAAAAGTATTATGCACCATGGCCAGGTTGGATTTATCCCAGATATGCAGGGCTGGTTCAACATTCTAAAATGTAGTTCATCACATCAGTAGACTAAAAAAGAAAAACCACTTGATTATATTAATAGATGTAGAAAAAGCATTTGACAAAACCAAGACCCATTCATGATAAAAACACTCAGTAAACTAGGAATACAGGGGAACTTCCTCAACTTGATAGAAAATATCTACAAAAAACCTACAGCTAACATCATACTTAATGGTGAGAAAAATCAAAGCTTTCCCATTAAGATCAGGTACAAGACAAGGATGTCTCCTCTCACCACTCCTTTCCAACTTCTTCCTGGCAGTCCTTGCTAATACAAGCAAAGGAAATAAAAGGTAAACAGATTTGAAAGGAAGTACTAAAACTGGTTTTGTTTGCAGATGACATGATTATATATGTAAAAAATCTGGAAAAATCAACAACAAAACTCCTAAAACTAATAAGCAATTACAGCAAGGTAGCAGGATACAAAGTATATGTACAAAAGTCAATCGCTTTTCTATATACTGACAATGAACAAGTATAACTTCAAATTGAAAACACAATATTATTTAATTAGCACTCCCCAACATAAAATACTTAAGTATAAATCTAACAAAGTATGTACAAACCTTATACAAGGAAAACTACAAAACTCTGATGAAAGAAATCAAAGAAGAATTAAATAACTGGAGAACTATTCTACGTTCATGGATAGGAGAACTCAATATTGTCAAGATGTCAGTTCTTCCTAACTTGATCTATATATTCAATGCAATCCAAACAAAATCCCAGTTATTTGATGGATATTGACAAACTGATTTTAAAGTTTATAAGGAGAGGCAAAAGACCAGAACAGCCAGCACAATACTGAAGAACAAAATTGGAGGAATGATGCTACCAGACTTCAAGATTTACTCTAAAGCTATAGTAATCAAGACTGTGTGGTATTGGCAAAAAATAGACAACTAATTTAATGAAACAGAATAGAGAACTCAGAAATAGACCCACAGAAATATAGTTATCTGATCTTTGACAAAAGAGCAAAGGCAACACAATAAAGCAAAAATATTGCGCTGGAAAAACTAGACATCCCTGGGGGGCGGGAATATATCTAGACACAGATCTTAGACTCTTCACAAAAATTAACTCAAAATGGAGCATAGAATGCATAAAACGCTAAACTATAAAATTCCTAGAGAGTGACATAGGAGCAAATTTAGTTAACCTTGGGTATTACTATGCCTTTTTTAGATGTAACACCAAAGACACAATCCATAAAAGAAATAATTGATAAACAGGACTTCATTAACTTTAAGTACTTCTGCCTTAAAAAGACAATATCAAGAGAATTAGAAGGCAAAACACAGATTTGGAGAAGATATTTGCAAAAGGCATATCTGATAAAGGACTGATATCCAAAATATACTAATAATTCTTAAAATTTAACAGTAAAACAGCCCAATTAAATAATGAGCCAAAAATCTTAATAGACATCACAAGGAAAATATACAGATGGCAAATAAGCATATGGAAAGATGTTCAAAATCATATTACATGAGGAAAATGTGCAATAAAGAGATACTACTGTGCACCTATTAGAATGGCCAACATCTGGGCCACTGACATTAAATGCTGGTGAGACGTGGAGCAATAGAAACATTGCGGGTGGAAATGCACAATGGTACATCACTTTGGAAGACAGTTTGGCAGTTTCCTATAAAACTAAACATACTCCTAACATATGATTCAGCAATCCCACATCTTGGTATTTACCCAATGATTTGAAAACTTATGTCCATACAAAAACCTGTACATAGATGTCTATAGGAGCATTGTTCAAAATTGCCAAAACTTGGAAGCAATCAAGATGTCCTTCTGTAGGTGAATGGACAAATAAACAGTGGTACATCCAGATGTAGAAAAAGCATTTGACAAATCTAAGACCAATTCATGATAAAAACCCTCAGTATTGTTCAGCACTAAAAGGAAACCAAGTGGTGAAAAGACATGGAAGAAACTTAAATGCTCATTACTAAGTGAAAGAAATCAATCTGAGAAGGCTACACACTGTATGATTCCAACTGTATGATATTCTGGAAAAGGCAAACTATGGAAATAAGAAAAATGATCAGTAGTTAACAGGGGTGAGCAGGGTAGGGGGAGGAAGATGAATAGGTAGAGCACAGAGGATTTTTAGGGCAGTGAAAATACACTGTTTGATATTATGATAGTGGATATATGTCATTATATATTTGTCCAAACCCATTGAATGTAAAACACCAGAAATAAACTCTTAAGTAAACAGTAGACTCTGGGTGATTATGATGTATCAATGTAGGTTCATCCTTGCCAACAAATGTACCATCCTAGTGAGTGATGTTGGTAATGGGGGAAGCTATACATGTGTGGGGGCAGGGAACATATGGGGAATCTCTGTACCTTCCTCTCAATTTTATTGTAAACTTAAAACTTCTCTTTTAAAAAGTCTTTTAAAAGGTTGCACCTTAAGTCTAGAGATTCTCATACCATGAAAGGTGTGAGGGACAGGAGACTTAGAAGAGAGATCAGCCAAGACAAGTCCCCTATCTCCTGGGCTCACTGATGGAGTTATTGGAAGAAGTGCTTCCATGGCTTGAATACTTGTATGGGAATTTTCATATTCTCTGTCTCTGTCTCTCTGTTTCTCTTTCTATCTACCTATGTATCGACATCTATCTATCATCTATCTATTTATCTATCTATCTATCATAATCTATCCCTCTCTTTCTCACTCAAAGTGGAATTCTCATAAAATACATATGATGTTATGCCTACATATGTTCCAAATTTTATAATTATTCATTCTCAGATATAACACATATGTTCCAGGTGGTGACTAGAAGGTCACCTTGGGGCAGGCCCATCTTCACCCACCTGATTCAATGAAGAGTGTTCATATGTGGGATACAGAAAGGATTTAACCGTAAAATTTTTGATCTGTAATGTGAATTAATCATAGAGACCAGAACTTTGATGATCAGAGAACCTAGTCAAATGTGGTCCTTTCATGAGAAAGCTGGCACTGATCAATTTGTATTGATAGTATGAAGAAATGGGACAAGTCTACAAGAAGTGGCTGCAGTAAACTAGGTTATTGTATCCCTGTTTGTGCTTATAGCTGTTTGTAAAAGCTTCTTCTTGACTAGGTCTGGACTGGAATATGACTCCCAGGATGTAGGAAATAACATATGGTTATACATGTCTTGTCATGCTGCCAACCAAGGGAACTTTGCTGAATTTGTTTGCCTCAAGACCCTGGGAGCCACAGCTATGGTAGGGAATGGGTCTGTTGTACTCAGAACTTTCCCATATTTTCTTTTTCCTATTTTAGAGCTCCGCCACCTGACCCCCTTCCCCAGTCACCAGCCTGCAAATGTGCAGAGATGAGTCAGTCTAAGAGCTCACTTGCTGAGAGGCTCTTGCCTCCTGACCACATGTAGAATAATAGCCTCACTCTCTAAGCACCTAATGTGAGCTACACACAGCTCTAGGCCACTTGGCAAAATGTCCACCTGGTCAAATTGAGGCAGAAGATAGGCGGGCTCCAGGTTAGGCATTTACAATCAGCCTCCTCTTTGCTCTTCAAAATAGAAATAACAACAGAAACAGGGTAAATGTGGGCACCTTAAGGTAACAGTCATAGCAGGAACAGAGAGCGGCTAAACCCTGTTTGAGTAAAGGATTAAGAGGCCACATATTTCCCCTCCTTGGGGCAAGGGAGACACTGCACATGCACAGAAAGTCTCCTTGGGGGTCAAAAGGCATGGGACACCAGACCATAATAAGTGTTAACATCCCCCACTCCAGACACCCTTGCGCTGAAATCCATCTTGGCTGAGGAATGCCTGCGCACCTAGGGGAGGGTCCTGAGACAAATCAGCCATAGGGGCAAAACAAGACAACTGGCCAGAGGGAAGACAAAGACCCGGAAAACTGCCCCCCCTTATTAATGATTTAAACTTCCCAAGGCGCGACTCTCGTTACTCTTGCTGAGTTTGCCCGTGCATCCTTCAGCATGTACTCTGCTTTTCCAACAAACGCTTTACTTTTCTCTTCACCTTTCTCTTCCTTGTCAGAATTTTCTTGTCCTGGGTGACCAGATTTGATTCCAATCAGGGAACTAAGATCTTGCTTCTAGCTACTGCTCACTCATTGCTGAGTGCGTCTGAAATCAAAATTAACATAGCAGAGACCCAACAAATTTTCACCTCATTTCCTAGAGAGGATGGTCCTCCTCCAGCCTGAGAGGCAGCTCTCAGTATCAGGTGGCTCTTCCCCAGTCACAGCTGAGTAGACATCTTCAGGCTGGGCCACTTAGATTCTTTCTCTGAGGGATGTGGAATTGAACACAAAGATGCAGGCCAGTAACAGGCAGACCATGCAGACCTGAGCTGACACTTGCAGATGGGAACTCCAGAACATCTGTTTGCAGAGAGAAGGAAATGAAACAAATGTGTTAGAGGAGGGGAGAGAGAGAGATTGAGAAAGAGAGAAATGGAGCTGTTGACTGCCAAGGCTTTTGACAGATTCCTGGCTCTCAGCTCCAACCCTTATGAGAACTCACTTTCTCTTGGATGTATTTTTTTAATCAGTATTTATTGAGTATTATCATAAGTCAGGCCCTATTCTAGGGCCAGGTATACAGCAGTCTCTGTCCTCCTGATGCTTCCTTTCTAGCAGGTTCTGGGAGAAACATCCATTCCTTTTAATGTCTTTCTTTGCTTGAGTGAGCCCAAGTGGGTTTCTGTTGCCCACCCTCAAGAGATCTTGCACTAAGATCAGGTTGGTATTGCTTTTCCTGTTCTACAGATAAACACTCAGAACTCTGAGGGGATAAAATAAGTTGCCCAAGTTCACCCAGAGGCAGAGCTAGGCTTTTAGGGCAGCACATCAGATCTGAAGCCTCAGCACTTCATGCTGTTCCCATCACCTCCCAGTGGATGAAGTCATCCATTTTACCAGAGGATTTCAGGACTCTGCACCCAGAGGTAGCCCCTGGGGTCAGTAGCAAAGATCCCAAGGGGTGCATACAGAGAAAGGTCTGCTCATAGAAACACACTCTTGAAGGCATTTAAGTACTTTTTGACATTGGATTCTCACAACAGCCCTGCTGGAACTACAGGACAGGCATTCACTCACTTTTATAGTTGGGGAAACCCTGAACTCAGAGCCATCAGGTGACTTGCTCAAAGTCACAGAGCTGGTGAAAAAGGAGCCAGGACTCCACCCAAGACTCTTAGTCTATGTTTTTTTCACTACTCAGCTATGACTTTAAATCTATACCAACTATTTTACTTTATCTCATCATATGACCCCCTCCTCTCTTTGGGCTCTTTGCCATTTCTTCTCTGCCTAGTCTTTACCCATGAACTACCACCCAGCTTCTCAACTGTTTCCTACCTCCTACCCATCCTCACTGAACTCACACACTCTCTCTCTCAACATGTTCAAAAGCAAACACTTTATATTGCCCCATCACCTAAATCATTTCACTCGGGCACAACCCAACCCAGCTAAGTGTCACCATCTCCAACCCAAAGACCAGGCTAAACCCTGGAGTCAGCCTTGTCTTCAGTGCCCTTCCACTCCATTAGCAACATGTCAATATCTTGTGCAAAATTTCTGTCCAATCCAAGTACTTCCACTGCTGTGACTGCTGCCTAGTCCTGTGTCAACTGGATTACTGCAGTGGCCTCCAGACTAATCTTTCTGCTTTCTGAATTGTGACCTCAGGTTCTATTCTGTAAACTGCAGTGAGAGAGATCCCCATATACTCTTTGGATGAAAGCCAGACTCAGGAGAATCACCCAGGGCTCTTGTTAAATTGCTGATTCCCAGGACTTGAGCCTAACTAATACCCCAAGTTGGAATTGCTAAGGAAGGGGCCAGGGATTGTCATTTAATGAGCTCTCAGGTGATTTGTGTGCATACTAAATGTTGAGAACTATTGAGGGTTCTGACAAATGAAGAGGAAGGTTCGTCAAGGGCATGGGCTGGGAGCTCCCCTGGGGCCCTTTAGCTGCTGAATGGAGCCAAAATCTAAGCTCTGGGGTGGAAGTTGAGAAGTAGTTGAGGGTCAGGAGCCCATGTTAAAGACTTGGCTTTGCCACTTCCTACATATGGGGCCTCAAGCTGTGGAGCCCTCATCTGGAACCCCAAGTTCCTAGTCACAAAATGAGATAATGACACCTGCCTGGTAGGGCTATTGTAAGGATTAATAAATACCTTCATTGTTTACCCAGCACTTAACACAGGAACTAAATACCTCACAAATGTGGGGCATTATGGTAATTAGTGATGTGTCTCCCTGAAAACATCAGTTATTTTCTGGATGATGGATTTATACAACTTGAAGGCCAAATGTGGCTCCCCTGTGGAATGTTTATCTTATTCCCAACAGGAGAACATTATTCTTCTGGTACCTTCTCCTTATACACACAGACAAATACACATACACACACACACACACACCTAATATATATATATATATATATATATATATATATATATATATATATATATCCCACCTAATTCACACATACACACACCCCAGGCTTCATCAACATTCCTGGATGTTTCTCTTCTTCTACCCCCCCAGTACTGTTTACTGTCTTATTCACAAGGAATTTTTTTTTTTGCCTCTACCATTTCCTGTGTCAACTACAAATTGGCACTTGCTATTGGCACTTGCCATCTAACTCTACAAGGATTAAATCATGTGCTGCTGTAGCTGCTGACTTTGAACACCCCCTGAAAGGAGTTCAGGGTAGAGAGAAGAAATGAGGCACTATGTGTTCTGGGGAAAACTGGCAGAACAGGTCTTCAGATAGTTAGATTTTTTCAAAAAATAGTCTTAGAAGTTTTCTTACCAAGATAGTACCAAGCTTTTAAACACATTAAACACATCAACATTAAAAGCCAAGGAGATCTAGAATATTTTCATCTTGCAAAACTGAAACTCTATACAAATGGAACAAAAACTGATAAATGGTACATTAAAAATGGTTGAGAGGATAAATTTTATATGATGTCTTTTGTTTTTTATCACAATTAAAAAAAAAGGCTCACTGTGTGTGCTCATCCCCCCAGATCTAGTGCTACTGAATACCTCCTGGACTCAGTGCCCCACATACCACTGGAACTGGTGCCACTGCATGCTCATGGAACTGGTACCCCCACATGTCTCCAGAACTAGTGCAGGACCTGGCACTGGCATGGACCCTGCTCAGCTGGTAGCCTTGTGCAAACCTGCAGGTAAATGTCCTTCCACACCAAAGCCAGACTGCTAAGACTGGAAGAGGTAACTCCCTCAAATGCACAGAAGCCAATGAAAGCTTACGTGGAACATGAAAAAGCAGGGAAACATGATACCACTAAAGAAACAAAATACATTTCCAGTAACTGATCCCAAAGAAATGAAGATATAGAAATAATCTGATAAAGAATTAGAAATAATTGTTTTAAAGAAGCTCAGCTCCATAGAATGAGAAGATATGGTACATACTGGAAGAATATATTTACAAAAGACACATCTGATAAAGGTCTGTTATCTGAAACACACAAATAACTCTTAAAATTCAACAGACAACCCAATTAAAAAATAAGCCAAAGACCTTATTAGACACTTCACCAAAGGAAATACCCAGATGGCAAATAAGTATAAGAAAAGATGCGCCACATCCCAAATGTCATCAGGAAAATGCAAATTAACACAATAATGAGATACCACTACATACCTATTAGACTAGCCAAAATCTGGGATACTGACAACAGCAAATGCTGAAGAGAATGTGGAGCAGCAGGAACATTCATACATTGCTGGTGGGAATACAAAATGGTACAGTCACTCTGAAAGACACTTTGTCAGTTTCTTATAAAACTAAACATATCCTTACCATACAATCCAACAATTGCACTCCTTGGTATTTACCCAAATGAGTTGAAAACATATGTTCACACAAAAACCTGCACACAAATGTTTATTGCAGCTTTATTCATAATTGACTAAACTTGGAAGCAACCAAGATGTTCTTCAGTCTGTATATGGGTAAATATACTGTGGTATATCCATACCATGCAATATTATTAAGCACTAAAAGCAAATGAGCTCTCAAGCTATGAAAAGACATAGAAGAAACTTAAATGCATGTTACTCAGTGAAAGATGCCACTCTGAGAAGGCACCATATTGTATAATTTCAACTATATGGCATTCTAGAAAAGGCAAAACTATGGAGACAATAAAAAGATCAGTGGTTACCAGGGATTGGGGTTGGGAAGTAAAGGATGAATAGGCAGAGCACAGAGGATCTTTAGGACAGTAAAAATACTGTGGATGATATTATGGTGATGGATATATGTCGTACATTTATTCAAGTCCTTTGAATATATACCACCAAGAATAAAGTAAACTATGGACACTAGGTGATTGTTATGTGTCAATGTAGGTTCATCCTTAGTAACAAATGGACCATTTTGGTGAGTGATTCTGATAATGAGAAAGCCCAAACCTATGGGGACAGAGCTATATGGGAAATATCTGTATCTTACTCTCAATTCTGCTGTGAAATTAAAGCTGTTCTCAAAAAAATGTATTTAAAAACAGATGAGGAGGAATAAGCTCAGTGAACTACAAAAGAACACAGAGAGACAAATCAATAAAATCAGGAAAACAATACATAAAAATATTGTTGAGAAGTTCAACAAAGAGATAGAAAGCGTAGAGAAAAAGAACCAAACAAATTCTGGAGATGCAGAATTTCACAATGAATGAAATCAAAAATTCAGTACAGAAGTCCCCTACATACAGATGAGTTCCATTCCAAGAGCACGTCTGTAAGTCCAATTTGTTCCTAAGTCCAAAAAAGTTAGCCTAGGTACCCAACTAACACAATCAGATATATAGTACTGTACTGTAATAGGTTTATAACACTTTCCACACAAATAATACATAAAAAACACAAAAACTAAAGATAACATTTTTAATCTTACAGTACAGTATCTCAAAAAGTACTGTAGTGCAGTACCACAGCTGGCATACAGGGGCTGGCATCAAGTGAACAGGTAAAAAGAGTTACTGACTGGATGAGGGAGAGGATTTGGGAGATGGTAGAGCTGAAGAATCATCAGCAATAGGAAATGGAGGGCAAACTGCAATTTCACTCACACCTGACATTGATGGCACAGGTTCTGGGTCCTTGCTGGATTCAATTCCATCTACCCTCTTGAGAAAACAATCCAGCGATGTCTGGGTAGTAGCTCTTCTTTTGCTCATCATAGATGACACGGTAGCACTGGATTGCATTCTGAGAAGCTGCTGAAACTTTTGTGTACCATTCTACATTTGGGTCCTGTGCCTCAAAATTATCCTTCCAAAAATTGTTGCAATGTTGTCCCTGATTCATCACTCACCTTTACTGCCTGATGAAAAGTGTGATGTAAATATTTCTTGAAAGTTGCTATAACTCCCTGGTCCATAGGTTGGATGAGCGACATAGTATTTGGTGGCAGATGCAGTACTTAGACAATGGGATGAAAGTCATCCATGAATGGGATATGGCCTGGAGCACTGTCGAGCAGCAAAAGAGTGTTGAATGGGATGTTCTTCTCCAAGAAATATTTCTCTACCTCCAGGATAAAGTGATGGAAAAACCAGTCCTGGGAAATGGCCTGTGTAACCCAGGCTTTGGGGTTACTCTTCCACACAACAGGAAGAGAGCCCTTGACTATGATTTTAAGGGCTCTTGGGTTCTCTGAATGATAAACTAAGAGAGACTTCAGCTTCATATCTCTGGAGGCATTGCCACCAAGCAACCAAGTTCCTATCCTTTGCTGCTTTATAGCCTGACATCACATTTTCCTCCTCACTGATGTAACTACAGTCTGGCATCCTCTTCCAGTACAGTCCTGTCTCATCCACATTAAAAACCTGCTTGGGTAAATATGTGCCTTCATCAATAATTTCTCAAAGTGTTTCAGGAAATTCCCTGGCAGATATTGTATCTGCACCCACTGCCTCACCACTTACTTGTGAAGCTTGGCTCTAGCCTTGAACCAATGAAACCAGACATGGCTGGCAATAAAAGATGTGCCGTCTGATTCTTCATCATGTTTCTTCTTCAAATCTTCATAAAGGCTTTTAGTTTTCTCTTGAATCAGCATTAAGCTGAGCAGTACTTGATGCTGATGCTGATCCTGCATCTACACATTGAGAAGTTTCTCCATCTCCTCCATCACTTTCCCACTCTTCTTTGATATTATTGTTGACATCGTCAGCACAGCAGACTTCACATGTCCCATGATCTTGTCCTTATTCTTTAGAATTGTGCCGAAGGTTGAATGATTCACGTTATAAGAACAAGCGATGTCTACCATCTTTTCACCTTGCTCCACTCCCTCAATTATTTTCAACCTTTGTTTCCACCGTTATGGCTTGGCACTTCTTAGCAGTACCAGCTACATCACCACTGCTTTTACGCTTGCTTCCAGACATCCTGGGCTTGAAATAAAGATACTGTACTACTGTACTATATAAAGTACTATACAGTAAAGTACACAAAAGCCCAACAACTTGTAGGAGATGCATGCATGTGACAATGGACGCCATACACATGAACTAACTTATGTGATTGGACATGTGAACACATGTTCACATCTTTGAAAGTTTGCAACTTGAAGGTTCACATGTAGGGGGCTTACTGTAAAGTGTAAAGTGCTTCAAAGCAGGTGCAATCAAGCAGAAGAAAGAATCAGCAAACTCAAAGATAGTTGAAAGTTTCCAGTCAGAGGAGAAAAAAGAGTAAAAAAGTGTGAATAAAGTCTATGTGATTTATGAGACAAGCTTAAATGAACCAATATACAATTATGAGATTCTCAGAAGGAGAGAAGAGATAGAAAGTAGCAGAAAGCTTATTTAAAGAAAGAATTACTGAAAACTTCCCATATCTGTGGAAGGAAATACACATCCAGATTCAAGAAGGGATCCCACATAGGCTGAAAATAAAAAGGTCTACACTGATACACAGTATAATTAAATTGTCAGAAGTCAAAGATAAAGACAGAATTTTGAAAGCAGCAAGAACAAAGTGACTCATCACATATAAGGGAACCCACCATAAATGTATCAGTGGATTTCTCCTAGTAGGCCAGGAGACAGTGGAAGAATATATACAAAGTACTGAAAGAAAAAAAAAACCAAAAAAACCCTGTTAACCAAGAATAGTATACCTGACAAAACTATTCTTTAAAAATCGAGGGGCTTCCCTGGTGGCGCAGTGGTTGAGAGTCCGCCTGCCCATGCAGGGGACACGGGTTCATGCCCCGGTTCGGGAGGATCCCACATGCTGTGGAGAGGCTGGGCCCGTGAGCCATGGCCACTGGGCCTGTGCGTCTGGAGCCTGTGCTCTGCAATGGGAGAGGCCACAACAGTGAGAGGCCCGTGTACCACAAAAAAAAAAAAAAAATCAAGAGACAAAAATATTTTCCCAACAAAAACTGAGGAAGTTAATCACCATTAGAACTACCTTGCAAGAAATGCTTAAGGGAATTCTTCAAACTGAAACAAAAACACACTAAACAGCAACATGAAAGCATAAATATCAGTGGTAAAGTTAAATACACAGACAAATACAGAATAATGTAATACTGTAATGGTGGTATGTATATTATTTTTAACCTTAATATAAAAGTTAAAAGAAAAAAGTGTTAATTGAAATACAGTATAAAAAGAAGTAAACTGACTATAAGAACAAAATATGTACAGGGTGGGGTAAAAGTGTAGAGTTTTTAATGCAATTGAAATTAAGCTGTTATCAGCTTAAAATAGACAATTATAGCAAGATATTTTATGTAAGTTTTAAGGTAAACACAAAGAATTAACCTATAATGGATACATAAAAGATAAACGTAAAAGAATCAAATATATCACTTCAATAATTATTAAATCACAAAGAAGGACATCAAGAGAGGAAAATAGAAACAAAAAACTACAAAGCAGATGAAAACAATTAACAAAATGGCAATAGTAATTTATTACCTATAAATAATTACTTTAAATGTAAATAGATCAAACTACCCAATCAAAAGGCACAGAGTGGCTGAATGGATAAAAAACAAGACCCATCCATAAACTGTCTACAAAAGAGTCACTTTAGATTTAAGAACACACATAGGCTGAAAATAAAGGGATGGAAAAAATATTCCATGCAAATGATAACTGAAAGAAGCAGGGCTGCCTATACTTATATCAGACAAACTACACTTTAAGTCCAAACTGTCTCTAGAGATAAAGAAGATCTCTGTATGATAAAAGCATCAATTCAACAGGAGGATATAACAATTGTAGCTATATACACAACAAATATCAGAGCACCTAAATATATAGAGCAAATTTGACAGATCTGAAGGGAGAAGTTTATAGCAATACAATAATAGTAGAAGACTTCATACCCCATTTTCAATAATGGATAGAACATCTAGACAGAAAATCAATAAGGAAACAATTGACTTGAACAACACTATGGACCAAATGGTTATAATAGACATATGTAGAATTTCTCTCCAACATCAGAATAATACACACTCTTCTCAAGCACACACAGATCATTCTTCAGGATGTAACACACGGTAGGTCATAAAACAAGTCTTTAAAAATTCAAGAAAATAAAAAAAAATTCCAAGTGTCTTTTCTAAGCACAATGGAAATAGACTAGAAATCAATAACAGCAAGAAAATGGGAAAATTCATAACAATTTCGGTAAACCAGAAGATCTGGATAAATTCCTAGAAACATACACCCTCCTAAAACTTAATCAAAAAGAAATAGAAAACAAATAGGTGAATGACAAATAAAGAGAGGTAAGCAGTGATCAAAAACCTCCTAACAAAGCAACCCCAGGACTAGAAGTCTTCATGAGAGAATTCCACCAAAATTCAAAGAAGTATTAATACCAATCTTTCTTAAACTTTTTCAAAACATTGAAGAAGGAACACTTCTAAATTCATTTTATGAGACCAGCATCACACTGATACCAGTCATACAAGCACATCACAAGATTTAAAACTACAGGCCGATATCTTGTTGAACATAGATACAAAAATCCTCCATAAAATACCACCAAACAGAATTCAACCAGACACTGAAAGGATTATACACCATGACCAAGTGGGATTTATCCCTGGCATGCAAGAATGGTTCAACATACACAAATCAACCAATATGATACAGCATAATATTGGAAGGAAAGATAAAAATCACATAATAATCTTAACATGTACACAAAAATCATATCACAAAATTCAACATCCATTCATGATAAAAACTCTCAACAAATAGGCATAGAAGGAACTTACCTCAACACAACAAAGGCCTTATATGAAAATTCCATAACTAACATCGTAATCAGTCAGGAAAAACTGAAAGCTTTTCCTTTAATATTCAGTACAAGGCAGGGATACCCATTCTCACTACTTCTATTCAATATAGTACAGGAAGTCCTAATCAGAGGAATTAGGCAAGAAAAAGAGAAAAACAGCATCCAAATCAGAAAGGAAGAAGTAAAATCATCTCTCTGCAAATGACATCATATGTGTGCAAAACTCTAAAGATTCATCAAAAAACTGTTAGAATTAATAAATTAATTCAGTAAAGTTGCTGGATACAAATTCAACATTCAAAAATCAGTAGTGTTTCTGTATACAAACAATCTGAAAGAGAAATTTAAAAAAATACCATTCACAATAGCATCAAAAAGAATAAAATGTTTAGAAATAAACTTAACTAAAGAGGTGAAAGACTTGTACTCTGAAAATTATAAAACATAAAATTAAAGACACAGATGAATGGAAACACATCTTGTATTCATGGATTGGAAGAAGTAATATTAATAAAATGGCCATACTATCCCCAAAGATCTACAGATTCAATGCAATCCCTAACAAAACCCCTATCAAATCCCAAATGAATTCCTTACAAATGTAGAAAAAAAACCCCTAAAATTCATATGTAACCACAAAAGACCCAGAAGCCTTGGGTCTTTTTATAAAGAAAAAGCCTTGGGTATATTAAGATACATTTCTTAATATAGCCAAAGCAATATTAAGAAAGAAAAACAAAAATGAAGGCATCATATATTCAAATTATATTACAAATTGTATTACAGAGGGACAGTAATCAAAACACGGTATGTAACAAAGTATGGTACAGGCATTAAAAAAAAAGACTCATAGACCAGTGGAACAGAATAGAGAGGCCAAAAATAAAACCATGCCCATATGGTCAACTGATCTTCAACCTGGGTGCCAAGAACACACAATGGGGAAAGGAGAGTCTCTTCAACAAACAGTGTTGGGAAAACTGTATATCCACATGAAGAATAAAATTGAACCCTTATTCAAAATTATACAAATTGAACCTTATACAAAAATAAACTCAAAATGGGTTGAAGACTTAAATGTAAGACTTGAAACTATGAAGCTACTAGAAGAAAACATAGGGAGTAACCTCCTTGTTATTGGTCTTGGCAATGACTTTGGGATTTGACACCAAAAGCCCAAGCAACAAAAGTAAAAATAGACAAGTGAGATTGTGCCTCAAACAAAAAGCTCTGCACAGCAAAGGTATAAATCAAGAGAATGGGAGAAAATATTTGGAAACCATATATCTGATAAGGGGTTATTATCAAAAATATATAAGAAATCCATACAACTCAATAGCCAAAAACCCCACCTGATTAAAAAATGGGCAAAGGACCTGAATAGACATTTCTCAAATAAGACATAAAAGTGGCCAACAGGGGCTCAGTATCACTAATCATCAGGAAATGAAAATCAAAACCACAATGAGGTATCACCTCACACCTGTTAGGATGGCCATTATCAAAAAGGCAAATGCTGGGAATTCCCTGGTGGTCCAGTGGTTAAGACTCCGTGTTTGCACTGGCAGTGGTTCAATCCCTGGTGGGGGAAGTAAGATTCCTCAAGTCACACAGTACAGAAAAAAAAAAAAAAAGACAAATGCTAACAAGTCTGGGGAAGGGTATGGAAAAAAAGGAACCCTTGTACAGTGCTGCTGGAAATGTAACTTGGTGCAGCCACTATGGAAAACATTATGAAGTTTCCTTAAAAAAATTAAAAATAGAATCACCATTTGATCCAGTGGTTTCACTTCAGGGTATATATCCAAAGGAAATGAAATCAGTATCTCAGAGAGGTATCTGCACTCCCATGTTCTTTGTAGTCTTTAAGAAGAAATAAATCATGCCATTTATGACAACAGAAATGAACATAGAGGGCATTATGCTAAGTGAAATTAACAAGACACAGAAAGACAAATACAGCATTATGTCACTTATATGTGTAATCTAAAGTAATCAAATTTATACAAGCAGAGAGTAGAATGGTGCTTTCCAGGGCCTAGGGGAAAGGGAAATGAGGAGATATTGGTCAAAGAGTACAAGGTTTCAGTTATACAAGCTAAGTTCTGGAGATCTAATGTACAGCAATGTGACTACAGTTAACAATGTTATATACTTGAAAATTGTTAAAAGGGTAGGTTTTAAGGGTTCTCACCACACACACACACACACACACACACACAAGGAAAACAGAACTATGTGAGGTGATGGACATATTAATTAGCTTGATTGTGATGATTACTTCACAATGTATATGCACGTCAAAACATCAAGCTGTACACCTTAATTAATATACACAATTTTTGTCAATTATACTTCAATAAAGCTGAAGTAATTTAAAAATAATTACTTGGACCCCTAAAGGAAATGAGAGCAATCAAGAGCTCTAATACAGGATATGAAAGATGAGAAGATATGACAAAAATATAATATGAAAAAGAGAAATGGCAAAGAAAAGGCAAGAAATTAAGGGAAAGAAAACATCATTGGAAAACTTAAACAGCATTTGAAGCAGTGAGAAAAAGGGGAAAATTAGAAAAAACAAAATCCATAATATACAGGACAGGCTTTAAAAAACTGCACAGAAATAAAGAAGAAAGGGTCAATGAAAAGAAAAGGTAAAGAGTAAATGATGGATACGAACAGTAAAAGAAACAGAGATCCAATATAGAGCTAATTAGTGTGTCTGAAGAAAGCAACAGAACTTTTTTTTCAAATATATTATCCTGAAGTTAGACTTCTGATTTAAAAACACTGTGAACATGGTAAAAAAAATTATCTACCCTCTTGAGGAACAAGGTTAAAGACTACGAAAGCTCCTAAGCAGAAAAATCATGTCTCCTATACTCACATTAGTGATGTTCTGCCTCAGGGCTGCTACCTGAGCTTCACCTCTGCCTAGCTGGAAGAATTCACATGGCTGGGTCATTCTCACCCTTCTATTTTCAAATATAATGTCAAATTCTCAGAAGGCTTTCCTAACCTTCCTCTATAAAATAGAACTTTGAAATACTATCACTTCATCCTGATTATTTGTTTCTTGAAAATTATGGTTGTGGTGGTTGTTGAAATTTTCAAAACACATTACTATTGTTAATTTTCTGTAACTTACAACTAGAATTTAAGCCCCATGAGGAGGGAGGAACCATGTTTGTCTTGTTCTTCACTGTGTTTCTAGCATCTACTACAGTGATTGGCATATAGTAGGTAGTCAATAAATGTGTTGAATGATAAATGAATGAATAAAAAATAAAATTTTAAGGCCAAGCAGCATCAAAACAATAACTTCCTGCTGAAGGGAGTTTTTCTCTTTATCTGTGTTTGAATTCCTTATCTGTGTGTGAATCTTTTATGACAGAGTTCATATGTTACTTGAACTAAAAGTAGATTTAAAAGTCAAACTAAATAAATGGATAACTTAAAAAATCACAACAGACACCCCATAATCACAGCCTGCATCCCCTAGGCCAGCCTGAGGCAATCTACTTGGTGGTCAAGACATCAAGTCCAGTCCTATCTCCACCTCTCATATGGTATTTGACTTCTCTGAGTCATTTTCTTCACAGAAAAATAAAAGCTGCTACTCACTGGTCTGTGGCTAGGATTAATGGAGTGAGTGTATATAAAGCACTTAGTACTGTGACTGGGGCAGAGCAAAATTAACATGCACCAAACATTTGCTGGGACATTTGCTATACTATATTAAGCTCTTTATATGAATCAGAACCACTCTATGAGGCAGATGTTATTACTACCCCCATTTTAAGGATGAGAAAACTGAGGCACATAATTAAATAGCCCACTGCTGATAAAGTGTTGTGTTGAGATTCAGACTCTGGCACCCTGATTCCAATGCTGTGCTCTTTCTTTTTTTAATTTACAAATTTACTTTTATTTATTTTTTTATACAGCAGGTTCTTATTAGTCATCAATTTTATACACATCAGTGTATACATGTCAATCCCAATCGCCCAATTCATCACACCACCATCCCCACCCCAACGTGGCTTTCCCCCCTTGGTGTTCATACGTTTGTTCTCTACATCTGTGTCTCAAATTCTGCCCTGAAAACCGGTTCATCGGTACCATTTTTCTAGGTTCCACATATATGCATTAATATACGATATTTGTTTTTCTCTTTCTGACTTACTTCACTCTGTATGACAGTCTCTAGATCCATCCACGTCTCAACAAATGACCCAATTTTGTTCCTTTTTATGGTTGAGTAATATTCCATTGTATATATGTACCACATCTTCTTTATCCATTCATCTGTCGATGGGCATTTAGGTTGCTTCCATGACCTGGCTATTGTAAATAGTGCTTCAGTGAACATTGTGGGGCATGTGTGTTTTTGAATTATGGTTTTCTTTGGGTATATGCCCAGTAGTGGGATTGCTGGATCATATGGTAATTCTATTTTTAGTTTTTTAAGGAACTTCCATACTGTTCTCCACAGTGGCTGTATCAATTTACATTCCCACCAACAGTGCAAGAGGGTTCCCTTTTCTCCACACCCTCTCCAGCATTTGTTTGTAGATTTTCTGATGATGCCCATTCTAACTGGTGTGAGGTGATACCTCATTGTCGTTTTGATTTGCATTTCTCTAATAATTAGTGATGTTGAGCAGCTTTTCATGTGCTTCTTGCCCATCTGTATGTCTTCTTTGGAGAAATGTCTATTTAGGTCTTCTGCCCATTTTTTGATTGGGTTGTTTGTTTTTTTAATATTGAGCTGCATGAGCTGTTTATATATTTTGGAGATTAATGCTTTGTCTGTTGATTTGTTTGCAAATATTTCCTCCCATTCTGAGGGTTGTCTATTCATCTAGTTTATGGTTTCCTTTGTTCTGCAAAAGCTTTTAAGTTTCATTAGGGCCCATTTGTTTATTTTTGTTTTTATTTCCATTACTTTAGGAGGTGGATCAAAAAGATCTTGCTGTGATTTATGTCAAAGAGTGTTCTTCCTATGTTTTCCTCTAAGAGTTTTATAGTGTCCAGTCATACATTTAGGTCTCTAATCCATTTTGAGTTTATTTTTGTGTATGGTGTTAGGGAGTGTTCTAATTTCATTGTTTTACATGTAGCTGTCCAGTTTTCCCAGCACCACTTATTGAAGAGACTGTTTTTTCTCCATTGTATATCCTTGCCTCGTTTGTCATAGATTAGTTGACCATAGGTGCATGGGTTTATCTCTGGGCTTTCTATCTTTTCCCATTCATCTATGTTTCTGTTTTTGTGCCAGTACCATATTGCCTTGATTACTGTAGCTTTGTAGTATAGTCTGAAGTCAGGGAGTCTGATTCCTCCAGCTCCGTTTTTTTCCCTCAAGAATGTTCTGGCTATTCGGGGTCTTTTGTGTCTCCATACAAATTTTAAGATTTTTTGTTCTAGTTCCGTAAAAACTGCCATTGGTAGTTTGATAGGGATTGCATTGAATCTACAGATTGCTTTGGGTAGTATAGTCATTTTCACAATATTGATTCTTCCAATCAAAGAACATGGTATATCTCTCCATCTGTTGGTATCATCTTTAATTTCTTTCATCAGTATCTTTATAGTTTTCTGCATACAGGTCTTTTGTCTCCCTCAGTAGGTTTATTCCTAGGTATTTTATTCTCTTTTTTTGCAATGGTAAGTGGGAGTGTTTCCTTAATTTCTCTTTCAGATTTTTCATCATTAGTGTATAAGAATGCAAGGGATTTCTGTGCCTCAATTTTGTATCCTACAACTTTACCAAATTCATTGATTAGCTCTAGTAGTTTTCTCCTGGGATCTTTAGGATTCTCTATGTATAGTATCATGTCATCTGCAAACAGTGACAGTTTTACTTCTTCTTTTCCAATTTGTATTCCTTTTATTTCTTTTCCTTCTCTGATTGCCGCAGCTAGGACTTCCAAAACTATGTTGAATAATAGTGGCGAGAGTGGACATCCTTTTCTTCTTCCTGATCTTAGAGGAAATGCTTTCAGTTTTTCACCACTGAGAATGATGTTTGCTGTGTGTTTGTCGTATATGGCCTTTATTATGTTGAGGTATGCCCACTTTCTGGAGAGTTTTTATCATAAATGGGTGTTGAATTTTGTCAAAAGCTGTTTCTGCATCTATTGAGATGATCATATGGTTTTTCTTCTTCAATTTGTTAATATGGTGTATCACATTGATTGATTTGCATATATTAAAGAATCCTTGCATCCCTGGAATAAATCCCACTTGATCATGGTGTACGATCCCTTTAAGGTGTTGTTGGATTCTGTTTGCTAGTATTTTGTTGAGGATTTTTGCATCTATATTCAGGAGTGATATTGGTCTGTAATTTTCTTTTTTTGTAGTATCTTTGTCTGGTTTTGGTATCAGGGTGATGGTGGCCTCATAGAATGAGTTTGGGAGTGTTCCTTCCTCCCCAGTTTTTGGAAGAGTTTGAGAAGGATGGGTGTTAGCTCTTCTCTGAATGTTTGATAGAATTCACCTGTGAAGCCGTCTGGCCCTGGACTTTTGTTTGTTGGAAGATTTTAATCACAGTTTCAATTTCAGTGCTTGTGATTGGCCTGTTCATATTTTCTATTTCTTCCTGGTTCAGTCTTTGAAGCTTATACCTTTGTAAGAATTTTTCCATTCCTTCCAGGTTGTCCATTTTATTGGCATAGAGTTGCTTGTAGTAGTCTCTTAGGATGCTTTGTATTTCTGTGGTGTCTGCTGTAACTTCTCCTTTTTCATATCTAATTTTATTCATTTGAGTCCTCTCCCTCTTTTTCTTGATGAGTCTGGCTAATGGTTTATCAATTTTGTTTATCTTCTCAAAGAATCAGCTTTTAGTTTTATTGGTCTTTGCTATTGTTTTCTTTGTTTCTGTTTCAATTATTTCTGCTCTGATCTTTATGATTTCTTTCCTTCTTCTAACTTCGGGTTTTGTTTGTTCTTCTTTCTCTAGTTCCTTTAGGTGTAAGGTTAGATTGTTTATTTGAGATTTTTCTTGTTTCTTGAGGTAGGCTTGTATAGCTATAAACTTCCCTGTTAGGACTGCTTTTGCTGAATCCCATAGGTTTTGGATCGTCGTGTTTTCATTGTCATTAGTCTCTAGGTATTTTTTTCTTTCCTCTTTGATTTCTTCAGTGATCTCTTAGTTATTTAGTAACGTATTGTTTTACCTCCATGTGTTTGTGTTTTTTACGTTTCTTCCCCTGTAATTCATTTCTAATCTCATAGCGTTGTGCTCAGAAAAGATGCTTGATATGATTTCAATTTTCTTAAATTTACTGAGGCTTGATTTTTGACCCAAGATATGATCTATCCTGGAGAATGTTCCATGCACACTTGAGAAGAAAGTGTAATCTGCTGTTTTTGGATGGAATGTCCTATAAATATCAATTAAATCTATCTGGTCTATCGTGTCACTTAAAGCTTCTGTTTCCTTATTTATTTTCATTTTGGATGATCTGTCTATTGGTGTAAGTGAGGTGTTAAAATCCCCCACTATTATTGTGTCACTGTTTATTTCCTCTTTTATAGCTATTAGCAGTTGCCTTATGTATTGAGGTGCTCCTATGTTGGGTGCATATATATTTATAATTGTTATATCTTCTTCTTGGATTGATCCCTTGATCATTATGTAGTGTCCTTCCTTGTCTCTTGTAACATTCTTTATTTTAATGTCTATTTTATCTGATATGAGTATTGGTACTCCAGCTTTCTTCTGATTTCCATTTTCATGGAATATCTTTTTCCATTCCCTCACTTTCAGTCTGTATGTGTCCCTAGGTCTGAAGTGGATCTCCTGTAGACAGGCGATATATATATATATATATATATATATATATATATATATATATATATGTCTTGTTTTGGTCTCCATTCAGCAAGCCTGTGCCCTGTGTCTTTTCATTGGAGCACTTAATCCATTCACTTTTAAGGTAATTATCAAAAATGTTTGTTCCTATGATCATTTTCTTAGTTGTTTTGGGTTTGTTTTTGTAGGTCCTTTTCTTCTCTTGTGTTTCCCACTTAGAGAAGTTCCTTTAGCATTTGTTGTACAGCTGGTTTGGTGGTGCTGAATTCTCTTAGCTTTTGCTTGTCTGTAATTCTTTTGATTTTTCCATCGAATCTGAATGAAATCCTTACCCGGTAGAGTAATCTTGGTTGTAGGTTCTTCCCTTTCATCACTTTAAGTATATCATGCCACTCCCTTCTGGCTTGTAGAGTTTCTGCTGAGAAATCAGCTGTTAACCTTATGGGAGTTCCCTTGTATGTTATTTTTTGTTTTTCCCTTGCTGCTTTCAATAATTTTTCTTCGTCTTTAATTTTTGCCAATTTGATTACTATGTGTCTCGGCATGTTTCTCCTTGGGTTTATCCTATATGGGACTTGCTGCGCTTCCTGGACTTGGGTGGCTATTTCCTTTTTCATGTTAGGGAAATTTTTGACTATAATCTCTTCAAATATTTTCTCTGGTCCTTTCTCTCTCTCTTCTCCTTCTGGGACCCCTATAATGCGAATGTTGTTGCGTTTAATGTTGTTCCAAAGGTCTTTTAGGCTGTTTTCATTTCTTTTCATTCTTTCTTCTTTATTCTGTTCTGCAGCAATAAATTCCACCCTTCTGTCTTCCAGGTCACTTATCCGTTCTTCTCCCTCAGTTATTCTGCTATTGATTCCTTCTAGTGTAGTTTTCATTTCAGTTATCATATTGTTCATCTCTGTTTGTTCTTTAATTCTTCTAGGTCTTTATTAAACATTTATTGCATTTTCTTGATCTTTGCCTCTATTCTTTTTCTGAGGTCCTGGATCATCTTCACTATCATTATTCTGGATTCTTTTTCTGGAAGGTTGCCTATCTCCACTGCATTTAGTTGTTTTTCTGGGGTTTTATCTTGTTCCTTCATCTGGTACATAGCCCTCTGCCTTTTCATCTTGTCTATATTTCTGTGAATGTGGTTTTTGTTCTGCAGGCTGCAGGATTGTAGTTCTTCTTGCTTCTGCTGTCTGCTCTCTGGTGGATGAGCCTATCCAACAGGCTTGTGCAAGTTTCCTGATGGAAGGGACTGGTGATGGGTAGAGCTGACTGTTGCTCTGGTGGGCAGAGCTCAGTAAAACTTTAATCCACTTGACTGCTGATGAGTGGGGCTGAGTTCCTGAGGCAACCCAACACTGGAGCTTACCTGGGCTCTTTGGTGGGGATAATGTCAGACTCCGGGAGGGCTCACACCAAGGAGTACTTCCCAGAACTTCTGCTGCCAGTGTCCTTGTCCCCATGGTGAGCCACAGCCACCCCCGCCTCTGCAGGAGACCCTCCAACACTAGCAGCTAGGTCCGGTTCAGTCTCCCCTTGGCTCACTGCTCCTTTCCCTGGGTGCCAATGTGCACACTACTTTGTGTGTGTCCTCCAAGAGTGGAGTCTCTGTTTCCCCATGTCCTGTTGAAGTCCTGCAATCAAATCCCACTAGTCTTCAAAGTCTGATTCTCTGGGAATTCCTCCTTCCGTTGCTGGACCCCCAGGTTGGGAAGCCTGACATGGGGCTCAGAACCTTCACTCCAGTGGGTGGACTTCTGTGGTATGTGTTCTGCAGTCTGTGAGTCACCCACCCAGCAGTTGTGGGATTTGATTTTACTGTGATTGTGCCCCTCCTACCGTCTCATTGTGGCTTCTCCTTTGTCTTTGGATGTGGGGTATCTTTTTTGGTGAGTTCCAGTGTCTTCCTGTCGATGATTGTCCAGCAGCTAGTTGTGATTCTGGTGTTCTCACAAGAGGGAGTGAGAGCATGTTGTCCTTCTACTCTGCCATCTTGGTTCAGGGCCCAATATCTTTATGTATTGACTGCAGCCCTTACTGTAAAGTAGGTGAGTAGCTCCTGTGCCATGCTCTTAACCACTATGGTTAATGTCTATGTTAGTTTCCTAGGGCTTCTGTACAAACATACTGAAACTTATGTGGCTTAAACAACAGAAATTCATTTCCTCACAGTTCTGGAGGCTAGAAGTCTGAGATCAAGTTGTCAGCAAGGTTGTTTCTTCTGAGGTCTGTGAGAGAAGGATCTGTTCCAGGCCTATCTCCTTGGCTTGTATATAGATGGCCTTCTCCCCGTGTCTTCACATGGTTTCCCTCTGTACATGTCTGTGTAGGTTTCTCTTTCTTATAAGGGTGCCAGTCCCATTGGATTAGGGGCCCACCTAATGACCTCACTTTAACTTAATTACCTCTTTAAAGACTCTATCTCCAAATAATCACATTCTGAGGTACCAGGGCTTAAGATTTCAACATATGAATGGGGGGTGGCAATTCAACACATAATAATGCTTTGCACAGAGAAGACTCAACAAACATTCACTCCTTTTATGGTGACAAGGCTCAAGGTTCAGCCTAGCAATGAGGTCCTTACATGAGGAAGCTGCAAAGGCAGCGGCAGCAGGTACAGATGCACATAAACTCCCTGTGTGAGGACCCGGGAGGCATGACCGCATCAGGAAAGCTTCCTTCAAGAAGTGGATTTAGACCTCTGTTTTCAGGTCTTTTAACAGGATTTTGGAAAATATACTCCTATCTTAGAAAGGCCTCTGGGTTTGTTTTAATCACTTCTCAAAGCTATGCTAGACATTCACAGCCCAGGATCCCCAGTTTAGCCTAATAAGAAAAAGTAATTACATCATATTAAAGATAATTTGATTGGTACTGAGATGCTAATTGAGTTGAAACGCTTATTGTAACAGACACATCAGATTGGCAAGGAGGAAACTCAGCTTAAATGCAGTGTTGACAGTAGAATTGAAAGATTGTCAATGCAGTTAATTAAATAGTAATTATTTTCTGAACATATCCTGAGTAGCAACGATACAATTATATCTACAAACAGTCATAAGAAAAGAATTACTCCACACTCCACCTAAAAGCAATAGTCCATAAAAGCCCTGATAATGTTCTCCATGAAGAGCATGGCTCTTCCTCCATCAGACCAATACTGCAGACACCAAACTGAAAAGAAGTTTCCCTAAGAAGCTAAGCATTCACTGAGCAGCCCTGTCAAGATGCTCTTTTCAGCACGCCATCCCCTCTCCCCAACTGACACCCCGCCCATGCCTATAGTGAACATAACCCAGCAGAGTCTTCTGCTTTCAGAAGACTTACTCACGTCTTCCATTCTTAGACCACAATCTCCCATCCTCCCTGCTTACCCCTTTGGCCACCCCGCCACACACCCTTGTCCAGGTCTCTGCTTTCTCGTTCTTTGTCTCTCCTGTACTGACAGCCTCCTGTACAGTCCAGAGCCCATGGTCCACCACGTCAACCCTCTCTTGTGAGGGCCCTTGCCTCTCTGTCCCACCCCCTGCCCCCCACCCCAGCCAGACTGTAGCCCTGCCTCAGTCAAGCCCACTGAGTGATGTCAGGGAAACCTCACACCTAGGTCCCCTAGCTTCCCAGGAGTTTTGCTACATCCCCATATCAGTCAGGTTTCTCCAGAGAAACAGAACCAATAGGATATATATACACATGATTTATTATAAGGTATTGACTTCCATGATTATGGAGGTTACAAAGGCCCACGATCTGCCTTGTGCAAGCTGGAGTTGCAGGAAAGCGGGTGGCTCAATCTGGAGTCCTGAGAACCGGAGCACCAAAGGCAGGAGGAGATCAGTGTTCCTCAAGCAGTCAGGGAGAGAGAAAATTCCACTTCTCTCTGCTTTTTGTTCTCTTCAGGCCCTCAGTGGATTGGATGATGCCCACCCACATTGGGGAGGACCATCTGCTTTACGCAGTCTACAGATCTAAAGGTAATCTCCCCCAGAAACATGTTCACAGATATACCCAGAAATGTTTAACCAGACATGTGGGCACCCCGTGGCCCAGTCAGGCTGACACATAAAATTAACCACCGCAGTCCTTCTGTCTGCTCTCTCTTGTTCTCCTTGGCCACTAGTTCAGGTCATCATTCTTTTGCCTCTCTAACAATTGATCCCATATCCCACATTCACTTTCCCACAATACTCAGTAGATAATCTATTTCCAATCTACAGGAAAAATGAAATGAAATAAAGGCTCCAGATGGGAACCCTTTCAACTCTCTGCCTCCCATTTCAGAAGTTGCCTGAAAACACATAAACATGTAAAGCTCTTCTCCTTGGGTTTTGCCTCAAAGCAGCACTTCCTCTCCTCCTGATTAAGGCAAGTTCCTCCCGGCATGCTCCTCCAATCCTCACCCACCTTGGCTCCCTTCAACCAACTCCCAAAATGACTTCAGGATCCCCCACCTTGAAAGCCCTTCCCTCAACTTTGTATTTTCCTCCTGGTTAGACTTGCAGAAGCACTCCCTCCATACTTATGTTCTACCTCCTTGCATCTTGGCTGCTGACCCCAGCTCTTGCAACACGTCACTCAAGCCCTCCCTGGTCTTTCAGTCAAGACACTCCAGCACACACAGAACTGGGTCAGCATCTGCACCAGAAGTTGGAATTCACTCTCTTCCAGGATGTTCTGACTCCACTGGCTCCTGCTTTGCCTCTTTCTTTTCTCTGCCACTTCTTCCTAGGCCTCTGTGGTTCACTTTCCCATAACTATTCTGCAAAACTTGGTGATCATTAGTGTTCCATCCCCAATCTCTTCCTCTTAGCATCTTCTTTATGGCATTCTCTGTGGGTAATCTAATCCTTCCCCAAGGTTTTGATTATGCTGATGATGCCCTGGTGTATATCTGTAGGCTGAATTTTCATCATCCTAAACTCAGCTTGTACATCTCCTATGCCATTGTATTCTCTCTCTCTCTCTCTCTCTCTCTCACACACACACACACACACACACACACACACATTACAAATTTTCTTCTGACATTTCCTAGTCTGAGATTGTGATTGTCCTTGGAGAAGTAGATCCCAAAATGGGATTAGACCTGCAAGGATTTTATTAGAGAGAAAATAGGGAAGGAGTGGGAAAGGCTGGGAAAATCATCAATGATGCAAACCTGGTCTCAAGAGTAGGGAAGCAGAAGGAAGTTTGGGTGGGAGCATCCTAGATCACAGTGCAACCTAGGGAACATCCAGCAAGGCTGTCAGGGAATCCATTGGCCAAAATCAGCCACAGAAGGCCCAGCTCCCAGTTTTTCCATTTTTCAGGCCTGCCCTGGAATCCCTGCCTAGCTCCAGCACTGAATGGGAGTAGCTTCCGGGAGCTTTGGTGTAATTGCTCCAGCTGCTTGGAACAGAGCAGCTTGGTCTACCTCCCTGGTGTTGGACATCACCAGCCATGTTCTCACAACTACACAGTGGCCAGACCCTGCTGACACAGAAGGCTTCCTGAGGGGCCTCCCTGGGACCCATACTTGCCCATAGTGCTGCAATCCAACAGATTCTTTCTGTAATCACTAACCTTTCTCCTCCATGGAGGAGAAAGACTCCCAGGCCCTAGGAAAGGCATTCTTAGACCAGCAGTGAGAAGACATAAACTTTCTTAGGGAGGGGGGAAGTGGTGGGGGTGGATGGGCTGGGCATCAACTAGAGGTGAGGGGCCAGGTTAAGGAGGGGGGGAGAAACAGGGCCCAACAACTGTGGCCTGATTGGATGCTTGCTACCTTGAGGCAGTGTTTAATCTTTGTGTCATTTCCAAGATGGGTGTATCTCATACTTTACCACGCAGTGAGAATCACCTGAAAAGCTGGTTGTCTTCCATTGGATCTCACTCCCAGAGATTTGGGGTGGGGGTGGGGGCTGAGAAGTTGCTTTATTAACTAGCTCTCAGGTGATTGTGGTATTGCCAGCCCAGAGACCACACTACTCAAAGAATAATGTTGGCAAAAGCAATGTTTGACTCTCACCCCTAAACTTGGGCTGCTTCCTTTCTGGGATGGAAACCCACATCTTTGGATGAGGGCCCAAGGGTATAGCTGTTTGCCTTGGGGACCTACTGGCCAGATCTGGTCCTTCATCTCACCCATGTAGCGTACCACTCCCTTTGCAGATGCTGCTATTTAGGAGGAAGGAATGGGAAGAGGCACCAAGCTCACTCAAAGATGGAGGAGACCAATGCTCAAGTCTATCTTGTTCTTGTCACCTGGTTCCTCCCATGCTCTGTCCTGCTTCTTACTGGGGGCTGCAGGAGTTCACCAAGGGCAGACATTCCTTTCTCACTGGGGCTTTATGAGGGATACAGGGTCCAAAGGGAATTCAGATTCTTGGAAGCAAAGTAGTGAGGTAATCCACACACAAAATAACTATATGGTTCCCAAGACACAGCCATGGTGTGGTGAAGAAGTGTTCATGCTGGTGTCTTGAAGCTCTATTGGAAAGAAGAGAACACCACTGGTTGATGCACAAAAGAACCAAGTCATGGGGCTTCCCTGGTGGTGCAGTGGTTGAGAGTCCGCCTGCCAATGCAGGGGACACGGGTTCGTGCCCCGGTCTGGGAAGATCCCACATGCTGCGGAGCGGCTGGGCCCGTGAGCCATGGCTGCTGAGCCTGTGCGTCCAGAGCCTGTGCTCTGCAACGGAAGAGGCCACAACAGTGAGAGGCCCGCGTACCGCCAAAAAAAAAAAAAAAAAGAACCAAGTCATGGAGATACTAGTCTGGGTGTCTCTTCTTTTCCCTGGTGGGAAGTTGTGGAATTCAGGTGAATGGTGTGGCATTAACAAAGGCATATGAGAAGGCTGCTGTGGGGGTGGAGCACAGGAAGAATTGGCAAAGGGGAGGACCTATTGAGTACTGTTTATCAGACTCCATTTGAGCTTAAAATGAAGGTCATGGAAGGGAAGAGATAGAGAAAGAAGCAGAAATGAGAAACGTTCAGGCCTGATAGTGATCAGAGAACACATCTCTGATTTGATAATGAAAGTCAATGAGAAAACACAAGTCAATTTGCAGCTAATTTCTCAGGAGTGGAAAGCCCCTTATTCTGTTCTGCAACATCATTCCAAAGACAGGTCATGTGTAAGGAAAGAAAAAAAAAGTAGGTGGTTATTTTACTGGAAGAGTCATCTGTTCTGGAAAATAATCTCTGATATCTGGGTTCTAAGGACAGACACACTTGGCCAGCTTGTCCTGGCATTGTCCCTCTAATTAGACCATCACTGGGGAGGGACCTCCTCTTTGAGCCCAGCCTGGCAGTATTAGCTGATCAGGACAGAGGCAGGACATTCAGTCTATTAGGACCACAGGGTTCTGTGGTTACCCTTCCTCTCAGATTCCTTCTGGGGTGATGTGGAAGGGTCATTCCTGATGTAGTTAGTTAAAATGAGGTTACACTAGCGTTAGGGTGGACCCCAATTCAGTATGACTGGTGTCCTTATGAGAAGATGGCAATGTAAAGACACAGAGAGGCAGGGAGAAAGCCACGTGAAGTTGGAAGCAGAGATTGGAGTGATGCAGCCACAAGCCAAGGAATGTCTGGGGTGACCAAGAACTAGAAGAGACAAGGAAGGATCCTCCCCAGGAGGCTTCAGAGGGAACATAGCCCAAGTGACACCTTGATTTCAGCCTTCTAGCCTCCAGAACTGTGAGAGTAAGTTTCTGTAAACCCACTCCGTTTGTGGCACTTTGTTATGGCAGCCTGAACAAACTCATGTCTGAGGAACTGTGTTTGAGGGTGTGGATGGAACAGGTGGGGACAGGTGCAGGATTGTGTTAGCAGAACTGGGGGCTGGCTGTGAGCCCTGGGCCTCCTTCTCCATATGCCCCACATGCAACTCTGGGCCCCTGCTCAGCAGCCCAAACAGAGGCACTGGCCGACTCCAACGATAGTTCCATCCATGAGCCTCAGAGTGCTCTGAGAGCTGCACTGGAGGCCAGATCCTTGCCCCCCGAACTATGTTGCTCCATGAGCCCTGGGACCCACACCCATCCCAGCTCAGTGCATGGGCGGCCCTGAACTTGGAAGCTTCCGGTCTCCTAAGGCCCTTACTCCAGTCGGGAGGACTTAAGCATGTCTAAGCAATTAGAATAAATCAAAACAGATGTTCCTTTCAGTGTGCTGGCAATTACTTTGTAATTAACTAATGGGCTCTGTAGCAGCCACTTTTATGTGTGGCTAATGGCTGAGATGGCCTATTCCGTTGCTACCTTGCGGCAGGGAGGGAGAGCTTGCGAGCTTTGAGGATGCACCTGTCACGTTCGTTGCAGCCAAGTAGCCACAGCCACAGCCACAGCCACAGCAGCGGGGCCTTGACCCTGGCACATCCCCACCACTCACTCAGTCCCTACAAGAGGAGCAGCATGGTGGCCACTCCACACGGTCTCATTTGTTCAACAACCCCACAAAAGAAGAGCCTTAAGCACAGAAGGGTTAAAGACATGGAGCCTGAGAAGGGCAGACCTGGGCTTCAGCCTCAACCTGTCAGATTCCTGAGCCAGTGCTCTGAAACTAGCGTTCACGTATGGCAAAATGTATTTGGGGTGCAGCCATCTCTGGGCTGTCTTCCTGCCCACCCAGCCCTGACCCTGGAGACCTTGCAGGCTGGAGGAGGGGCACCCCACTGTGGTCAGATATGGAGGTGCATAGAAAATGAACTTGAGCTAAATGATCAGGCAGGACCCGTGGAAAATGGAATTGTTCAATAATTAGATTTTGCTAATGATTTTAAGTGCTCCTTTAATAGGTTCCCTTTCTAGCTTTCCCAGACTGGCACATCGCAGTGTGGTTGTGCTGGAGGGAGCAGGTGCCACCTCCCCTCACTGAGACGGGCCAGCTGAGCTACCCACTGTCCTGCTATCTCAACCCCCCTCTCCCTCCCCTTCTCTCCCTCCCCCCTCCTTCCCTCTTTCTCCCTCCCTCTGTCTGTCTCAGTCTCTCTCTTACCCTCCCTGTCTCTCTCCAGGGCCTCCTAGCCCATCTCATATAGACACTGAATGCCAACCTCTACCACACGGAGTGCATCATCAGAGGGTCTGGCGTCTAATCATCTGTGTTCAAACCTCAGCTCTGTCAAATGCATGCTGAGTGACAGTAGGGAACTTACTTCTTCTCTTTGAGTCTTAACCTCTCAGTCTAGAAACTGAAGATTATAAATATACTTCACAGGGTTTAATTCATTTATTCAACTAATATGAGAAAGCCTTCTCTGTGCCAGGCACTGCTGGAGGCTCTGCTTATAAGTAATGAACGCTGCAAAGCCCCTGCTCTTCCCAGTGGGAGACAACAAACAAACAAACAAACAAGGGAAGGGGTGAGTGGAGTTAAGAAGCAAAGAAAACAGAGTGGAGGCATGGAGTGTGGCTTCTCCACCACAGCAGAGGTGCAGCGCTCAGCTGCTGGGGGCGGCCTGAGAACCAGTCCATACAGAAGAAAGCTGAGCCAAGCTGCGGAACGAGAGGACTAGGGCTAGGGTCTTAACGACTGCATTTTTGTCCAGAGTTTCAGCCTGGCCTGAAGGGACACCTACCCTCCTGGTCTGCGTAGTCCTTTGAATCAATCCATCTGTGCACACCTCACCCTGCTTTTTCTTCTTTTCTTAAATCAGAGTTCGGTTTCTATCACAGACATCTGAGAAAGTCCTGACTCATGCAAGTGGTTAAAAGTTTCTTATTTGCTTGTTTTTCTCTCCATTTAGAGAAATATTTCACTGTGTGGCCTCAAGCAGGAGGGCTGTGTGGAGGAGGGAGTGGGGCAGGAAGGGGAAGGGCTGGAGGCTGAGTGATGGGAGAGCAGGAGAGCCCTCAGACCCCCACGAAAACTCAGCCCTCTCTTGGTGAGAGCACTTTAGCGGTCACCACGCATCTGTGGACTTCTTTATTAATTGCTCCTTTGAGTCTAAAACCCAGTTCTTTTATTAAAATTATGAAACCATCAAGCAACCTGACAATGACAATAATGCCTTTGCAATGTCTGTGTGGTAACAATCCTTCCCTTGTCTTCTGAGCAATATATTCATTCCTGTGACTATTGAGCGGGCAGGAACAATAGAACAGTGTGATTAATGGGACCCTCCATAGCCTTCTCCAGAGAGTGACAGGGCTGGGAAAGGAAAGCAAAGCCTTCTTCTATCAGGAGTAGATTATTAATAATTCCATTCCTTTCAGACCAGTTATGATCATTAATCTATCCTGAGTCTAAAGTTCTAGAAATCTGAAGCCTTGACTGTGGCCAGACAGAGACAGCCCCTGCCCTAATGGCATGCATAGCACAGAGCTGTCCACCCCTCCAGAGGACAGACCCAAGGGAGTGCCTTGCGTCGACCCTGTAAACAGCCTCATGGCTGCCTGAGCAGGAATTCCAGGGTCCTGGAGTAGACAAAGCATGGATTGGAAGGGGAGCATGGGCTTTGGGTGGACATGTCCCCTTTGACCCTTCCATCCCACTACCCATGAGAAGTGGAGAGGTCAGAGCAGGGCCCTCTATGGTGTAAGACCAAAAAAGGGGCTCCATCTTCCCCACATCTAAGAGCAGTCCTGCACTCGAGTGTGAGCCTGCAAATCCCTTCTGCCACATCTGGACTCTGGAAGGCAGGAGGAAGACCAAAAAACCTTAGAGTAGAATGGCACATGAAAGCATCTCTTCGGGTTCTTATTTGATGGATGATTAGAAGAAGGCCCAGAGAGTCAGTGGCTTGCCTGGGGTCTCATGTGGGCAAACTGTGCCCAGAGTCTGTGCTCTTAGTCACCATACATTAGGGCCTCCCTGAGCACATACCAGGTGCTCAGTAGGATTCTTTGTGCCAGCCCTCCTCTGTCATGGCTGCTGTAAAAACAGGCCCCAGTGAGAACACTGGCAGAGGGCTGAGGAAGATGAGATAGAGTGTGGGTTCCAGGTGGTGGCAGGAAGCAGTGAGGGTGTGGAGAAAGGGTGGGGAGATGTGACTACCTCATCAAGAAAGACCATCCTGTACTGACCTGTAAAGGAAAACCAGACAGTAGAGTACTGTGAAGGGATTCAGAGCTACTGAACTCAGGAAGCTGAGGTGAGGTGAGGGCCTGGAATTGCCTTCCCTGGAGGAGGCACACAGACCAGGAGGGACAGGTAAGGGAGATGTGAATACACATATGGATACTGAGCAGGAAAGGATTAGCCATGGGGGTGATGGCTTCAAGAGCATCCCACCCCATCCATTCTGGGAGACCCTCCCTCTGCAAATCCTTTCCAGACTGAAAGACTGAGAGGTACTGAGCTGGACAGGAGGGGTGACAGCTGAACTACAGCACCATTGATTGAGCCGAGGGCAAACATGCCCTACCTTTGCTCTCCTTAATCTAAATTGAATCTGGGTGGGGGAAAGATTACAGGATGGAAGTGAAAACTCAACTGCATTTCAAATTACACTGATTGGAATGGAAATAGTCTTGGAGGCTTCGAGGAGAAATGGCCAGTCCTGGTACAAGCCTTACTTCACTTTGATTCACACTTTTGTGTAGTAAAGGGCAGAAATACTAAAAACTAAATTAAAATGATAATAATACTAAAAACTAACAGTCTGGCAACTGGCAACTGTGCTGAGGCCAGGGAGACTCTGAATCTGGTGTCCACACTCTCCCACCTAGAGGCCAGGCTTCGCAGGGTCCACAGGCTCCCCTGCAGAGAGAGGAGCCACACACCCACCACCTGTGTCTCCAGCCAGGAGAGCCAGTGCTGTGGCCTCTGGGAAATGGAGACAATTTCCCCACCCCTGATCACCTAGCCTCTCTGCTCCCAGGACCCAACCATACATGCCTGGTTGTGGAAGCAGAGAATGCTGGAGAAGGGTAGTAGCTCGGAAGTTGCCAGCCTGGCCCCAAGTCTGTCCTCTGTGGGGCCCCCAGAGTCATCCACCCTTAAAGAGAGAGGATGTTCTCCTCTGTCCATAATGACCTAGTCGCCCTGGCCCAGTCTGTAGTACCCTCAGAAACCCTATTTGGTAAGTCCAGCAGGGGTGGAGGGCAGAGCCCCAGGATACCAGCAATCATCCCAGGAGCTCATCAGCTTCCCCCCTTTCCTTAGGCCATACCCCATCTTATCTCTCCCTGAAATTAAGCAGCATTCAGTAGCCTCAGAAAAGCAGTCCATTATTTTCTTTTATGTTAATCTAAATTAAATCTGCAAATGTAAAGAAGGACTAGTGTGAGAGCAGGCCAACCTCACCAGCCACTGGCAGAGTGTGAAAGGATGTGGATGTGGACGTGCTGGAGGGTGAGCCTTACTGGAGTGAGGGTACATGTATTAGTGTCTGGGAAGGGAACATGGGCCATGATGCCTGACCTACTTCTGGTGAGGTCCCTCGAATTCTAGATGGCATATATTTAAAAGCAGTCTGTCCAGTGGTTTTGAAACCACATACAAGCCCCTGTGTCCCTGTCCTTTGAAATAAAAGGCTTTTGCTTTAGTCTCTCAGGCCCTTTTGAGTCTCAAAAGGCTGGTTCAAGAGTTAATGATTAGGAAATGTGAAAACATAGAAACAAAGAATAGTTGTTGGGTCAGGAAACTGGTAACAATTTAGACTATAAACCAGGTAACAATTTAGACTATAAACCAGCCATGTAGCAGTCACCAAACTCCTAGTTTCGTGAAAGATACAGATAAAAATCTGACACACATTCCTAAGTTGTTTTTACAGGAACCAGACCCACCAGATGAAAAGTGCTGACAACAAGCACATAGACCCCAGACCAGTTGAAACCAGAAGGTTTATGGTGCTCAAAACTTCACCTTGATACTAACCAATTCAAGAATTTGGCATGAGCTCATCATACACCCTGCGGCCCCCTCCCTCACAATGTCTTTAAAAACCCTTCCCTGAAAGCCATCAGGGAGTTCAGGTCTCTTGAGCATGAGCTGCCTATTTTTCTTGCTTGCCCTCAGTAAATGCTGTACTTTCCTTGGCCACAACCCAGTGTCAGTAGATTGGCTTTACTGAGGGAGGGCGAGTGAACCCAAGTCCAGTAACAGTTTCAGGAGTGAGAAAAAGACAAGTTGAGAGATGTGTGGCCCTGCCCCTGCCAAAACCTTTCTGCCTAGCCAATCCAGGATCCACTTGGCAGAAGCCAGCAGGGTCATTACTATTCCTCTCATGAGAATTTGGGATCCCTGGAACCCACATGGCTGGAGAGAACTCAGCTTGAAATCTCACAGTGGGTCCCACTCCTTTCAGCTAAGCCGTCTTGTCTTTAGAGGGCTCTTGTCAAAGAGGGATACTCTGCCTGGTCCTGGTGAGGAAGATCCAGAATGTGGAGCACTAGATTGGGATAGTAGGTGGTTGGGAAAACAAAGTTCTTCAGGTGACTTAACCTGCTGATAGGGTTACCAGATAAAATACAAGATGCCTAGTTAAATTTGACTTTCATACAAACAACACAGTTTTTTATAAGTATGCCCCATTCAATACATGGGGTATGCTTACACGAAAATATTACTCATTATTTATCTGAAATGTAAATGTAACTGGGCATTTTGTATTTTTATTTGCTCAGTCTGGGAACCCTAACTGCTGAGGGCCAGTAACATCTTGTAAATAAGACCCAGGGAGCTACAATCTCTGTGTGTCCTCCCAACAAGCCAGCTTTCAGAGAAAGGAGCAGGCAATGCCAACCAGGAATTTCTTCATCACTGTACCAAAGCCACCACAGATGAGTTTACAAATTGAATTCTGTCTTTATCAATGTCTGTTTAGTGAGGTCTTCCCTGAGGCTGCTGCTTGAAGACAGACATGTTCTGTGTCCCAGTCATATCTGTGTACCCCGCAGGGCTCAGTTCAAGCCCTGGTGTTCTGGGAATCAGGGATTTTTGGGTTTACTTCCACCTCTTCTGGACACAACCTTTCCAAGGCTCAAGTGTCCTCATCTGTAAAATGGGATCAATAATCTCTTCTCACTATTAATTGTCAAGAACAAATGAGAAATTCTAGGAAAATAGTTGAAGCATTTTAAATCGAACACTATACAGGATTTGTGTTGCTCTTGAAACACGATTATTGAATTCCATTGAAAAGAAATTCTTCATTTGGTCCCTTCCACCTCTTCAGGAACAGCCCACCATGCAAAGAAATTTCCTCCCATAGTGCCACTGCTGTTAATACCTGGGCTTCTGGTGCGGGATGTGGGTGGGGGCATGCTGCCTGTCAGTGAGCATGGTGGCCCCACCACAGACATTTACAGTGAAGCCTCCCACCCGCACTCCCGCATCTGCAGATAAATACTGCAGGCATTGCATCATCATTTCCCAGCTTGGGGAACCACTGGTCTGTTTGTTTTTAAAGGGAAATAAAGGCTGCAGGGGATGAGAAATGTCAGGAGTGAGTGTAATTTAAGCTACCTGAAATATCAAGATGGACAGATAGCAAGGACACATCCATGAACACAGCTTGGCTCCCACACTTCTGACAATATACTCAGCAACTGTTTCCCATGCCTACTATGTGCCAGCTCTTCCCTTTGGGAAGCAAAGGCAGGGATACTGCCAGCACTCAGTGCAAGGCAGGGTGCCCATTAGATGCTTCCCCTGCCCAAGCCTTACAGTGCTGCATCCCAACCTTGGACGGGACCCTCCTCCTCCACACATCCTCCACAACACCTCTCCTGAGGGGGCACTTGGAGCTGCGCTGGACTTGGTGATGCCCAGCGAGTCTCAAGACCTCCCAGAGTTCGAGCTGACGCCCACCCTTACACACTCTGAGGCTGGGGTGGAGGTTCCCTTTCATGGTTAAACCTGATGAGCCTCAGCTTTCATGGAAAGCCAGCTTATTGAGTCTCATCACAGAAAGTGGCAGCTCACCACTCTCAGGGGGCCTTCCCAGGTTGCTTCAGCTCACACCCTTCCCTGCTTCCTTTCTGTTTCTTGGTGGACACTGATCATCTGTCTCATCCTGCCAAGGATATCTCCAGCTCCTGGGCCAGGCCAGTGGCTGCTCTCAGTAACTACCTCAGGGCTGGGGACACAGAGGTGTATAGATTGAGACTCAATTAGAGTTTTTAGAAATCTATACCCAAGTGTTTTCCAGACAGGTTTAAAAAAATCCATAAAAATTAATGGAACACACAGCATGACAAGCAGCATACAGTGCTAATGGGCATCTTCCCAGCAGGAAAACCAGCCCTGGGGTAAGTAGTGTGAGTCCCTGCAGGAGGAAATGACAAAGAACCCTTTTCACTCCCAAGTGCAGCTGCCCAGGAAGGCCAGGAGGGCTCCTTCTTGCAGATCACTCATGCCTGCCAAACTGGGCTAAGGTAGAAAGGGACAGTAGGTGAGGAGCAGATGCAGAGTGATGGGAAGATGCAGGCATCCACAGGCAGCTGAGCTGAGAAGTATGCAGTGATGGCTTCCTTGAGAAGCCATCGAAGTTCCTTGAGAACTTCTTCAAGTTCTAACCTCAGGGGTTATAAGCCTAATGAGGGCTCCGGGGTCTCAGCACCCTGGTCAACACTACCCTTTAACAATCATCTCTAGGCCTCCCGGTTTTTGTTTCATTCTGCTTCCTCTACAGACTTTTCATCAAGGACATAACAATCATCATGGCAATGCATTATCCTTGAAAACCGTACTAAAATGATGTCATTTGGTGGGAATGTGCTCAGAAGAAGCCTCCTGCCCCCATTTCCCATACTGCAGCTAGGGGGTTATTTGTCTTCAGGGCACAGACAGTACCTCCTCACTCCTTAGATCACCCAGAGTTGTGCGGTGCTGGGGCCTGATCACCACTGATGATGGGGAGGAACGTGTAAGCATTTGCCAGGAAGGAAGACAAGGCTGGATTCTAATGAGAAGCTGGAGAATCCTCCAGGTTGGAGGATCAGGTGCCAGGACAGGTGCCAGATCAGGTGCTAGTCTTGTCTCCAGCTGCATGTCATTCGGCATTACATCATTTCTCTAACTCTCAGTGTCCTCATTTGTATAATTAGGGGATAGAATATTTTACCAAAATTTCTTTACTCCTTTAAGGACCTGCATTAAGTATCTACGGTATGCCAGGCACTGGTCCAGGCACTTGGGCTACATTAATGACCCAGACAGAAATCCCTAATGCAGGAGTGAGAAGTGCTCAGGATACAACTCTGAATATGGTTGTCAGGGGAGGCCCCATTGAAAAGGTGCTACTCTGTGGCTCTTTTCCTTCCACCTCACACGGCAAGGCCCATGAACAATGAGTTGTTCATTTATAAATAGACCAGGCCAAGAAAATCTTAACTTTTCATAAGTGAAGATTAAGAACTCATGAATTTGAAAACTAGGCTTATGAATGATTCTACTAATATTAATTTAATTATAAGTCTGTTTAATAACATCTTATTAATCCAATAGAAAACTTCCTTTAAAAATAACAGAAAACACAATTGAATTATTCCTGAATCAAATTGTGCCCTGACCTTGGGCTCCTTGACAATTCATAAATGAGGTCATTTTGGTGGATGCATCACATCTCCTCTCTCACATTGCTATTTTGTCTCCTGTTCCACACGTGTTTCCGGCTTCTGACACCTCATCTTGCCTCCCTTTCACAGAGCCAGCTATTGTTCTCCCATGCTTCTGTCTAATGCAAAGGCAGAGAAAGAGATCCAGAGGCAAAATGTGGAGGGTGGAAGATGGTTTGGGATTTGTGGGATTTATGGAAGTGAATAGCAGTCTCTCCTTCCCAGGGTCTCTTCAACAGTCAGCGGCCTCATCGGCTGTGGGGAAGGGCTGCTTACATCCACCTGTGAGAACTAGATGAAAGAAAGGATTTGTAGAGGCTCTTTAGCAACACTGGAGCAAAATTAAGCCACCCGACACAGCCCTGTGATCCTGTGTCCTCACTCCCAGAGACTGATCAAAACATTCCCCCACTCCATTCACTAGGTCTCCAAGCCCTAGGGGGTGGGGGAAAAAGGAAAATTCCTTTGTTCAGGATAATCACAGCTGTTCTGTGGAGTCTGTTCAGTTCAGGGCAGCTCAGCCAGGAACCCCAGCTTTGTCTCTCTGGCAGGTCAGTCAGTAGATGAGGTGTGCTACTCTTAAGCTATGTCACATGGGCACAGTAGACAAATGCCAAGCATTTGAAGAAATTCCTTGGGAGTCTCTTTACACCAAGGGTCATAGGAGAGGCCAGGAAATTAGTCCCCTTAGGGCATGGCCTGATCTTTCCTCTAAGCCAAGCAAGGATTGTAAACTGAGTACTAAAAACTCCTTCTACAGCCCAAAAAGGGAAAGGCAGGAGCCTTGGAGATCTGCTCTTAAGAGAGACCTGCCAGGTGAGAGGAAAGACCAAGATCCTAGCTAACCACTGATACTGGCTGCTGAGTCAAGAGCTATTTTTTGGGGGGGTGGGGAGGGGAGCTGAGAAGTTAGATCAATGAGGAATATGTTGTTGAGAATCCCTTTTGCGTGCCCAGCTCATTGAGCCCATTAGTCAGTCAATGGCTGAGAATGACCCATCAAAGAATCAATACAAGGAACAAGTAAAACTGTCACTGTTTGCAGATGATGTGATGCTATACATAGAAAATCCTAAAGATCCACCAAAAAACTACTAGAGCTCATCAATGAATTCAGTAAAGTTGCAGAATACAAAATAAATATACAGAAACCTGTTGCATTTCTATATACTAACAACAAACTTTTGGAAAGAAAAATTAAGAAAACAATCCCATTTATAATCACATCAAAAAGAATAAAATACCTAGGGCTAAACCTACTTAAGGAGGTAAAAGACCTGTACTCAGGAAACTGTAAGACACTGATGAAAGAAATTGAAGATGACACAAACAGATGGAAAGATATACCATGTTCATGGATTGTAAGAATTAATATTGTTAAAATGACTACACTATCCAAGGCAAACTGCATATTCAATGCAATCCCTATCAAAACACCAATGGCATTTTTCACAGAACTAGAACAAATAATTTTAAAATTTGTATGGAAACACAAAAGACCTTGAATAATTAAAAAAATCCTGAGAAAGAAAAACAGAAGTGGAGGAATCATGCTCCCTTACTTCAGACTATACTACAAAACTACAGTCATCAAAACAGTATGGTACTGGCAAAAAACCAAACACATAGATTAATGGAACAGAATAGAGAGCTCAGAAATAAACCCACAGACTTACGGCCAATCATTCTATAAGAGAGGAGGCAAGAATATACATTGGAGGAAAGACAGTCTCTTTAATAAGTGGTGCTGGGAAAACTGGACAGCTACATGTAAAAGAATGAAATTAGAACATTGTCTAATACCATATACAAAAATAAACTCAAAATGCTCAAAAACTAAATGTAAGACAGGAAGCCATAAAACTCCTAGAAGAAAACATGGGTGGACTACTCTTTGACATAAATTGTAGCAATATGATTCCCCAAAAGGCAAGACTCCCCAAAAGGCAAGAAACTACCCACATACCTGGGTAGGGCAAAAGGAAAAAAAGGAAAAACAGAGACAAAAGAACAGGGACAGGACCTGTACCTCTGGGAAGGAGCTGTGAAGGGGGAAAAGTTTCCACACACTAGGAAGCCCCTTCACTGGCGGAGAGAGGGGGTGGGTGGGGGAGAAGCTTTGGAGCCATGGACGAGAGCATAGCAACAGGGGTGCAGAGGGCAAAGCGTAGACAGTCCCACACAGAGGTTCAGTGCTGACAAGCACTCACCAGCCTGAGAGGCTTGTCTGCTCACCTGCTGGGGTGGGTGGGGGCTGGGAGCTAAGGCTCAGGCTTTGGAAGTCAGATCCCAGGGAGAGGACTGGGGTTGGCTGTGTGAACACATCCTGAAAGGGGCTAGTGCACCACAGCTAGCCAGGAGGGAGTCCAGAAAAAAGTCTGGAACTGCCTAACAGTCAATAGACCATTGTTTCGGGGAATGTAAGGAGAGGCGATTCAGAGCACTGCCTAAAAGAGCTTCCGAGATGGGCACGAGCCGCGGCTATCAGCATGGACACCAGAGACAGGCATGAAACACAAATGCTGCTGCTGCAGCCACCAAGAATCCTGTGTGCAAGTGCAAGTCACTATCCACACCCCTCCTCCCAGGAGCCTGTGCAGCCTGCCATTGCCAGGGTCCTGTGATCCAGGGACAACTTCCCTGGGAGAACACACGGCACAGCTCAGGCTGTTGCAATGTCACACTGGCCTCTGCTGCCACAGGGTCACCCCACATTCCGTCCCCCTCCCTCCTCCAAGCCTGAGTGAACCAGAGCCCCTAATCAGCCGCTCCTTTAACCCCCTCCTATCTAGGTGAAAAACAGATGCCAGACAGTGACCTACATGCAGAGGCGGGGCCAAATCCAAACTGAGCCCCAGGAGCTGTGGGAACAAAGAAGAGAAAGGGAAATTTCTCCATGCAGCCTCAGGAGCAGTAGATTAAATCTCCACAGTCAACTTGATGTACCCTGCACATGTGGAATAACTGAATAGACAACGAATCATCCCAAAATTGAGGCAGTAGACTTTGGGAGCAACTGTAGACTTGGGGTTTGCTGTATGCAACTGACTAGTTTCTGATTTTTATGTTTATCTTAGTTTAGTTTTTAGCGTTTGTTATCATTGGTGGATTTGTTTATTGGTTTGGTTGCTCTCTTTCCTTTTTTTTATTACTTTTTATGTATTTTTTAAAGTATTTTTTAATAACTTTATTTTATTTTTTCTTTCTTTCTCCCTTTTCTTCTGAGCCACGTGGCTGACAGGGTCTTCGTGCTCTGGCCAGGTGTCAGGCCTGAGCCTCTGAGGTGGGAGAGCTGAGTTCAGGACATTGGACTACCAGAGACCTCCTGGCTCCACATAATATCAATCAGCGAGAGCTCTCCCAGAGATATCTGTTTCAATGCTAAGACCCACCTACACTCAATGACGAGCAAGCTACAGTGCTGGACACCCCATGCCGAACAACTAGCAAGACAGGGACACAACCCCACCCATTAGCAGAGAGGCTGCCTAAAATAATAATAAGGTCACAGACCTCCCAAAACACACCACCAGACGCGGTCCTGCCCATCAGAAAGAAACGATCCAGCCTCTTCCACCAGAACACAGACACCAGTTCCCTCCATCAACAGGCCTACACAATCCACTGAACCAACCTTACCCACTTGGGGCAGACAACAAAAACAAGAACTGCGAAAATGCAGCCTGTGGAAAGGAGACCCAAACACAGTAACTTAAGCAACATGAGACACAGAGAAATAGTCAGCAGATGAAGGAGCAAGGTAAAAACCCACCAGACCAAACAAATGAAGAGGAAATAAGTCTACTGGAAAAGGATTCCAAGTAATGATAGTAAAGATGAACCAAAATCTTGGAAATGGAATGGAGAAAATACAAGAAACGTGGAACAAGGACCTAGAAGAACTAAAGAGCAAACAAACAATGATGAACAACACAGAAAATGAAATTAAAAATTCTCTAGAAGGAATCAACAGCAGAATAACTGAGACAGAAGAATGGATAAGTGACCTGAAAGAGAAAGTAGTGGAAATAACGACTGCAGAGCAGAATAAAGATAAAAGAATGAAAATAATTGAGGACAGTCTCAGAGATCACTGGAACAATGTTAAATGTGCCAACATTCGAATTATAGGGGTACCAGAAGAAGAAGAAGAGAAAAAGAAAGGGACTGAGAAAATATTTCAAGAGTTTATAGATGAAAACTTCCCTAATATGGGAAAGGAAATTGTCAGTCAAGCCCAGGAAGTGCGGAGAGTTCCATACAGGACAAATCCAAGGAGAAACACTCCAAGACACATATTATCAAACGATCAAAAATTAAATACAAAGAATAAATATTAAAGCAGCAAGGAAAAAGCAACAAATAACATACAAGGGAATCCACATAAGGTTACCAGCTGATCTTTCAGCGGAAACTCTGCAAGCCAGAAAGGAGTGGCAGGCATATTTAAAGTAATGAAAGGGAAAAACCTATAACCAAGTTTACTCTACCCAGCAAGGATCTCATTCAGATTTGACAGAGAAATTAAAACTTTTACAAAGAAGCCAAAGCTAAAAGAATACAGCACCACCAAACCAGCTTTACAACAAATGCTAAAGGAACTTCTCTAGGCAGGAAACACAAGAGAAGGGAAAGACCTACAATAACAAACCCCAAACAATTAAGAAAATGGGAATAGGAACATACATATCGATAATTACCTTAAATGTACACGGATCAAATATTCCAACCAAAAAACATAGACAGGCAGAATGGATACAAAAACAAGACCTGTACATATGCTGTCTACAAGAGACCCACTTCAGACCTAGGGGCACAGACAGACAGAAAGTGAGGGGATGGAAAAAGATATTCCATGCAAATGGAAACCAAAAGAAAGCTGGAGCAGCAATTCTCATATCAGACAAAACAGACTTTAAAATAAAGACTATTACAAGAGACAAAGAAGGACACTACATAATGATCAAGGGATCAATCCAAGAAGAATATATAACAATTGTAAATATTTATGCACCCAACATAGAAGCACCTCAATACATAAGGCAAATGCTAACATCCATAAACGGGGAAATCAACAGTAACACAAGAATAGTAGGGGACTTCAACACCCCACATTCACCAATGGACAGATCATCCAAAATGAAAATAAATAAGGAAACACAAGCTTTAAATAATACATTAAACAAGATAGACTTAATTAATATTTATAGGACATTCCATCCAAAAACAACAGAATACACTTTCTTCTCAAGTGCTCATGGAACACTCTCCAGGATAGATCATATTGTGGGTCACAAATCAAGCCTTGGTAAATTTAAGAACACTGAAGTCATATCAAGTATCTTTTCCAACCACAACGCTGTGAGACTAGATATCAATTACAGGAAGAACACTGTAAAAAATACAAACACATGGAGGCTAACAATATGCTACTAAATAACCAAGGGATCATTGAAGAAATCAAGGAGTAAATCAAAAATTACCTAGAAACAAATGCCAATGAAAACACAACCACCCAAAAACTGTGGGAGGCAGCAAAAGCAGTTCTAAGAGGGAAATTTATAGCAATACAGTCCTACCTCAAGAAACAAGAAACATCTCAAATAAACAACCTAACCTTACACCTAAAGCAATTAGAGAAAGAACAACAACAACAAAAACCCCAAAGTTAGCAAAAGAAGAAATCATAAAGATCAGATCAGAAATAAATGAAAAAGAAATGAAGGAAACAACAGCAAAGATCAATAAGACTAAAATCTGCTTCTTTGAGAAGATAAATGAAATTGATAAACCATTAGCCAGACCCATCAAGAAAAAAAGGAAGACTAAAATCAATAGAATTAGAAATGAAAAAGGAGAAGTAACAACTGACACTGCAGAAATACAAAAGATCATGAGATATTACTACAAGAAAGTATATGCTATTAAATGGACAACCTGGAGGAAATGGATGAATTCTTAGAAGAGCACAACCCTCTGAGGTGGAACCAGGAAGGAATAGAATATAAAAACAGACCAATCAGAAGCACTGAAATTGAAACTGTGATTAAAAATCTTACAACAAACAAAAGCCAAGGACCAGATGGCTTCACAGGCAAATTCTATCAAACATTTAGAGAAGAGCTAACACCTATCCGTCTAAAACTCTTCCAAAATATAGCAGAGGGAGGAACATTCCCAAACTCTTGCTACGAGGCCACCATCATCACCCTGATACCCAAACCAAAGATGTCACAAAAAAAGAAATCTACAGGCCAATATCACTGATGAACATAGATGCAAAAATCCTCAACAAAATACTAGCAAACAGAATCCAATAGCACATTAAAAGGATCATACACTATGATCAAGTGGGGTTTATCCCAGGAATGCAAGGATTCTTCAACATATGCAAATCAATCAATGTGATACACCATATTAACAAACTGAAGGAGAAAAACCATATGATCATCTCAATAGATGCAGAGAAAGCTTTTGACAAAATTCAACACCCATTTATGAGAAAAACCTTCCAGAAGTAGGCATAGAGGGAAATTACCTCAACATAATAAAGGCCATATATGACAAACACACAGCCAACATCATTCTCAATGGTGAAAAACTGAAAGCATTTCCTCTAGGATCAGGAAAAAGACAAGGTTGTCCACTCTCACCACTCTAGTTCAACATAGTTTTGGAAGTTTTAGCCACAGCAATCAGAGAAGAAAAAGAAATAAAAGGAATCCAAATCCGAAAAGCAGTAAAACTGTCACTGTTTGCAGATGACATGATACTCTACATAGAGAATCCTAAAGATGCTACCAGAAAACTACTAGAGCTAATCAACTAATTTGGTAAAGTAGCAGAATACAAAATTAATGCACAGAAATCTCTTGCATTCCTACATACTAATGATGAAAAATCTGAAAGATAAATTAAGGAAACACTCCCATTTACCACTGCAACGTAAAGAATAAAATATCCAGGAATGAAGTTACCACAGGAGACAAAAGACCTGTATGCAGAAAACTATAAGACACTGATGAAAGAAATCAGAGATGATACAAACAAATGGAGAGATATACCATGTTCTTGGATTGGAAGAATCAACATTGTGAAAATGACTATACTACCCAAAGCAATCTACAGATTCAATGCAATCCCTAGCAAACTATCAATGGCAGTTTTCACAGATGTAAAACAAAAAATCTTAAGAATTGTATGGAAACACAAAAGACCCTGAATAGCCAAAGCAATCCTGAGAATGAAAAATGAAGCTGGAGGACTCAGGCTCCCTGACTTCAGAGTATACTGTAAAGCTACAGTAATCAAGACAGTATGGTACTGGCACAAAAACAGACATATAGATCTATGGAGTAGGATAGAAAGCCCAGAGACAAACCCATGCACATATGGTTACCTTATCTTTGATAAAAGAGGCAAGAATATATGATGGAGAAAAGACAGCCTTTTCAATAAGTAGTTCTGGGAAAACTGGACAGCTACATGTAAAATAATGAAATTAGAACACTCCCTAACACCATACATGAAAATAAACTCAAAATGGATTAAAGACCTAAATGTAAGGTCAGACACTTTTATTAAACCTTTAGTGGAAAACATAGGCAGAACACTCTATGACATAAATCACAGCAAGATCCTTTTTGACCCACCTCCTAGAGAAATGGAAATAAATCAGAAATAAACAAGTGGGACTTAATGAAATGAAAAGCTTTTGCATAGCAAAGGAAACCATAAACAAGATGAAAAGACAACACTCAGAATGGGAGAAGATATTTGCAAATGAAGCAACTGACAAAAGATTAATCTCCAAAATACACAAGCAGCTCATGTAGCTCAATATCAAAACAACAAAAAACCAATCCCAAAATGGGCAGAAGACCTAAATAGACATTTCTCCAAAGAAGATATAGATTGCCAACAAACACATGAAAGGATGCTCAACATCACTAATCATTAGAGAAATGCAAATCAAAATTACAATGAGGTATCAACTCATACCTGTCAGAATGGCCATCATCAAAATATCTACAAACAATAAATGCTGGAGAGGGTGTGGAGAAAAGGGAACCCTCTTGCACTGTTGGTGGGGATGTAAATTGATACGGCCACTATGGAGAACAGTATGGAGGTTGCTTAGAAAACTAAAAATAGAACTACCATATGACCCAGCAATCCCACTACTGGGCATATACCGTGAGAAAACCAGAATTCAAAAAGAGTCATGTATCACAATGTTGACTGAAGCACTATTTACAATAGCCAGGATGTGGATACAACCTAAGTGTCCATCGACAGATGAATGGATAAAGAATATGTGGCACCTATATACAATGGAATATTACTCAGCCATGAAATGAAACGAAATTGAGTTATTTGTAGTGAGATGTATGGACCTAGCGTCTGTCATACAGAGTGAAGTAAGTCAGAAAGAGAAAAACAAATACTGTATGCTAACGTATATATATGGAATCTAAAAAAAAAAAAAATGGTGCTGAAGAACATAGGGGCAGGACAGAATATAGTCACAGACATAGAGAATGGACTTGAGGACACATGGAGGGAGAAGGGTATGCTGGGACGAGGTGAGAGAGTGGCATTGACATATATACACTTCCAGATGTGAAGTAGATAGCTAGTAGGAAGCAGCTACATAGCACAGGGAGATCAGCTCAGTGCTTTGTGACCACTTAGAGGGGTGGTATAGGGAGGGTGGGAGAGAGATCCAAGAGGGAGGTGATATGGGGATATATGTATACGTATAGCTGATTCACTTTGTTATACAGCAGAAACTAACACAACATTGGAAACCAATTATACTCCAATAAAGATGTTTAAAAAAATAAAAATGAAAAATAAAATAAAATAAATAAAAACGGAACATTTTCATTACATTTCAGTAGAGAATCGTGTATGGAAATACGGTCAAGAAGGTTTTTTTCCCTTAACTTACGTGCAACCCAAACATCAAAGTGATTAACATAAGCAGGCTGGTTCAAATGATTTTCAACACTTGATTTGGATATTTTGAGTATGTTGGCTATCTCCAGTGTGGTATAACATTGAGTGTTCTCAGTTAAGGTCACAATTTGTTTGCTATCAACTTCAGCTGGTCTACCTGACCATGGAGCATCATCCAGCGAGAAATCTCCAGCATGGAACTTCACAAACCACTCATGAGATGTTCTCTCCAGCAGAGCACCTTCTCCATACACTGCACAAACCTTTTTTGCGTTTCAGTTGCGTTTTCACTTGTCTTGAAATAATAAAGCATAATATGCTGAAAATGTTGCTTTTTTTCTTCCATCTTCAATATTAAAATGGCTACACAAAAATCCAAAAAAAAAAAAAAAAACCTGATTGAAAAATGGGCAAGAGACCTGAATAGCCATTTTTCCAAAGAAGACATACAGATGGCTAACAGGCACTAGAAAAGACGTTCAATCATCAGAGAAAAGCATTATCAAAATCACAATGAGATAGCACCTCACACCTGTCAGAATGGCTATCATAAAAAAGACCACAAATAACAAATATTTCTGAGGATGTGGAAAAAAGGGAACCCTTCCTTGTACATTGTTGGTGAGAATGTAAACTGGTGCAGCCACTGTGGAACATGGTACAGTGGTTTCTCAAAAAAACTAAAAATAGAACTACCATATGACTCAGCAATTCCACTCCTGGGTATATATCTGAAGAAAATGAAAACACTAATTTGAAAAGATACATGTACCTCAACATTCATTGTTCATAGCAGCATTATTTGCAATTTCCAAGGTATGGAAGCAACCTAAGTGTTCAATAGTTGAATGGATAAAGAAGATGTGATATATAAACATACACACACACACATACCCCTACACACACACACAATAGAATACTACTCAGCCATAAAGAAGAATGGATTTTGCCTTTTGCAATAACATGGATGAACTTGGAGGGTATTATGCTTTGAGAAATGAGTCATACAGAGAAAGGTAAATACTGTATGATATCACTTATATGTAGAATCTAAAAAATAAAACAAACTAGTGAATATAACAAAAAAGAAACAGTCTCACAGGTATAGAGAATAAACTTGTAGTTACCAGTGGGGAGAAGGAAGGGGGGAGGGGCCAATAGGGGCATGGGATTAAGAGAGACAAACTATTATATATAAAATAAAGAAGCTACAAGGATATATTGTACAATACAGGGACTATAGCCAATATTTTATAATAACTATAAATGGAGTATAACCTTTAAAATTTGTGAAATACTATGTTGTACATCTGGAACTTATATACTATTGTTCATCAGCTATACCTCAATTAAAAAAGAAAAAAGAGATACTCCTGCTAGTTCTCCAGCTAATCTCTCTTCAGAGCGGGTCCCAACTAACATCTGCTCCTTGGCTACAACTGACATTTTACCTGATGGCTCATCTTCTGTCGATGATAGAACACGTGCCAATATCATGTGAATTGTGAGGGAGAGATTTATTTGATATTTTCTTTGAATTGGGAATCGGGAAGATGGCGGAAGAGTAAGACGCAGAGATCACCTTCCTCCCCACAGATACACCACAAATACATCTACAGGTGGAAAAACTCCTACAAAACACATACTGAATACTGGCAGAAGACCTCAGACCTCCCAAAAGGCAAGAAACTCCCCACGTACCTGGGTAGGGCAAAAGAAAAAAGAAACAGAGACAAAAGAATAGGGACGGGACCTGCACCAGTGGGAGGGAGCCGTGAAGGAGGAAAGGTTTCCACACACTAGGAAGGCCCTTCATGGGTGGCGACTGCGGGTGGCAGAGAGCGGAAGCTTCGGAGCCGCGGAGGAGGGCACAGCAACAGGTGTGCAGAAGGCAAAGCGGAGAGATTCCCACACAGAGGATCGGAGCCGACAGGCACTCACCAGCCCGAGAGGCTTGTCTGCGCACCTGCTGGGGAGGGCGGGCCTGGGAGCTGAGGCTCCGGCTTCCGTCGGAGCGCAGGGAGAGGGCTGGGGTTGGAGGCGTGAACACACCCTGCAGGGGGTTAGTGCACCATGGCTAGCCGGGAGGGAGTCCAGGGAAAAGTCTGGACCTGCCAAAGAGGCAAGAGACTTTTTCTTCCCTCTTTGTTTCCTTCTGCGCGAGAAGGGATTAAGAGCGCCGCATAAGGAGCTCCAGAGATAGGCGCGAGCCGCGGCTAACAGCGTGGACCCAAGACATGGGCATGAGACGCTAAGGCTGCTGCTGCTGCCACCAAGAAGCCTGTGTGCGAGCACAGGTCACTATCCACACCTCCCTTCCGGGGAGCCTGTGCAGCCCTCCATTGCCAGGGTCCCAGGATCCAGGGACTACTTCCCCGGGAGAATGCACAGCGCGCCTCAGGCTGGTGCAACGTCACACTGGCCTCTGCCACCGCAGGCTCGCCCCGCACTCCGTGCCCCTCCCTCCCCCCGGCCTGAGTGAGCCAGAGTCCCCGAAGCAGCTACTCCTTTAACCCTGTCCTGTCTGAGCGAAGAACAGATGCCCTCCAGCAACCTACACGCAGAGGCAGGGCCAAATCCAAAGCTGAGCCCCAGGAGCTGTGAGAAAAAAGAAGAGAAAGGGAAATCTCTCCCAGCAGCCTCAGAAGCTTGATGTACCCTGTACCTGTGGAATACCTGAATAGACAACAAATCATCCCAAATTGAGGAGGTGGACGTTGAGAGCAAGATTTATGATTTTTTCCCCTATTCCTCTTTTTGTGAGTGTGTATGTGTATGCTTCTGTGTGAGATTTTGTCTGTATAGCTTTGCTTTCACCATTTGTCCTAGGGGTCTATCCGTCCGTTTTTTAGAAAAATTTTTTTCTTAATAATTATTTTTTATTTTAATAATTTTATTTTATTTTACATACTTCCTTCCTTCCTTTCTTTCTTTTCTTTCCTTCTCTCTCTCTCCCTCTCTCTCTCTCTCTCTCTCTTTCTTTCTTTCTAATTTTTCTCCCTTTTATTCTGAGCCATGTGGATGAAAGCCTCTTGGTGCTGCAGCCAGGAGTCAGTGCTGTGCCTCTGAGGTGGGAGAGCCGACTTCAGGACACTGGTCCACAAGAGACCTCCCAGCTCCACATAACATCAAATGGCGAAAATCTCCCAGAAATCTCCATCTCAACACCAGCACCCAGCTTCACTCAACGACCAGCAAGCTACAGTGCTGGACACCCTATGCCAAACAACTAGCAAGACAGGAACAGAATGCCACCCATTAGCAGAGAGGCTGCCTAAAATCATAAGTCCACAGACACCCCAAAACACACCACCAGACGTGGACCTGCCCACCAGAAAGACAAGATCCAGTCTCATCCACCAGAACGCAGGCACTAGTCCCCTCCACCAGGAAGCCTACACAACCCACTGAACTAAGCCACTGGGGACAGACACCAAAAACAATGGGAACTACAAACCTGCAGCCTGCAAAAAGGAGACCCCAAACACAGTAAGATAAGCAAAATGAGAAGACAGAAAAACACACAGCAGATGAAGGAGCAAGATAAAAACCCACCAGACCTAACAAATGAAGAGGAAATAGGCAGTCTACCTGAAAAATAATTCAGAATAATGATAGTAAAGATGATCCAAAAGCCTGGAAATAGAAGAGACAAAATGCAAGAAACATTCCACAAGGACCTAGAAGAACTAAAGATGAAAGAAACAATGATAAACAACACAAAAAATGAAATGAAAAATACTCTAGATGGGATCAATAGCAGAATAACTGAGGCAGAAGAACGCTTAAGTGACCTGGAAGATAAAATAGTGGAAATAACTACTGCAGAGCAGAATAAAGAAAAAAGAATGAAAAGAACTGAGGACAGGCTCAGAGACCTCTGGGACAACATTAAACACACCAACATTCGAATTATAGGGGTCCCAAAAGAAGAAGAGAAAACAGAAAGGTACTGAGAAAATATTTGAAGAGATTATAGTTGAAAACCTCCCTAATATGGGAAAGGAAATAGTTAATCAAGTCCAGGAAACATAGAGAGTCCCATACAGGATAAATCCAAGGAGAAACACTCCAAGACACATATTAATCAAACTGTCAAAAATTAGGTACAAAGAAAACACATTAAAAGCAGCAAGGGAAAAACAACAAATAACACACAAGGGAATCCCCATAAGGTCAACAGCTTATCTTTCAGCAGGAACTCTGCAAGCCAGAAGGGACTGGCAGGACATATTTAAAGTGATGAAGGAGAAAAACCTACAACCAAGATTACTCTTCCCAGCAAGGATCTCATTCAGATTTGATGGAGAAATTAAAACCTTTACAGACAAGCAAAAGCTGAGAGAGTTCAGCACTACCAAACCAGCTTTACAACAGATGCTAAAGGATCTTCTCTAGACAAGAAACACAATAGACGGAAAAGGCATATAATAACAAACCCAAAACAATGAAGAAAATGGGAATAGGAGCATACATATTGATAATTACCTTAAATGTAAATGGATTAAATGCTGCCGCCAAAAGACAAAGGCTGGCTGAATGGATACAAAAACAAGACCTGTACATATGCTGTCTACAAGAGACCCACTTCAGACCTAGAGACACATACAGACTGAAAGTAAAGGGATGGAAAAAGATATTCCATGCAAATGGAAACCAAAAGAAAGCTGGAGTAGCAATTCTCATATCAGACAAAATAGACTTTAAAATAAAGACTATTACAAGAGACAAAGAAGGACACTACATAATGATCAAGGGATTGATCCAAGAAGAAGATATAACAATTGTAAATATTTATGCACCCAACATAGGAGCACCTCAATACATAATGCAAATATTAACAGCCATAAAAGGAGAAACCGACAGTAACATATTCATAGTAGGGGACTTTAACACCCCACTTTCACCAATGAACAGATCATCCAAAATGAAAATAAATAAGGAAACACAAGCTTTAAATGATACATTAAACAAGAGGGACTTAATTGATATTTATAGGACATTCCATCCAAAAACAACAGAATACACATTTCTCTCAAGTGCTCATGGAATATTCTCCAGGATAGATCATATCATGGGTCACAAATCAAGCCTTGGTAAATTTAAGAAAATTGAAATTGTATCAAGCATGTGTTCCTAGCACAATGCTATGAGACTAGATATCAATTACAGGAAAAGATCTGTAAAAAATACAAACACATGGAGGCTAAACAATACACTACTTAATAACTAAGTGATCACTGAAGAAATCAAAGAGGAAATTAAAAAAATACCTAGAAACAGCTGACAATGGAGACACGACGACCCAAAACTTATGGGATGCAGCAAAAGCAGTTCTAAGAGGGAAGTTTATAGCAATAAAATCCTACCTTAAGAAACAGGAAACATCTCGAATAAACAACCTAACGTTGCCTCTAAAGCAATTAGAGAAAGAAGAACAAAAAAGTCCCAAAGTTAGCAGAAGGAAAGAAATCATAAAAATCAGATCAGAAATAAATGAAAATGAAATGAAGGAAACAACAGCAAAGATCAATAACACTAAAAGCTGGTTCTTGAGAAGAAACAAAATTGATAAACCATTAGCCAGACTCATCAAGACAAAAGGGGAGAAGACTCAAACCAATAGAATTAGACATGAAAAAAAGAGAAGTAACAACTGACACTGCAGAAATACAAAAGATCATGAGAGATTACTGCAAGCAACCCTATGCCAGTAAAATGGACAACCTGGAAGAAATGGACAAATTCTTAGAAATGCACAACCTGCCAAGACTGAATCAGGAAGAAACAGAAAATATGAAAAGACCAATCAGAAACACTGAAATTGAAACTGTGATTAAAAATCTTTCAACAAACAAAAGCCCAGGACCAGATGGCTTCACAGGCAAATTCTATCAAACATTTAGAGAAGAGCTAACACCTCTCCTTCTCAAACTCTTCCAAAATATCGCAGAGGGAGGAACACTCCCAAACTAATTCTACGAGGCCAGCATCACCCTGATACCAAAACCAGATAAGGATGTCACAAAGAATGAAAACTACAGGCCAATATCACTGATGAACATAGACGCAAAAATCCTCAACAAAATACTAGCAAACAGAATCCAACAGCACATTAAAAGGATCATACACTATGATCAAGTGGGGTTTATTCCAGGAATGCAAGGATTTTTCAAAATACGCAAATCAATCAACGTGATACACCATATTAACAAATTGAAGGAGAAAAACCATGTGATCATCTCAATAGATGCAGAGAAAGCTTTTGACAAAATTGAACACTCATTTATGACAAAAACCCTGCAGAAAGTAGATATAGAGGGAACTTTCCTCAACATAATAAAGGCCATATATGACAAACCCACAGCCAAGATCGTCCTTAATGGTGAAAAACTGAAAGCATTTCCACTAAGATCAGGAAGAAGACAAGTTTGCCTACTCTCACCACTCTTATTCAACATAGTTTTGGAAGTTTTAGCCACAGCAATCAGAGAAGAAAGTTAAATGAAAGGAATCCAAATCCGAAAAGAAGTAAAGCTGTCACTGTTTGCAGATGACATGATACTATACATAGAGAATCCTAAAGATGCTACCAGAAAACTACTAGAGCTAATCAATGAATTAGGTAAAGTAGCAGGATACAAAATTAATGCACAGAAATCTCTGGCATTCCTATACACTAATGATGAAAAATCTGAAAGTGAAATCAAGAAAACACTCCCATTTACCATTGCAACAAAAAGAATAAAATATCTAGGAATAAACCTACCTAAGGAGACAAAAGACCTGTATGTAGAAAATTATAAGACACTGATGAAAGAAATTAAAGATGATACAAATAGAGGGAGAGATATACCATGTTCTTGGATTGGAAGAATCAATATTGTGAAAATGACTCTACTACCCAAAGCAATCTACAGATTCAATGCCATCCCTATCAGACTACCACTGGCATTTTCCACAGAACTAGAAGAAAAAATTTCACAATTTGTATGGAAACACAAAAGACCCCGAATAGCCAAAGCAATCTTGAGAACGAAAAACGGAGCCAGAGGAATCAGTCTTCCTGTCTTCAGACTATAGTACAAAGCTACAGTAATCAAGACAGTATGGTACTGGCACAAAAACAGAAAGATAGATCAATGGAACAGGATAGAAAGCCCAGAGATAAACCCACGCACATATGGACACCTTATCTTTGATAAAGGTGGCAGGAATGTACAGTGGAGAAAGGACAGCCTCTTTAGTAAGTGGTGCTGGGAAAACTGGACAGGTACATGTAAAAGTATGAGATTAGATCACTCCCTAACAGCATACACAAAAATAAGCTCAAAATGGATTAAAGACCTAAACGTAAGGCCAGAAACTATCAAACTCTTAGAGGAAAAAATAGGCAGAACACTCCATGACAGGATCACAGCAAGATCCTTTTTGACCCACCTCCTAGAGAAATGGAAATAAAAACAAAAATAAACAAATAGCACCTAATGAAACTTCAAATCTTTTACACAGCAAAGGAAACCATAAACAAGACCAAAAGACAACTCTCAGAGTGGGAGAAAATATTTTCAAATGAAGAAGCTGACAAAGGATTAATCTCTAAAATTTACAAGCAGCTCATGCAGCTCAATAACAAAAAAACAAACAACCCAATCCAAAAATGGGCAGAAGACCTAAATAGACATTTCTCCCAAGAAGATATACAGACTGCCAACAAACACATGAAAGAATGTTCAACATCATTAATCAGTAGAGAAATGCAAATCAAAACTACAGTGAGATATCATCTCATACCGGTCAGAATGGCCATCATCAAAAAATCTAGAAACAATAAATGCTGGAGAGGCTGTGCAGAAAAGGGAACACTCTTGCACTGCTGGTGGGAATGTGAATTGGTACAGCCACTATGGAAAACAGTATGGAGGTTCCTTATAAAACTACAAATAGAACTACCATATGACCCAGCAATCCCACTACTGGGCATATACCCTGAGAAAACCATAATTCAAAAAGAGTCATGTACCAAAATGTTCAGTGCAGCTCTATTTACAATAGCCAGGAGATGGAAACAACCTAACTGTCCATCATCAGATGAATGGCTAAAGAAGATGTGGCACATATATATAATGGAGTATTACTCAGGCATAAAAAGAAACGAAATTGAGCTATTTGTAATGAGGTGGATGGACCTAGAATCTGTCATACAGAGTGACATATGTCAGAAAGAGAAAGACAAGTACCGTATGCTAACACATATATATGGAATTTAAGAAAAAAAATGTCATGAAGAACGTAAGGGTAAGACAGGAATAAAGATACAGACCTACTAGAGAATGGACTTGAGGATATGGGGAGGGGGAAGGGTAAGCTGTGATAAAGCGAGAGAGTGACATGGACATATATACACTACCAAACCTAAAATAGATAGCTAGTGGGAAGCAGCCACATAGCACAGGGAGATCAGCTCGTTGCTTTGTGACTGCCTGGAGGGGTGGGACAGGGAGGGTGGGAGGGAGGGAGATGCAAGAGGGAAGAGATATGAGAACATATGTATATGTATAACTGATTCACTTTTTTATAAAGCAGTAACTAACACACCATTGTAAAGCAATTATACTCCAATAAAGATGTAAGAAAAAAAAAGGAAAGAAGAATCAAGGCTATGAAGGAGAGTAATAATAGTGGTGGAGGTGATGAAGATGGTGGTGATAATGGTCTTGGTGGTGAGGATCATGAGGACACCATTCTGTTACTTTGCACTCAATGCCTTGCCACATGGGCCTCTTCAACATGACAAATTTTTTTTCAGCAAGGGCTCTCTCCCTTGAGTCAATAAAATCAGCTAGCAAGACGGAAATTATAATCTGCTGTAACCTAATCATGACAGTGATGCCCCAACACCTTTGCCATGTTTTATGGATTAGGAGCAAGTTACAAATTGTTAGGCCAACCCACAATCCAGGAGAAAATATTACACAAAGGTATGACTAGTAGAAAATGGGACTCATTGGGGGGCAACTTAGAGTCTGCCTACTGCACTAACCCTTCAGCTAAAGTTGGTGACATGAGGGATCCCAGGTAAAATCAGCAAAGGAACAGCCCAAACAACTCACAGAATTGTGAGGAAAAAAAATTATTTTAAGCCACTAAATTTTGTGGTGGTTTGTTATACAATAAAAGCTAACCAAAGCAAATCAATTTCATATCAGAAATGGCATCCTGCTTTAATAAAAACCTAAAACGTGTGAGATTAACTTTGAGACTGAGGACCAGACAGAGGCTGTAAAAGTGGCTTCCAGAAAGCTGCTGGCAGAGGCTGAAAATTCCTGGAGAAGCTGGAGGGGGGCTACATCTGTTACATATCAGTGGAGTAATTGCAAAAACTTGCCTATGGTAAGTTGGTAGATAGAAAGTGTACCTAATGAACTTGTGGATGGGGCTAAGGAGATTTCCAGGCAGTATGTAGAGTATATTAATTGGCTTTTTATTTCTAATCTGTATATGGGGAAGTATAGAAAGAGAGGGATAAACTGAAGAAGGAACTGCTCAGTTTGCAAGCAGAATTTAGAGGAAATATAAAGGAACCAAAATTTTCTGGAGTGGAAAACAAACTTGTTTCTCATTTTCAGTTTCTTCAACCAGATAAATTCCTGCCAAATAAACTAAAACCTGGGTGAAAATTAAACACAGGGTGCTACAAGAAAATATGTCCTCATGGTCAAGATCATTTAATGTTATGATATGGAAGTCCAAGTGCAAACTCCTGCCTGACACTGCCCCTTAGGCCAAGATAGTGAATTGGAAGCAATACGACATTCCAAGTGCAATGGCAGGGATCAGTGCTTCCCTCGAAGACTAAAGGATGCAGTGAGAGTAGTTCCTATTATATCCCTGATTTTTAATTTACCTGGAATTTACCCTGATTTTTAATAAGAACCTGGAAAAAACGTGAAAGCTGATCATGGCAGATGAGAAAAGACTGTGCTGGCTGAAAGTGACTCTCAAAATTATCAAGGTCCTAATCTCTGGAACCTGTGAGTGTTAATTTATATTGCAAAGGTGGTTTTCAGATTAATTTAATATGTGATTAAGTTAAGGCTCTTGAGATGGTGAGATTATCCTGGATTATCTGGGTGAGCCTTGAATGTAATCATAAGTGTTCTAACAACAGGGAGGGTGAGGGAGATTAGACTACAGAAGAAGGTAATGTGATCCTTGAAGCAAGATGCTATGCTGCCAGATTTGAAAAGGGAAGAAGGGACCGTGAGCAAAGGAATGCAGCTCTAGAAGCTGGAAAAGACAAGGAAATCTACTTACCCTTAGCACTCCTGGAGGGAGCACCACCCTATTGTCACTATGATTTCAGCCCAGTGAAACTAACTTTAGACTTCTTGACCAACCTCCTTAAGTGTGAGGGAATACATGTGTGTTGTTTTAAATCACTAAATTTGAAGTAATTTGCATCCATAGGAAATTAACATTACCAAAAATTGTAAAAAAAAAAAAATCAAATTGTGACCCCAATTGTAGCAGATATAGCAGATATTGTATTTTTACTAGAATAGATCAACCCAATCTCCGTCGTAAGTAACAACTATTGATCTGGTGAATGCATTCCTTTCCATTCCTATCACAAAGAATAATGAAAAGACATTTGCATTCATTTGGAAAGGAAGCAGCATACATTCACAGTCTTGGAAGAATTCTGGGTTAACTCTTCTTGCTCTCTGTCACAATACAGTCTAGTTAGACCTTCGTTGTCTTGATATTCCATAGTCACTATGTCAGTGACATAATGTGAATTGAACCTGGGGAGTATGAAGTGGCAAGTACAATGGATGTACCCAGAGGTTAGGAGATAAACCCTACATAGATTGGAGGTTATCTGAGGAATGCTAGGACATTTTTACAATTTGTAGCTCCTACCATTGAGAAAAAGTCACAACAATTAGCAAGCCTCTTTGGAAGTAGCACATACCACACTTGGAAAACCTGCAACAACCCATTTATTAAATGACTCAGAAAGATGCCAGTTTTTAGTGGAACCAAGAGCAAGTGATAGCTCTAGAGCATATTCAGGCTGCAGTACAATCAGTTCTGCCAAATGAGCCATATGATAGTGTGTTAGAGGTACCCACAGTGACTAAAGAAAGGATATCTCAGGCAAGTCCTAATGGAAGAGTCTCAGTGCAGACCCCTAGGGTTTTCCAGCAAGTCAATGCCATCATGTGTTAGTCTATCAGGGCTGTTGTAACAAAATTCCACAGATTGGGTCACTTAAATGACAGAAGTTTATTTTCGCACAGTTCTAAAGGCCAGAAGTCCAAGATCAAGGTACTGTCAGGGATAGTTTCTGGTGAGAGCTCTTTTCCTGGCTTTCAAACAGCCACATTCTCATAGTGTCCTCAGTCACTCCGCTATGCATGTGTGCGGAGGGAGAGAGGGAGGGAGAGGGAGAGAGGGAGAGAAAGGGAGATTTCTGGTTTCTCTGTCACTCCTTATAAGCACACCAGCCTTATTGGATTAGGGCCCCACCTTTATGACTTTATTTAACATTGTTTACCTCCTTAAAGGTCCCACCTCCAAATGCAGTTACACTGGGGGTTAGGGCTACAACACATGAATTTTGAAGGGACACAATTCAATCCATAGTGCATCCGCAACAGAAAATTACCTACCATTTGAAGAGCAGCTCCTGGCATGCTACAGGGCCCTGATAGAGACCAGACACCTGATCATAAGACATCAAGTTGCTTCCCAACATTGATCTGAGCTTTACCTCCTGAGCTGAACAAAGACCACCAATTCACAAGGCTGAGCAAGCACAGCATAATTTCATCATATTATGGCAATGATACATTTGAAATCAGGCTGAGTAGATCCAGTGTACACATATAAACTAACACTCGGCCCAGACACTCATATCACCTCTCTTGCATAGATGAGAATCCTTCATACCTAGGGCCTTATGAATTTTTATTTTGACCAGCTGAAAAAGGAAAAAAAAATCTTTGGTTCATCAATAGATAGCACAACATATTGGTGCAAACCAACAATGGACTGCTACTATTCTGTACTATCATTTTAGAGGTGGCAAACAGAAAACTCAGTGGCTAGAGCTTTAAGCAGTACAGCTGGTTATTAACTTGGACTGGAGCAAAAAGTGGCCTGAGACAGGAATATTCAGGACTTTCAGCTGTTGCTAATGGCTTAGCTGTTTGTTCAGGAACTTTGGGTGGGGCTGAGAAATTGGAAGAGAGGAGACCAAGAGGTCTCAGGAAGAAGCATACAGATGGATTTATGGGAGTGGCCTCAAAGTGTGAGGATCTTTGCACCCACTAGAGAGCACAGATTACAGAAGAGGCACTGCTCAAATAGGTAGACCAGATTGATAGGGACAGAGTAAAGGGACAAAGTAGGTGATTAAATAGTTAATCCCACAGGGGATTGTAAGTAAAGAAAAAAGTATGGGAGACCCCGGTAAGTTAATGATTACTCAAGAAAGCAGGTCTGCTTAACCACAGAACCAAGCAGTCTTGCTTAGCAACAAAACCATGCAACAGAAGCATGAGACATGCCCTAAGACAGTAAAATAATGGTGACATGAAACTCACATCCTACCCAGTGAGCTCAGTAAGTTAATGACCCCTAGGACATGCTCTCTACACACAAAAAAACCCAATAATTTATGGAAAGATAACATTTCAAATTGAAAGACCCTTACTGTACTGAGACCTGAAATAATTTTTCCATAATGCCATGAGAGTCCTGGCTTGACCATGTCGGGACAAGAAAACTCCCCTGCCCTACCTGGAGGTGGAGCTGATGATGGAAGCTTGATGTCTACTCAAGAATGAGGAGGAAGGTGGTCTTTTTCCCCTTCCCACTTTTCCTTTGATTATAAAACTGTAGCCCACTAAGTTCTTGGGGTGCGGCACCCTCTCACCTGCCCACTTGTAAGCCTCACAAGCATCCTATTTTAATAAATCACTTCTTATCTATCACTTTGTGTCTTGCTGAATTCTTTCTGCACTGAGACATAAAGAACTAGAGCTCCTCAGAGCCCCTCCTCCCCCCAAAAAAGCACGCCACCTAGCGGTTTCAAGATGACTCATCTTTGGCCAATTCAAGTGCTCGCACAATGGGTCTGTAAACAGAATAGCCATGGTGGAAGTGGAGAAGGTTATGCAGTTACAATAGCTTAAGTTTTTTCTCATTAGGACTGATCTGGCCACTGCCATTATTGAACGTCTGACTGATAAAAGCAAATATGTACCAAGGCTGTATCATCCCTCAAGGACATTGTGTTGGTAGGTTCTCCAGGAAGCAGATGTCCAGATAGAGTTAGAAATACAACAGAATTATTGGAGATAATGCCTGTGAAAGATAAAGGGAAGAGAGAGCAGAGTAGGCAGGAAGAACCTGCCTGCTGTGATGCAAATCTGACACCAGTGAAAGGGGAGGGAGAAAGAGGGAGTGGGTAGGAAGAGACCTCAGACTGAGGTGAACTATAAGGAAGTCTCTACCAGCCCAAGGGGTGTCTCTTGGGCAAAAAAAATTGCTGGTCAGGAATTGTGAGCCCTTGTGCCCCTGCCCAAGAAATCTGTGCCCTCAGCTTGAAGCCAGAGAATCTGAAGGCACCCACAAGATGGAGGCTATTGTCTGTTTACCACAGGCTATCTCTTAAAGAGAGATCTGAGCAGAACTCCTCCAAAACAACCAGAGTTACCAACTAGCCACGTAAGGCAAGCTAATTACAACAGGCACAGTGCACCACGGAGGGAGCAGTGTCTCACCCTCGGGCAAAACATTAGTGTTGCAGATTCCTGGTAAGGATTTGCCTTATCTGCCTATAGTCTCACAATGTCTGATTGTCAGGAGAGTCCCATATAACATTGTCTCTGACCAAGGGGACAAAATTTATAGTGAAAGAGGGTCAACAATTGCAGATGACCAAGGGCTCCAGTCAGTGTTATGTTTGTTAGAGCCAGCTAGTACTGAGTGAGTTGGGAGAGCAGATTGTCGAGTACTCAGAATTTTTGAGAAGCAATTTTAAAACATTGATAGATTGATATTGGCCATTGTGAAATTATTTACATAATAAAACTCAGGCAAACTCTACAAGTCAGAGATCACACACCCACCCACCCACCCACACACACACATACACACACACACACACACACACACACACACACGCACACATGCGAAGTTACAGACAAATCACTGGCAGCCTCAGAGATGCTGGAATGACCGCTTTCAGGAATAGGCAAGGCACCAAATTGGGGGTTGCCCTTTGGGAGCTTAGGGGTGGTATTTTCAAGATGCAATACATATTTTAAACCAAAGCAATATATGGTGTCCAAAAATGTAGGGTACACTTGTCTGGGAACCAGGAAAGGAAATAAGAGGCAACCCTTTTCTCTATTATACCTAATGGACCACTTGGGGAATTCATGCTTCCTGTTTCCAAAACTGCAGGCTCTGCTAGACTAGAAATCTTAGAGGGAACACTTCTACCAGGGGACACAGTATGGGTTCTACTAAAATTAAACCTATAGCTGCTGCCTTGTCATGTGGGGGTCCTTACACCAGTACACCTATAAGCAAAGAAAGCATGAATGATAGAGTTGCTGCCATATAAAGGAGGCCATGAGGAGTTTGTCTGGATCTCTGGGAGTTTACATGGGTTGCAACTCTTGATGATTTCTTGTTTGTTAATAATTGCAAATGAGTAACTTCAGAACCATAATTTAACAAAGGTATGATACCCAGATGCTCAGATCCATCATCCATGAAAGTCTAGGTTACCAGAAAAACAGCCTATACCCATTGAAATGATGGCAGAGGGTGAAGGGAATCTAGAAGTGGTGGTGGAGGAATGAAATGAGAGTAAGACCCAACCTCAGGACCAACTGACCAACTGCAACTTGTTCCATGAAGTTTCTTATTATGTTACTTGTTTATTTGTTTATTGACTGTGCCTGGCAACAATCCTGAAGAGCAGTTTTGATAAGGGTAAACTCTATGTGGGTCACAAGTGGACCTGAGACCATAGCAGATGCTGTTGGTGCCCCACCCATATCCCTCCTTCTGGTTGGATCATTTCAATGAGGCAGCTAACTTCAAATTGCCAATATCTGTGTCTTTTTTCTGAAAGACTTTCTCAAAAGCCATGTCAAGTCACTCTGCCTGCTTGTAGCACAGCCTTAAAGTCCAAAAAATTAATATCTCCCAGGAGCTGCTCTCCATTGATGATACACCACCCCTGACTCCAGGGTAATAATACTAAGGTATATGGTTTACATTGTTTCCCAGAGGTTCCCTACAGGATTAAGCTTTAGTTAACTGCAGCATTATTTGTCTCTCAATAATGACCTCCTCTTTTTTTTGACCTTATATTCCCTGTCTCATTTTCCCACTTCTCCGTCAATATTTCAGGTACCTCCCAGAAAAGTGATTTGCATTTTAATCTCTGTATCAGGGTCTACTTCTGCGGGAAACCTAAACTAAGACAAGTGAATGCAGTGGCTATGGGGAGAGGTAGGCAGAGTCTAAAACTATATTGAAGGTTGAATCAATGAGTCTTGTAGATGGGTTGAATATGGCAACTGAAAGAAAGAGAGAAATCAGGAATGATGCTTAGATTTCTGACTTAAGCAACTGAGTAGAAAGTGGTGTCATTTATGGACATGGAGGTTAATTAGAGGTGTTGAAAATCAAGAGTTCCATTTTGTTGACATCACATTTGAGATTTCTATTAAAATAAAGCAGTGATTTTAATTGAGACCAAGATGGAAAGCTAAAACTGCAATTTTGGGAAAATAGAAATGGTTGCAAGATAACCAAAAAAGACGTACTGTATAGCACAGGGAATTATACTCAGTATTTTGTAATAACCTATAAGGGAAAAGAATCTGAAAAAGAATATATATATATATATATATATATATATATAAAACCGAATCACTTTACACCTGAAACTAACACAACATTGTAAATCAATTATAATTCAATAAAAAACTTTTTTAAAGAAAAAAAAGGAAATGATTTCAAGAAGATGGATGCTCCTATGTGACCTTCTATGACCTTGAAATTTAAGAGCAATGCCAGAGCGATGTTTGTCACTTCCCTCTGCCACAGCATCCAGCATTATTCCAAAGAGCTGCTGCTCCATTAGCCTAGGTCCCACAATTAAGACACAAGGAACGTGCCCCACAAGTGAGAAACATCTTTGTTGCTAATAGCCTCTAAGAATTTAGAATGGTGTTATCACAGCAGAAACTGGTTATCCTGACTGGTACAGAAATCCTTCCTTAATTAAAACAACAGGAAAGAAGGTTGTGAGAGACATAATTTAAGGTAGTTTTGGGCTCTGGTGTTGAGAAAGTAAATAAGTTCACATGTCATTATATTTCAGAAGGAAAAACAGTATAGACACAATTTCCTTTCCCCGAAACCAACTGCTGGAAAAAAAAGCAGTCTAGTCCTGTTTCTCCAGCTAGCTTAACAGGAGCATGACCTTTACCTGGATTGACATCCAGGGTGTATGCCGTCAAATGTGAAAAAGTCATTATTGTGTCAACTCTCAATCAGTTGTGTAACAGAGAGTGCAGGTCACACAAACCACTGTGCTGTGATTTCCTTAAACACTGGCTGTTTTGCTGCTAGTTTACTTTCTGTTTTGGCTTTGTTTCTGCTCACATTAAAAAGTCTTCATTCCTGCTGACAGGCAGGTGGAAACAGTTAGGAATTAAGGGCTCAATGAAGATTCTCCAGGCACATCCACTCACAACTAATTGAGAACTGGATGCATTTCCTCAGGTTCTCCAATGGATGACTGCCTGGTGGGTATGGGGTACCCACAGTCACCCTTCCCTTCAGAGTAGACTTCTGCAGGCAGCTGCTCACTGAAGTTTGAAATTTATTTACACAGACACAACTTTTTATTCCCAGTTTAGAGAAAAGGTTTCAACTGCAAATGTCCATTGGAGGGGGAGGAGGAGTGTGTGTGAAGAAGGGAGGTACACAAATCAAATCTAAACAGGAAAACAACTTCCTTTATGCTTTTACAACAGGAGAAATTTAATGCAGCCAAGTGGCTATATAAATGACATAAACCCAGAGATTAGCAAGAGTAGAAAGTCAGTACTTCCCCTCGGCTGATGGTACTAATGGAAGAGGCAGAGTTCGTGAAGCCCAGGGACCAAGATCACATCTGTGAAACTCAATCCATATGAGCCACATTGCCAGAGCTGGAGCCACAGAGGAAATTAACTGTCGCCATATAATTACTCAGGGCAGAGAGGAAGAAGAAACACCCCACTTCTCCCATCCTCCAATCTGCACCATTGGCTGAACATCTTAGAAGCTAAGACGGAAATCTGGAGAAAGCAGCCTGTAGGAGTCAGAACCCTTGTAATACAGAACAGAGAAGAGAAAGGTCAAAATATCAATCAATGGGGAAACATACACAGGACTGATGCAGAAAGGTATGGCACATAGGACTTGGGGCTTTCTGCCTAACCAAACAAAATTCCTTCCATAGCTATGCCTGTGTCATTCCCTCATTCTTTGGGATCCCTTAATCACAGTCCCTCCTGATTTCTCTTTCCCAACCCTGACCAAGCCATGGGATCTGAAGAGATGTAATAGATCCCATTACATAATGCTCATTCCCTGCCCATCATTACTGGGCAAAGGAAGGACATCTGACCAAGCTGGGCCAATCAGAGTCTTCCCCAAGATTTTTCATACCAAAGCTGGTGGGGAATTGTCCTTTCTGCTCTTGTTGTAGAGCTGTAAGCATCTGAGTCTATATGTACCTCTTGTTCTCGGATGTGTGAAGAAAATGATTTTAGCAGGATGGAATATAGCCAAAGTCAGCATGGAGAGGGAAGCAGAGAGAAAGAGAGAGAGAGAGAGAGAGAGAGAGAGAGAGAGAGAGAGAGAGAGA
>NW_021703766.1:37403145-37709973 GCF_005190385.1 Monodon monoceros
GAGAGAGAGAGAGAGAGAGAGAGAGAGAGAGAGAGAGAGAGAGAGAGTGAGTCACTAGATAGGTTCCGAGTTCATGGTTCTAGGAATTACTAAGGAGAATTCCACCTCTGCTTTTCCACAATATGGTTGCTTGAGCCAACAGATTTCCTTTCTGGCTTAAAGTATTATGTTAAGTTTCTGTCTCTTACAACTACAACACATATATGTTCTGAGCAAGCAGGGGAAAGAACAAAGGGTCTGACATCATACTAAAACTTTTGTTAAGAAAAAATAGAGGCTTAGAGAGGAGAGAAGTTCAGGTGGCCCAATTAAATATGGGTACCAGCAAGCAAGTGGCTGGGATACTGATGTGCAGAATCATGATTTTACCAAGAGTGTCCAGTTTCCTTACAGATATGGATGGCCAGTGAGATATAAGCTGAAGTCATGAAGTGGAGCTTCTGGGAAGTTCTTTAAAGGAGAGCAGGGGCTGATTGAGGTGACAGGTTCTTTTGCCCCGTACCCACCCACCACCCAGACACACTCACACTCTCTTCCTTCTGCCTGCCACAGACAGGGTGACTGCCATCTTGAAGTCATGAACTTGAGGACCCATCCCTAGAGATCAGCAGAGCTGTGAGGTGGAAGGAGACTAAGTCCTTAATGACAGTGTGGGGCCACCTTACAGTCCTGGGCTACTTACACCTCTCATTACCTGAATGAAAATTACTGTGTTCTTTTTCCTTTGGTGTTTTTGTTCTTTCATGTTATTTAAGCTACTATTTTATCTAGTCTTAACTATTCAGAGCTGATTAGAATTCCTAACTGATGAACAAATAATTCATCTGCCTTCTTATTAGATGTGTTTTTCCCAAATGAAAACCTTGACCTTCAACTTCTCTGTAAGACCCTTCAGGGCAAACCCAGCAAATGTGAAAATCCTAAAGTGGCCAGGAGCTGGCAAGGGACACTTGGCCAGAGAAGCTGGGGGCCCTGAAGGGCCTGAAGGTAGACTCAAGCATGGGAAAGTGATATACATGGATGGTCCTCCAGTTCTCTAAAGACTGAAAGCACCAAGAGGCACCCACCACACTCTCACTTGTTCACCTACAGCCCCAAGGCTTGCCACTTCCTCACACAAGGACCTCTTTTCTTCTCTAGTCCCAATCCAGCCAAGGGACTTGCAGATGTGGAGGGTTTCTTTGAATCATCCATCCTACGATCAGCTCTTTCTTCCTGTGATGGTTAATTCCATGTATCAACTTGACTGGGCATGGCATGCCTAGATATGTGTTTAAACATTATTCTGGGTATGTCTGTGAGGGTGTTTCTGGATAAGTCTAACATTTGAATCGGTAAACTGAGTAAAGAAGATTGCTCTCCCCAGTGTGGGTGGGCCTAATCCAATCTGTTGAAGGCCTGTGTAGAATAAAAGACTGAGTAAGAAAGAATTCTTATTTTCTACATGACTGTCTTCAAGCTGGGACATAAATCCTGCCTTCGGGCTTGGACTCTAGCTGGAATTTATACCATCATCTTTCCTGGTTCTTAGGCCTTCAGACTCAGGCTGGAAATATCCCACTGGCTCTCTGGGGTGTCCAGCTGGCCTTGGACTTCTCAGCCTCCATGACTGCATGAGCAAATTTCTTCTAGTAATTTGTATATATTGATTCTGTCCCTGTGGAGAACCCAAATGAATATACTCCCCAAGACAAAGGCCAAGGTCAGAAGGAAAATGGTGGCTGTACTCCCAAGGCCAGCAGCAGAATGGAGGGTGCACTTTTCACCAAGACCCCAGGCTTTTAAGAATCCAGTCTTCAAATCTCAACGAGGACTCTGGGTCTCAGAACTATAGGTGCATATCTTTCTAGTCTCATAGAGGTTCAGACCTTTTGTTTGGGGAATTATTAAGATGAAAATCCTTAAAAAACCACAGTCAGGTAAGATTCATTTCCAGTGTAATATACCTTGATGGCCCCACTAGGCACAAAATAGAGGGAAAGGATGCTGCAGGAAGAAGTGGGGAACCAAAGACTATTGTTTAAAGACCAAGATCTGCTGGGAGCAGTTTTAATGTTTCTGTCTATAATAAAGGAATAAAGTTCCGGAAAGTTGCTTCTCTGTGCAAAAAGATGAATGGCGGTTGGCGGTGAGCTTGGGAGTGACAGAGGGGAGGGAAAAATGGTTTATTGGTGTCACATAAAAATAACAGAGACACTCGGTGGCCCTTATCTTGATTTTGCAAATCAGGCAGCATGAATGAAGATTTCTTCCTGGGCCTTTATCATGTCTTTTTTTCTTTTCTTTTTTGGAGGGAGTTGGGGAGAGCATTGGACAGGTTTGAAGAACCTTAATTCTCTGTGATCAGCAGAATGGAAAGGACAGGATTCTCCCACCAAAACAACACTCACTCCTGGGGTCCTTTAGGAGTCACACTTCTAGTGCTTTCAATATGGGGTTTTCTACTTGCCCACCTCAAGAGGCTGGACATACAGAAGGCCAACATTTTGGCCAGGGGTGGCCAAGGCCAACATGAAGCAGACCATTTTGGCTAAGGCCAACATGAAGCAGACAGACCTTTCCTCCACTGGAATTTTCCTTGGACATTCATGGTGTTGAACAGCATAGCACAAACGTGTTTCTCCCTAACATCACACACCTACATCCCTGCCAGCAGCACGTGGGCAGCCAAGACTTCTGGCAGCACCTTGCCTGACCACTCTTTCTGAGAGCTTCCTGGAACGGGCTAGAGAGAAAGAAAGCCTTGGGGGCAAGGCCTACTGTCCAGCAGCAGTCCCTATCCCTGTCCTTCAGCTCAGACATTTCTGGACTGACGCTGGGCTGGTGTGAGCATGTGTTTGACTTCATGGTACTAAGACTGACTGTAAACCCAAAGGAACTCCACCACAGATTGGTTTCCCCATGGAACAGACCCTGAGGTGGAGAAGAGCAGGCAGGGTGTTTATTAGGGGGAACTATTGGGAATAACATCTATTGGAAGGGGGAAGAAAGAGTAGAGTTAGGCAAAGGGAAACACTGGGCCAGGATGCAGGACCAACAGAGGCCTCAGCCAATCCTGAAGGGAGCTCTATACCTGCAGCTCAGGCCTGCAGAGATGTTCCTGGTTGGGATGAGGGCTGATCAGTCATTGAATGTGGGCTACATTGGGAAAGGTACATGACCTTGGACAAGGCTGTTTTCTTCAGTCAACATAATTCCCCTAGAAGGACAGCTGAGGACCATCCAATTGCCTCCCAATCCCCTGTTGCTGGAAAGGGTGCTGGGTTGCCCATCTTCCCTAGACCCTAGCTCCCAGAATTCCACAATATTCTCTAGGGCTCCAGCAATATGTCTAGGATTGCTCTGTACCAATGACACACCCTAAACTTAGGCTAAAACATGTAAAATAAACTATACTTTGCAGTAGAGTGGAATTTTGAGGAAAGGCGGTGAGAAGAGCTCACTAGCTGGGAAAGCCATGATGAATGTTCTAAGGTCATCACTGACTTGTCCAGGTACCATTAGCATTAAAAAAAAAATGTACTTTACTTTTAATATACCTGAGTGAGACAGATAAATCTTCTAGTGAGTGAGACTTGCCCATCCTCTGGACATTTCACCTTCTTTCTGGGCAATGCTTGGTGGACAAACCTTGTATTGGACATATGTCAGGACATCAACCTTGAGCACAGCCCATTTTCGCAAAATCTGCCCCCACCCAGTGGTCCTGCTAGAAACCTGACCTCCTGGCAATGAGCAGCTGGGATGGGCCATGATCCTGGCCTCACAGGCATGGGAGCTGGTTGGTCTAATCCTCCACTGCAGTCTGCATGGGCCAGCGAGGGCCGAGTCGGCTGGCAGCAGGATATGCTGCAGAACCCTATGACAGAGAAAGGACCCCGTGCTGGCCTCCACTTTGGGACAGGAGCAGGTGGTAAGTAAGCAGAGAAATCTCTTCAGAGAGAGGAGAATGAAGCTCAAGTTTAAAGAAGAGAGCCCAAGTGGCCTGTGAGAGAGTAGGAGATGCACAGCTGCTGACCAGGCAGCCTCCCGGACACAGGTGCTGTGGACCTGAGCACTCAAGGAGACTCGCCCTTCCCTGAGGCAGCAGGATGGGCATCAGCCTCTTCTAACCCTGTTCCTCAGGGCCACAGACCCCAGAGGAGGTGCAGCACGGCCTCAGGAAACCACCTCTGCATTGCCCACCTGCCAGTAACCCCTGTCTCATGCTCAGAACCAGGAAAGCTCTTCTTGCAGTACTAGGAAGTTCACTGCTATTCTTTTTCACACTCAGCACCACAGCTACTGAATTACACCTCTTATTCACAGGCGTGGGAACAAATGCAGGGAGGAGAGGAGAGGGAAGGCCACATGTCCTGCTTCCCTCACCAGCATTCTTCTCCTGGTTTGTTGTGCTCAGGCCCCAGCCTAGCTAGAGATCAGCCTTCCTCCTCCCTGACACCACTCGTTACAGGAGAGCCAAGGCCTGTGGGCCTGGCTGCTTTACTATCACTGCCCAGCCACTGGGCACTGAGCCCCAGTGGCCTTTTGCCATGGGTATGTCTCTGCTGAGGGTGAGGAGTCAAATCGATGAGAAGTTTTCATTGTGAAGACCAGAGGAAAGGAGACTAGGATCCCACAAGTGGGGAGTGCTGTAAAACAAGGTCCCCAGGTGGGCCTTAGCAGAGAGGCAGGCCAGACTGAGTGTCTCTGTACAGACCAGAATAAACCCCCAGGGTTTCAGCAATGCAAATGATGTCTGAATGGAAGCTGCTGAAAATCCACTAGGAGGCCCTGCCTTGTAGTTACTGTCATGATAGAAAAGTAAATTCGTGTTGTTTAAGCTACTGCTATTTCAAGAGACCTTCTTGCAGTGAAATACTTCCTAACAGAGCAGAGAGGTCGGGCTGCTGCAGAGGATGGCAATGACGGTGGCATCAGAAGCCTCTGAGGGGTCTGTGGAAGGAGAACGCTGATGCAGGGCTGGTGCCTAAAGACATGTCCTAGTACATGTACTAGGGCTGCCATGACAAACCACCAGAAACTGAGCGGCTTATAACAATACAAATTTATTCTCTCACAGTTCTGGAAGCCAGAAGTCCAAAATCCAGGGATGTCGGCAGGGCCATGCTTCCTCCAAAAGCTCTAAGGAAGAATCTTTCCTGCCTCTTCCAGCTTCTGGTGGCCCCAGATATTCCTTGGCTTGTGGCAGCATCACTACAATCTCTGTCTCCATCTTTACATCTTCTTCTTCTGTGTATGTCTCTCTGTGGGTCTGTCCTCTTCTTATGAGGAGACCAGTCACTGGACTTAGGGCTCATGCTAATCCAGTAGGACATTATCTTAATTGCAACTGCAAAAGCACTATTTCCAAGTAAGGTCACATTCTGAGGATTGGGTGGACATGAGTTTGGGGGACACTATTCAAATTTACCAACATGGGAGACTGTTTCCAGGTCACTGTGAGGCATGCTGCAGGTATTTTTCAAACTGCTCAGATAGGAAGGTTTTCAGAGGGCTAAGGTCCTTCACAGGGCCAGTGAATTCTGAGTTATTATTGTCTTACAACACCGCTCTAACCAGTGAGCCGTGAGGCTTGGAGAAACTCAAGCTCCTGCTGCATTCAGTCACGAGGCAGGCATGTTTTCAGGACTAATGGAGACCTGGAAGCACAGTCACGATTCCTGCTCAGTTACACAGAAGTCAGCCAAACAGCAAAGGAACAGGGCCTCCAGGCGTTAGCAGAGTTAACGGCACAAGGAAATCTAAAGGGTTGCTATTGAATATCGTTCTCAAACAAGCCAGCATGACTTCACATGTACCAAGAACTGCATGGAACAGCACTAGGTTCACCTTCTCTCCTCCCCAGCCCTGGCAGAACCAGAACAGGCCCTTACAGGAAACAGAGATGCCTTGAGTCTACTGACAAAATAGAAGTGTCTTAGCAGGGAGTTTGTGCCTCAGCTGAAAAAAAGCCATTGTGCCTTAATATTGTGAATGAAAAGCCTTCAGCCTTCACCTACACAGTCCAGCAGTGGGTTGGGGGGAATTTTAAAGACCCAGAACTTCCTGGACTGTTGTGGAAATGCTCAGCAGACACTGGAGAATGAGAGTAGACTAAGGGATTTCGGAAGATATCTAACCCAACATAAGCATGTTCATTTTACAAAAGGAAAACCCACAGCCAGGAGAGAGGAGGTAACAGGCCAGAGTCATAAAGTTGGTCATGGGCAGAACCAAGGATGGGGCCCATGTCCTCCATGGAGCCTGATCCACTCAGGCTGCTGTTTCTTCTTTGAAAGAACTTGTGACCTGCCAAGCTCTGTGAAGTACCTAGACTGGGTAACAGTCCTCAGAATTCACCATCTGTCTTGCAGAAATTTCCCCCCAGATACACTCATGAGCCTTCTGGAGGTACCAGCCAAGTATCACTCTTGTCACTGATAGGTGAGAAACTGAGAACCAGAAAGTGCAGGGACTTTTCCAAGGACTCACTGTCACTGTCACTGACAAAATGCAAACTCAGCCGAGAAAATAGTAACAGAAAGTCCTCATCAGTGATATTCCTGAGTAAATGACCCAGCTCCACAGAGAGGCATGAGGCTCAGCTCTGTCCAGACCCCTGGGAAAGTCTGGGTCTTGAGGGGCAGTACCTCTGAGCAGGAGAGTTGCATCCAGCTTTCTCATCTCAGATGGGTAATTCTAACCTCAAGAGAATCTGAAATTCAAGACAAAGCTTCCCAAAGTAATGAACTTTTTCATTCTCTTTACTATTTATTCTTGATGTGATTCACTGCCCAGAGTGTTAGAAATAGAAACTCAAAGACAGAGGTGTGAATCCTTACTCTCCTACCTGTGATCAAGCATGTGCACCTGGATCCCTGGCTGGATTCCTGTCCTGCTGCCACCACTGCTGGCTCCCACCTCAGAAGCCTAAATATCCCCAAGGGAGGATGGAGATAGCTAGGGCCAGAGGGCTGTGCTAGATGCCTTATATAGGTTTTCTCATTTACTACTGCCCTCTTAAGGATATGGTAAGAATAAATTCTCCCTGTCTTAAAGTGAGGGAACTAGGAAATCATACTCATTCATCATTAATTCAACATGTCTTAATTAAGGAGCAGGGCAGTGGGTATAAAAGAGTAAGCAAAGAGCCAACTGGCCCTTGCCTTCACAGAGATTTCGATTAGGGGAGAAATGATATAATCACAGTAGCAAATGGAAAACTGTGATTGTGGTACGGGCATGAAAGAGAGGCATATCAGCCCCTTTCGCTGTTGGAGCTCCACATGATCCGGCAGCAAGGGATGTGACCCAGGCAAGGATGTTGAAGTGACCCTCACCTTGAGACCAGAATGATGAACAAGAGATGACTTGGAACAGAAAGGAGCAAGGGACACTCCATGCAGGGGAACAGCATGTGCGAAAGCCTGGGAGCTTGAGGAAGAATGGTGAACACAAAGACCAGTGTACCTGGAGGACAGGGCGGAGGGAGGTAGCCTTCTTGGTCAATGTAAGGAGTTCTGTCCATATATGGCTTCTACGTAGGAAGCCATGGGAAGCTTATTCAGTAGGTGACACAGCCTCGTGCTTTGAAACAATCATCCAGACTATAAAGTGAAGGAAACATTGGAGGCGGGACAGCATGGGTGCAAGGGACCTGTGAAGAGGCCATGTCAATAGCCCATGTGACAGGGGATTTGCACCAGAGTATAACATAGGTAGCAAGTGGCAAAGCCTGGACTCCATCCCAAGCCTGAGCTGGATGCACTGCACTGAGCCTCATGAGTATCATGTCTTAACCATTCCAGGAACTGCCAAGTCCATTCCCTGAGGTTTGTTGAGAAAGACTCTCCAGTGCTGTGTTGAGGAAGGTCTGTCCAAAGAATGGCAAGTTTGGGCCTTACCAGAGTGGAGCTCTGAAAGAAAGGACTCTATACCCACAGTTTGATATTTCCCACCCTACGGCCTCCAGACCAGGACTTGTGGGGTTAGCTCTCCCCGACTGTCCTGGGAAGATTATGCTAAAGTGGGCCTCAGTGAGCCTCAGCTCCCTCAGTCCCTGAGGAGAAGACACAGTTTCGACATACAACATTGTCTGGGCAGACAAAGAGTTTTAGGCAAATTTGGAAATCAACACCTACCCAGGATTTTGGCATCAAATGGGTTCAGAGATGTAGATGATGGAGCTGCTGTAAAAACTCTATGCTGTAAAATACTGCACGAATTTAAAAATATTAATTGGTTAGAGTGTCATAGTTTTTACCCACATATAAATAAGGTTAGTGAATTTTATTCCACAGATAATTTAAATTATAAAATAATCAAATTACTTTTCAGGTAATACTTTGGGGCCCAAATCAAATAAAATTTCAAGTCATAACTTTAGAAAAAGAAACTAATTCGAATATGTGATTTAGATCCATTAAAAGTCTTCTCAACGTTAAATCATGATAATAGAAATCAGAAAAGCTCGAGAGTGGTTAAGATTAATTAAGAGTGAATGTATTTGGGAAAAGAAAATTAAGTGCTGTAATTTTAGAATGCAAATGAGGTCAAAAGGTTTAAACTAATGTGTATCTGTATAAACATTGCCTCAATAAAGGAAAAATATTTCATTACGAGGATTTATAAGTACTGTATTCTGTACTTCTTGTTCCATGAGTAGCAACAAATTGGTGAACTGCAGCTTGTCAGCTCCTCAGAATACCCTGACTGCTGATAGTTCAGCTGGTGCCAATTTAGAATTCCTATTCCTCAAAGTTCGCTGCAGCCTGATTTCTTTGCCCTATGAGGTGAACAGTGTATGTAACCCTCTCAAGCCCCTTAAATACCTTTTTTTACTGGCTTTGTACACCCATCTTCTATTTTGTGGACTTTGCTACTAAAGGTTCCCACCTGCAGTGGTCTGCAAGCACCTTGCCTGGGGGTTCTCGAGCTACCTCAGCCACCCGGCCAGCCTAGGGGGCCTGGGAGGTTATATTCCCCACCCCATCCCCACCCCCAGTGATCTTAGCCAATGACTGGTGTGAATGTTCTTTGCCTTGAGGTGGGACAAACTCTGAGGTATAATTTATGCTCCAGAGCCCCCCACAGGATGGAGCTAGGACTAGGACTCACATGAGATTGCAGCTGTGCTTGGCTTCTGCACTAGATCCAGTTCTCTTGAAGTAGAGCCTGGAAGAAAGAGTCTTATGCAAATCTTTTATAGAGGAAGTGATCTCAGGTGAAATTTATAGGAAAGTGGGGTATTAAAGAAAAAGTTATTCTAACACATGTTAAAACAGTAAGACTACTCAGGACTATAGTGACAGCTGTTAAGAGTAGGGCAAAAGGGGAGAGAGGTTGGTTTCGACTCTGAATACAGCAAGCAAAGTGAGGGGGTCCATGGGTGGAAAATTGCAAAGAGTAGATATCAAGGGTAGGTGGTGATTCTTGCTAAACTGACTTGGATTCTTGCTAAAGTCAGGATAGGGTATCAGATATCAAGTGTGGAGGGATTCTTGCCAAACTGACTCAGCAGGATTCTTGCTACAAGTAGACTAGTCAGGCCAAAGACAAGGCCCAAGGATGAGGCCTAATTGAGAAGAGGGCTCAGAGGAGCCTCACTGAGGTTTGGTCAAGGAGAGAGCCTTTGTCAGAGGGAAGCAGGGAGGAGCAGGGGAAGAAGCAGGCAAAGATGTGGGTTCAGTTAAAGTTTGGCCTCTGAATCATAAAGGGTCCTACCGTGAGGCAAGGGAAATGGACTCTTTTTTAATATCCTCATATCAATTAGTATTGGCTATAGACCAGCCCCCAGGGGTTGTAAAATATGCCAACCCCAGGCAATTCTCCAGAGACCTAGGAGTCATTAGAGTCCACACTCAGGGCAGCTGAGAGATCTGTAGCCCGGCTCATTAAAGGGAAGCTGAGCAGAGCGTCAGCACCCTCTACTGCAGTGCTTCCCCTTTCCCTACTCTGCCTCCTCCCCATCTTTCTCTTTCCCTATTCTGCCCCCTGGGCCTGCATAAGAATCTTCATCACAGGCACTGCTTCCAAAAACCCCAGCTGGGGACACCCTACAGCCCTAGGCTCAAGAGGTCCTCTTGCTCTGGTGACTACACGGTGGCCTGAGTCCTGAAAGCCTCTCTGTTCCAAGCTATGGAACAGTGCCTGCAGCAGTGGGCTCCCTGCCATTCCCCCAAGCACAGAATCCATGTTCCCTTTTTTAGTAACAGTACCTTGATTTTCCTCTGTGGAATCAAACTGCCCCTTGTCAATCTATAACATTTTGACATAGGGTACGTGCATGCATATGCACACACATACACACACACACACACACACACACACACACACTCACGTAACTAGGCCTGGACAATCAGAGTCAAGGGATGGGCATGTGATCCCAGCTGAGCCAGTAACCCTCAGCCCTGAGAGTTTTGCTGGAGGCGCCTGAGGATCGTCTGCCCACAAATAGGAAGATTCTGCCCAAGGCTGAGGCAATCACAGAAGCAAATGAAATCAGGTCAGAGAGTGTGAAAGACATCTGACAACAGCATTTGAACCCCAGGTCAGTCTCTGGATTCTTCAGTTGTGTGAACCAATTCAGTCCCCTCAGTGGGTGGGAACTGCTCCAGCCACCTCACCTGGAGATGAGTTTCTGTCACAACAAAGCAATCCTCCCCTGACTCATATCACAGATGAGGGTCTGATGAAAAGCAGCTTTCAGGAAATTGTCTATTTTGAGATGTGTGATATGGTGTAAGGGGTAAGTACCCACTAACTGGAGTCCTTTCTGTACCTTTGTTTCCTTATTTGGACTATGTGGTGGTGGGGCTCTCAGTCCTGGCCTCTGTGGACGATTCCTTTAAGAGTGCTCCCTGGGTGCTAGGCTCTCCCATCCAACCCTCAGTCTCCTAAGACTCTGAGCTCTGGTGCCTTGTGAGAGGCTTTCTTCACAAGGGCCAGATCCTCCCCCTGCTCCTAGCCCCACCTCCAGGGACCAGTGTAGGAAGAGCAATGGAACCCCACCTCAGTTTACATATCCGAGAGCTGGGCATGTCCAGGGATCCTCTGGCTACTGGAGCAACCCTCCTGGTTTTTGTGAGAACATGACTCTTGTTCATCATTTCACTCTCCATTCAGACATCTCATGCCCCAGCCTGGGTACTGGGTGTGTGAGGGGGCTGGAGGGACCCTTTACATGAAGACGCATGGGGAAGTGGTTCTGACTGTAAAGCTGGCCAGATGAAAGCCTGGAGCTGCTGAGAACTGCTGTATCAGGAAAGCCTACTCGAGAGTGACACCAACCGAGAGGAAGGAAAGCTGAGAAGCAGCAATGATATGCGCGAGAGAGTTTACCTCATCAGTGAAGCATCTCAATTCAGTCATATCTGAAACCTGGAACCTCTTTGTTGCTGAGCCAATTCATTCCCTTTTTAGCTTCAGCCAGTTTAAGCGGACTTGTCACTTTAAACAGTGACTATGGTGGCTTCCCTGGTGGCTCAGTGGTTAAGAATCTGCCTGCCAATTCAGGGGACACAGGTTAGAGCCCTGGTCTGGGAAGATCCCACATGCCACGGAGCAACTAAGCCTGTGTGCCACAACTACTGAGCCTGCGCTCTAGAGCCCATGAGCCACAGCTACTGAGCCCGAGCGCCTAGAGCCTTGTGCTCCTCAACAAGAGAAGCCACCACAATGAGAAGCCTGCACACCGCAACAGAGTAGCCCCCGCTTGCTACAATTAAAGAAAGCCCAGACGCAGCAGCAAAGACCCAACACAGCCAAAAATAAACAAATAAATAAACAGCGACTATGGGTAGATGAGATAGTAACTAGTGGCAAAGAGCTTTGTGTGGGCCCAAGTGGAGACCTAGGCCCCAACTCACTAAACTCAGGGCTTGCTCTTTTTTGCCTTTAGCTCATAACTGATACCTGTACTGTGAAAGATTCCTGAATGTATATCACTTCCTCCTAAAACTTTATCTACCCACGCCGTGCTGTCCAAATCTTACCATTTAGGTAAAGGCACCCTTGCTTGAGGAATGCATCCTGAGAGGAAACATTCTAAGCTCAGCTCCGAAGTCTGTCACATGAGTGCAGGTTTTGCAATAGAGGTAAGAGGTGACCTATTTAGCTCTGACTGAGATAAGCTGGGAAAGCAAATAATCCAATATGTCATTGGATTAAAACACATGTATTTCTCACCCCTGAAAAGTTCACTGTGAATCCAGGAGACTCTCTGGGGCAGTCGGCCTCTGTGAGGTGACTCAGTGATCCAGGTGGCCCTGATCTTGTCAATCTGCCATCTCAGCACAAGACTTCCTAGCACCACAGTAGGGGAAACACTCACACAGCTCTCTTGTGTCCCTCATCCGAACTTCAGCCCAGACGTGGCCTTGGCCGATTAGCCAAAAGTCATCCCAAGGCCCTATTCAACTGCAAGGGAGCCTAGAAAGTGTGACTTTAATGTGCCTAGGAAGAGAAGAGACCACTTGTGTGTGAGCACTGGTGATGTCCACCAACCATGGTAGGCACAGGAATAAAGTGTGATTGCTCTAGGGCAAGGCCGACCACTGAAAGGGTCAGTGAGGATACATGGCTCAAAAGGGAGGAGATGCATGTAAATGACTCTTGCACAGAGCCCCTCACTGCAGGCAGAGAGCTGAGTGGTCCCAGCCTAGATTGCGGGAGAGAAGGCAGAACTCCTCCCTGCCTTGGTTTTGTTTGCTCCCTGGATTTTAAAATTGTTTCCACTGGCTGCTGTATTCATTTGAGATTGCTGCTGCATGTGTCAGAAACATAACCAACACAGCTTACCCCATGGGGTTTATTTTTCTAGTGTGACAGAAAATGCAGGGGAGGCCATTCAGGACTGGAATTGTGACTCCAAGCTGTGGCCCAAACCCGGGGGTCCTTGTCTTTCTGTCCCACCAACCGCAGCTTGTGCTTTCATTCTCAAGACCACCTCATTATCACAGGCATTCCTTGGCTGCTCCATCTCAAAAAAACAGAAGGAAAGAGAAACATCTAGAAGGAAGAGATGACAAGTACGTCAAGAAAGCAAAACTTTCTCACAAATCCCCAGCAGACCTCTGCTTATGTCTCATCGGCCAAGACCATGTCACGTCACCACTCTCACCACAACAAAGTCTGGGAAATACAGTTTTTAGCTGAGCATATTTCTGCCTTGAAGAAATTGTGATTCTATTATCAAGTAAGAAGGGGAGAATGGGTATTAGGTAGGAAAATTAATAGTTAAATATTAGGCAACTTTCCACAAAAACTCAAATTTCTATAGGGTTCTTTTGAAAATTGAGAAGATCTGATAATACAAGGTCTGTATTTCTCAATGTCAAAGTCTGCTGGAGGCAAGTTTTGGCTTCTCCCCTTAGAAAGTGTATCCCTCAGTATTTTGTTTGGCTGTTTGTGTGTATGTATATCACACCCAGTCTGCCTCACCCAGGCCTGGGCACATGACCAGTGTCACAGGGCCCCACACTTGGTTTAATGCTCTGCTCTCACTGTCTAAATTTTTAAACAAAGAGCCCTGCATTTACATTTTGCACTGGGCTCCACAAATTATGTAGCCAGCCCTGGCCTCCCTTTTGTGTGCATTTGTGCCTACGGCTCCTGGTGAACTGGAAAATATATGGGATCAGGAACCAGAGGGACCGGAATTCAAAATCAGCTCAGAGTTGTTGGGCAAGTTATTTAGCAACATCTAATCTCAGTTTTCACATTTGTTAAAAGAAATAAAATCACTTTCCTGGTGGGATTGTGGTGAGGATTTGATGTGATCCAGGATATAAAGGGCATGGCCCACCACTGTGTACCCCATGTTCCCACAACAGTCATAGTCATTTAAATATGGTTTCCATTTCTGTTGAGAAGCCCACTCCTACCACACCTGCCCAAAGACAGAGCCTGACACGCAAAGCCAGGGGAATAAGGTGTCTGTGGCTGCTAGATATGGGGCTGGTATTCTCAGCCCCCTATCCTCATTTGAACAAGGAAGCCCCCATGCTCACTGGATGCCAGCGCAGAGAGGGAAGTAAGGCTCAGGGGAGCTGATGTGAGAGGGGCCCGTTGGCCTGGTCAGGCTGAGAGACCTGTTGGTGCATCCCTGAGAGCTGGGGAGACACACTGCCTACTTGGTTACCTTGAATGAAAGAAGAGAATCCAAGTCTGCTCCATGGGAGTGCAGAGGAGAGGGAAGCAGCCGAGTGACAATAGAAGCCTTCAGCACCTACTTAAACAAAGCCAACTCTCAGTGAGCAGCTCAGAGAGGCCAATGTGTAGCAGAGGAAATTCAGAAGACAGTTCCAAAGCATCATTAATACACTGCAAGCAGTCACCAGGTGAAAATTTGGCCTCTGCCACCACTGCTGACTTCACAGGAGAAAAAGGCATTTGCATCTTTTCTCACCACAGATGGTGACAATTCCCTTCAGGATTAGAGAAAAGTTGTAACCCTTAGTAGCTCTTCACTGATGAGCTTGAATCCCTTGCCAGGCCTCTCTTCCTTTGTGTATTAGAACAAAAGCCTCTGAGATCTATGGGAAAAAAATGAACAGGAAGCCAGTTTACCTATGGGCTGAGAAGCTGCAAAAATTTCACCTCGTTTGTGCAACCCCTCCCCAGGGCTGAACCAGAACTTCAGCTAATACAGCCTGGCACACAGCCTGGCAGGCTGGGCTCTGCCAATGAAAATTCAAACAAAATAAATATAACACATGTGATTTTGTCCGTTGACATGCAGTGCAAGAAATAGAAGCATTGCATGTCTGTTCTATACTAAATACATGAATCTGGCTCATTCATTTCCTTCCTACTCACTCCTTCACCAGCTGTTGTTGGTGGGCTATAGCACCTCCGTAGTGCCTTGGGGGAGGCTCTCCCTGCCCTCAGGGTCTGCAGGAACCTAAGGTACCTACACAGTCCACACCCTCAACTGTCCTCAGCCACTGGGGGTGGTCACTTCCCAGCTTCCCTGCCTGCCCCACGTCCCATGAGGTTGACTCCAAGGCTGCGCTTCCGGTCTTTCCACACCAAGCCTGGCTTGGGCCATTAGACCTTGCAGACTCAGGATACCTGACATCTGGAAAACTTCTCTAGGGAGGCCACGGAACTATCCCCTATTCAACATCTCAGGGTATGTGCAAGGAGGCACACGTCTCCATTCACTGTCTCAAAACCCCAAACCCTCTCTCCCCTTCTTACCCTCAGGGAATCTCACTGCCTCTCACCTCAATTAGGCTATGTCCTCCCTTTAAGATCCCCTCAATGGGGGAATGAGTATTGGCAGGGAGAATGAACTTTTGGGCCAACACAATATATGTATCCTGGCTCCTCCCTTACCTCCCTTACCTCTTGGGAGCAGTTCCGCAGAACTATCTGAGAGGCTCTCTCCTGAGCTATAGTACTCAGTAAGGTCACCTAATAAAACTTAACTCACGACTTTTATGTTGGGCATTTTATTTCAGTCGACAGTGTTATAGCTGTTTTTAAAACGCGCCCTCCGCCTCCCACTCCAATTTATTAGCTTAGACTAAAGGTGGCAAACAGCCAACATATGGCCCCGCAAAGTGGCAACTTCATAGGTTCACCCTAATATTTTTGTCTGGCTCAGCATAGTGTGTGCTTTTAACAAAAATTTGCTTCCAACCTTTAAAATGGAACATTTTACATAAAATTCCAGATTTCTGGCTCCAATCAGAAGCCTGGGAGCACTTAATCTCCAGTTGTAAGCAAAAAATCAGAGGTCCCAACAAGCTCCTGGAGAGGTGTTGGGGCTAGTTTCCAGAAGTTCATGGGCTGGGGGGAGGGGGGCGCTGTAGTGAAGCAGGGATTCCACTCATTCCTTTCTGAAATAAATCACCACAGCAGAAAACAAAACAATTTTTCTATCAGGTTCTCCTGCTATATCAAATAAACAAAACCATTAAAGTAAAAAATACATATGCATACACAGATACCTATCTATCTAGCTGTTAAAACATACGTAATTTTTTCTCCCTTTCACTTAAATCTTCACTCAGTAGTTCCTGTTTCATTATTTTTTCTCTCTTTCATGGGTTGCTATTAATTTCTGGCAGCAATTTACAAATGCCCCCCTACTCTAAGAAACACTGAAATCACAGTTGGAAACCTCGATAATTTCACCGAAGCAGAAGCTATTAAATACAAATATCGGCAAAAGTTTTTAATACTGCAGAAAGTCGTGAAAAATGCCAGGGTAAGCTCATTGCTGCTGCAGATTTAATTCATCCTCTTTTTAAAAGCTAGAGATCTCCTCAAGATCTACAGATCCCCAGCAGGACCCGAACAAGCTTTAGATCCCCAGCAGGACTCGAACAAGCTTTAAATGGGGGTCATGTGAGGCCACATCAGGCTGATTTCCCCCTCCCCAAAACCCAGCATGACAGAAAAGTGGGCAGCCCTGAGAAAGCAGGAGATGGAAAGCCCCCTAAAAGTTCTCATCATATTCCAAGCTCAGGACTGAAATGGACAGAAGAACAGTTAACCCCACAGCCTGCAGCCTCCACTACTGTTAACCACGAAAACAAATCTACCTTATATACTTGTTCTGCTTCGTGCTTTTCAAAATTCTTTCCTTATTAGAAACTCATTGAAAGACCAAGAGAGTTGGAAAGCTGCCCTTGAAACTTGAGTGCTGAGGGGAAATGAAGAACTCAAGGTTACTCTGCAATTTGTTCTGCAGTCAGGGTTAGGACAAGAACCAGGGTCTCCAGACCTCTAGTCTAACCTCACTTTCTAGGTCCAGGACACATCCCAGTGTTGCTGAGCCAACACTTCATCTTACTGCTGGCTGAATGAGAAAATGAGACACTGTCTCTGCCCTGTCTTTGCTTGTTCACCCAAACCATCCCTTAGGGACACATGGCTCAACTACAATTAGATTTAGTTAACTAATTCTGTACACTGCTTATCATATCAGTTAGGAATCTGTCTCTCAGATTGTGCAACTCAGATGGTGCAACTGATTAGACTTTGATGCAGTGATTGTTCATAGAGGTGAGAGACTCAGATGGGGTTAAGGAAGCTAACAAGTGATTGTCACCTCCTTGGTGGAGGCAGCCAGGACCTGATAACAACAGGAAAACATTATCCAACCATAGGTCAGAGGGACAAGGGGAGGAAAGAGTGTTACCAGGGCCCAGTGAGGGTTGGGAACATGAGCTAGCCACTGTTAGAGACAGGGTTCAGAAGCAGAAGGAAACAGTAAAGAAACAGCCCAGCCTCCCTCCCTTCCCACACTCCAGTGCCATGACAGTGGCTCCCATTAGCCATTGCAGTTCACAAGAGTCAGCCTCCTGGGGTCAAAAAGCAGAGTGGAGAATCAATGTATGTCAGGAAGGGATGAAGAAAGAAAATAAGCAGCACATTTTACTCTCAGAACTTCAGTTTCCTCATCTGTAAAACTGGATAATATCTACCTCACAGCACTGTTCTGAGATAAAAACTAATATATATGTGAGGTTTATAGCACATAAAAATTATGCAAAAATATAAACATCCACCTCAAAATCATGATCTATGCTTCCCTTAAACACCATTGTTTTGCTCCCAGTATCATATATTCCCCTGGTTGGAAGTGTCTACAGAGGTTATCTCATCGTCCCAGGCCCATTCCCCCACAAAAGGATGGTATTCATTCTAGAATACATCGTTCTTGCAAGTGTCCTCTGTACTGTTTGATTACTTCCTGTGATGACAGATTCACCACATATTCCTGTCTCTTCTACTGTCCAACCATATAAAGCTCAAAAAAATTTTTCTTTAATATGGGACAAAGGGTCTTCCTATATGTATTCCTCAAGAGTTGTGCATTTTGGAGTCACAAAGAAAAGACCTGTTCCCTTCTTCTCAGTAGCCTAATTGGGATTTAATTCAGAAATTCAAGGTCGTTTTAACATCAAAAAGTCAATGTTATTAGCTATATTAACATACTAAAAAAAGGAAAAACATATTATTATTTAAATAGATGTGGAAAAATTAATCAAAATTCAGCAACCATTCATGATGAAAAAAAATCTCAGCTAACTATAAATAGAAGGAAACTTCCTCAACTTGGGAAAATGGCAAGGATGTTTGTGTTCAAATCGTTTAGTCAATATTATACAGGAAATCCTAGCCAATGGAATAAGGCAAGAAAAAGAAACTAACAGCATTTGGTTTGCTTATAAGAAATAAAATTATACTGATTGGAAGATGGCAGGGTCATCTAAGTAGAAAATTCTAAGAAATCTGCAAACACACAGAAAGAACTAGAACTAATAAACAAGTTTTGCCAGGTTAAAGGATACAAGGTCTACAATTTTTTAAATTCATGTATATATACTAGAAGCAAATACCTGGAAATTAAATTTTGAAAAGCAACAGCACCTCATGTTTACTATCAATCAATTATTGACAAAGATGTCAAGACTATTTAATGGTGAATGAATAACCTCTTAAACAAATGGTACTGGGACAGCTGGTTATATAGATATAAAACAAAGAACTTGGATCCCTACCTCATACCATATACAGACATTAATTCAAACAGGATCAAACACTTAAATGTAAGAGTTAAAACTATAAAACTCTTAGGAGAAAATACAGGTATAAATCTTCATGACCTTGAATTAATCAATGGCTTCTTATATATGACACCAAAGCACAAGCAACAAAAGAGAAAACCAATAAACTGAACTTCATTAAAATTAAAAAGTCTTGTGCCTCAGAAGACCCCATCAAGAAAGTGAAAAGGCAGGGACTTCCCTGGTGGCACAGTGGTTAAGAATCTGCCTGCCAATGCAGGGGACATGGGTTTGCACTCTGGTCCTGGAAGATCCCACATGCCACAGAGCAGCTAAGCCCAGTGCACCACAACTACTGAGCCTATGCTCTAGAGCCCGTGAGCCACAACTACTGAGCCCATGCGCTGCAACTACTGAAGTCTGTACACCTAGAGCCTGTGCTCCGCAACAAGAGAAGCCACTGCAATGAGAAGCCCACACACCGTCACGAAGAGTAGCCTCCGCTCTCCTCAACTAGAGAAAGCCCGCATGCAGCAACGAAGACCCAATGCAGCCAAAATCAAAATAAATAAATAAATAAAAATAATAAAAATAATAAAAAATAAAGTTAGGGGGCTTCCCTGGTGGCGCAGTGGTTGAGAGTCCGCCTGCCAATGCAGGGGACATGGGTTCGTGCCCCAGTCCAGGAGGACCCCACATGCCGCGGAGCGGCTGGGCCCGTGAGCCATGGCCACTGAGCCTGTGCGTCCAGAGCCTGTGCTCTGCAATGGGAGAGGCCACAACAGTGAGAGGCCCATGTACCGCAAAAAAAAAAAAAAAAAAGAAAAAAGAAAGTTAAAAACAGAAAAAAAAGAAAGTGAAAAGGAAATCCACAGAATGGGAGAAAATACTTACATATCATTTATGTGATGTGACATATATAGAAGATATAAATAACTCTTAAAATTCATTAATTAAAAAGTCAAATAACTCAGGTAAAAAATGAATTATCTTTTTAAAGTACAAACAGAAAAATATAAAAGCATTTTCAATAGCATTCAAAAATATGAAATATTTAGGGCTAAATGTATTACAATATGTGTAAGATTTTTATATTAAAACTTTAAAATATTAAGAAAAATTAAGGAAGGCCTAAATAGAGAAATATAATGATATACCATGTTCACAGAAAGCAAGAGTCAACATTGTTGAGATATCAGTTCTTGTCTGAAAGATATAGATGCAGTATAATCCTAGTGAAAATCTTATTAGGATTTTTCAATAGAAATTAGGAGCTCATTAAAAAATTTTAATGGAAATGCAAAAGACTCAGAATGTCAAAAAATATTTGGGGGGAAAAAAAACAAAGTTGTAAGACCCTTACTACTTGATTTCAAAACTTATATTAATCAAGTGGATAGTTGTGTTGGCCAGAGGGTTGACTTCATAAAGGACCAGGGGAACTTTTTAGAGTGATGACAATGTTTTCTCTAGACTTGAGTAGTGGTTACACAGAACTCATCAAATGAGATTCTTAAAATTGAAGCATTTTACTGAATGTAAATTACAGCCCAATAATGTTGGCTTAAGAGTTGAACAAATTTACTCAACAGACTTATAAGCATGTTAGACACAGCAGAAGACAGTATTGCTGCACCTACAGCAGATCAACAGAAATAATCCAAACAGAGGCATAGAAAAAAATAAAGAGGGAAAAAAGGTAAGTAGAACATCTGTAACCAGTACAAAAATATCAAATGATATAAAATACATACAATTGAGGTTCCAGAAGAAAATGAGAGAATGGGAAAAAATATATATATTTGAAGAAATAATGGCCAGTTACCTCAAATTTGGTTAAATACCTTAACCCACAGACCCAAGAAATTCAACAAAACCCAAGAAAAGTAAAGGCAAAGAGAATAACACCCAGGCTTATCATTTTCAAACTCCTGACTACCAAATATTAACTATCCAGTGAAAACAGTCACATTACCAATAGGGAGGAAATGATAAAAACTCTGGCTCAACAGAAATAATGAAAGTCAGACAACATCTTCAAATTCTGAAGGAAAACAACACCAAACTTTCAACTAAGAACTCTACACCCATCAAAAATGTCCTTCAAAAGTAAACACAAAATAGACATTTTCAGATATCAAAAGCTAAGAGTTCATTGCCAGCAAACCTGAACTACAAAAATGTGAAAGGAATTCTTCAGGCTCAAGGGAATGATATCAGATGGAAGCTCTGATCTACATGAAAGAATATTTATGCCAGTAAAAGTAGATGAGTGCAGGTTTGATTTGAGGAGAAATATGTGGGGTGTTCTTGTGGTACAGTGTGGCTTAGCAGGGCAATGCACAAGAAGCCTCTTTGTGGTGGACCCTGGAACTCTAAATGGACTGTGACTGGCTCAGTGTTTTTGTTTGGGCTCCTCTTAGAGAAGCTCTTCCAGATTGTATTAGCAGTCCCTGAAAATAGAGATGAAGGCATGCGAAGAAAAAGTTGTCACACTTACCTGGTTTTCGAGAACTTTACACTCTGTTAAAAGAAATACACACACAACTAACAGCTATATAGAAGGATAAATAACTTGCTTTTCAACTCATCGAACTAATTGAAAGAGATATGATAGCCTAGAGTCATCATCAAAAGATGCCAGTCATCATAAAAAGCCATAATAAACAGAAAGTACAGAGGCATCTGTGAAAAACTAAAAAAGCGCAACTCTAAGCCTGAGTAAAATAGATTCTGTAGAAAAAGAACTTAAAATAGAAAAGTAAAAATATAAAACTGAATGAATTGCTGATATTCAAGAAGCAAAAGCTACTAGAACATAAATCATAATTCATCAAATAATCAGTGGTTTTTCAAATAGATCATGTGACAGAGAGTCTTTTCCACATGGTCCTTCATCAAAGGATTCATTTTCAAAGAGATATTTTCACTCCTCTAATCATATTATAGGCTTTGCTCCCAGAATTTATTCATCTAACTTCTCCTATAATTCAATATGTGTTTTTCTGGGGAATCACAAGATAAGGGCATCTGTGTTTCCTGAGTTTCCGGAAAGCATGCATGGACCCCCACCCCAAGAATACCTTTTGCCAAGGGATTATTCTGGCCTTCCATATCCTTCATTGACAATAAGAAAAGCAACCTCCAAGGGATTTTGGTTATTTCTTCTCCCATGTACTAAATTTCACCCCACCACCCTGCCTTCCTAAAAATAACACTGAGTTACTTCAGAGTTGAATTTTGGTCTTTAAATGATCACCTAGTGAATATCTAGAACCATAGGAGTAAATTTAAGATGTTTCATCTTTTTTCAAAATAAATTTTGTATTATCTCTCATTTTAATTCTGGAAACTACTATTACTTAAATTAAAAAGTGATTTACTTCATCCCATATGAAAGATTTATAAAATTATAATTCTTAGAATTAAAGTTTTATAAATAAAGTTGTTTAAAATATTTTTTAAATTCATGTTCTGATTTGCAGTTTCTGGTCTGGCATGAAAAGAAGTTGGAAACCATCACTCCATCCCAACAACGAGTAAAAGCTGAACAAGCTGAAAGATCAAAATTCTTCTTAGATCCATCAGAAAAGTGAGCATATGTGTGATTGGAATACCAGAAGGGGAAGAAAAAGAAAAGTGAACAGAAGAAATATTTGAAGCAATAATGACTGAGAATTTCTCCAAATTAGTATTAGATGCCAAACCACAGGTCCAGGAAACTCTGAGAGCACACACAGATGCCAAAACAAATAAACAAACAACAACAACAAATGACACCTAGGCATATCATATTTAAACTGTAGGAAATTAAAGAAAAAAATGTTGAAAGACACCAGGGGGGAAATATCTTACCTATAGTGGAGAAAAGATACGGATCACATCTGACTTCTCTTCAGGAACCATGCAAGTAAGAAGAGAGTAAATTATTTAAAGTGTTGAGAGAAGAAAAACCCCAACAAACTAGAATTCTGTATGCTGTGAAATTATCCTTCAAAAGTGAAGAAGTAAGGACTTTCTCAGACAAACAAAAATTAAGGGAACTTGTTGAGAGTAAACCTGCTTTGTAAGAAATGTTAGAAGAGGTTCTTAAGAGAAAAGAAAAATGATACAAGTCAGAAACTCAGATCTATATAAAGAAAGGAAAAGGATCAGAAAGGAATAAGTAAGTAACATTTATTTTTCTTATTCCTAATAGATCTAACAGATAACAGTTTATTCAAATTAATAATAGCAACAATATATTCACAATATAATGCATTATGTATGCTTACTTATCTGCCTATGTGCTCATATATGTCTATGAAAGAAAGCAATGCTATAAGGAATAGGAGGGAGGTATTAGAAATATTTTGTTATTATAGGATACTTGCACTTCCTATAAGTTGGTATAATGTTATTTGAAAGTGGACTTGGATTAGCTGTAAATGTAAGTGATTAGTTGCAAAATCTAGGGCAAACACTAGAAAAGTTTTGAAAAAGTATAACTATATGCTAAGAAAGGAGAAAGAACGGAATCATATAAAATGTTCAATCAAAACCACAAAAGGCAGAATGGAAGACAAAAAGAAGGGAAAAAATAGAAAACAGTAACAAATATGGTAGCTATTAATCCAATTATATCAGTTGGATAATTGGATACAATCCAGTTATATCCTTAATCGCTTTAAAAGTCAATAGTCCAAATACACCAATCAAAAGACAGAGACTGTCAGAGGGGATCACAAACAGGACTCAACTATATGTTTTGTATAAGAAACCCACTTTAAATATAAAGACATATAGACATAGTGCCTATAGTTAACAAAATTGTATCATAAACTTAAAGATTTGCTGAGGGTAAGTATAGGCTGTGTTCCTCTCACAAAAAATAAATAAATAAAAGGGGCAAGAGAAAATTTTGAGGGAGATGAGTAAGTTTATGGCATAGATTTTGGTGATGATTTCATGGTGTATACTTGTCTCCAAACTCATCAAGTTGCATACGTTAAATATATACAGCTTTTTGTATGTCAATTATACCTCTATAAAGTGATTTTTTTTTTTTTTGCGGTACGCAGGCCTCTCACTGTTGTGGCCTCTCCCGTCGCGGAGCACAGGCTCTGGACACGCAGGCTCAGCGGCCATGGCTCACGGGCCCAGCCGCTCCGCAGCATGTGGGATCTTCCCGGACCGGGGCACGAACCCATGTCCCCTGCATTGGTAGGCCGGACTCTCAACCACTGCGCCACCAGGTAAGCCCTAAAGTGATTTTTTAAAAACCTGTTTTTCAATCATTCCTCTGGAAAATTTACTAGAATGGCTACAAACAAAATAATACAATCCTTTATTTATAGATACACTGTATTATCTAGTGATTGCTTAAAATCAAAATTATATTTTATCAATTGATACATTAAAATTGAATAAGGAGCTTCTTTGCCATAAACTTTCTTTGATAAAACATGTCAAAATATGCAAAGTGTTGATCAATAAAATAAAATTGATTAAAACAACAAAAAAAGTAAAGGAATGAATAAAAAGAAAACCATGCTAATACTAATCAAAAGAAAGTGGGAGTAGTTATGTTAATTTAGAAAGAGCACACTTCAGATCAAGGAAAGTTATCAGGGATAAAGAGGGGCATTACACAATGATAAAGGGGTCAATTTGCCAAGAAGACTTAACAATCCTTAATGTGTATGTGCCTAACAATACAGTGTCAAAATATGTGAGGCATAAACTGATAGAGATAAAAGGAGAAACAGATGAGTCCACTATTACACTTGGAGATTTCAACACCCCTCTATCAGAAATGGACAAATCACACAGGCAGAAAATCCAGCAAGGACACAGTCAAATTCAAAAAAAAGAACAAAGTAAGAGGAAGAAAAAATGTTAGAAATTAGAGCAGAAATCAATGATATTGAAAAGAGGAAACTGATAGAGAAAAACAATAAAACGAAAAGCTAGTGGGGAGGAGTCCAGATGATGGAATAGAAGGACGTGGAATTCGTCACTTCTCACAAGTACATCAAGAATTCATCTACAAATGGAAAAATTCCCACAGAGCACCTGCTGAACATTAGTGGAAGATTTCAGACACCTAAAAGAATAAAAGAAAAAAGAAAAGAGGAATCATAGAAGGACCAGCAACCCTGGCAGGAAGCTGAAAATGAGGGGAGGTCCCCAAACTCAGAAAAACTCTCTCATGGTGGGGAAATCAGCTGGGACAGAAAAAGACCTTCAGGGGATCAAAGGAGAATGCAGCAGATGGTCTGTGGAAGGCAGGACAAAGTAAGAACTGCAGGCATGGTCTACACTGTAGCTCTGTGCATTCCAGCCTGAATCGTGAGTTGCCTGTTGTGAAACGGGGCTGGGTTCTGGAAGTGGGGTTTGGAGTATGGACCCAGGGAGGGGACGGCTGTTGGCTGTGGAAAGACAGCCTGAAGGGACAAGAGTAAGGAGCTTCACAACCGGGAAAGTCTGTGGAAAAAGGCTGAGATATCATAAAAGCAAGGCATCATTGTTCAGTGGCGTGCAAGGGGCAGAGCTGCTTTCCCCAACCTCCAGCTTCCTTCTTCGGCCTTCATGGGCACTGGGAGGGGCTCACATCTGAGCGGGCTCACTCTCCCCTCAGTCTGGGGTCTCCTCCGCCTGTGTGGGCTCCAGGGGCCTGAGCACCACCCATCCCAAAGCCTGCTTGGGAATCAGCCCTGAGCACCACTGCCTGGCACAAGACTCCACTGATGCTGGGGGGCGGGTGTGTGGCTGAGTGCTGAAGTGTAGGGTTGGGAGAATGGAACTGGGGAAAGGAACACTGTTGGCTGTGCGGATACAGCAGAGGGGACAGGAGTGAGGGGATGTGTGGCTGGGAATGCCCCTAGAGAAATCTTGGTCTTCCTGGAAAGCAAGGCACCATTGTTGAGAGGTGGGCGGGGGGGCAGGGCCACCGCTGCTCCCATACGCCAGCTCCTGTCTCCATGGGCACAGGGATGGACGCTCACCAGAGCGACTGCACCACAGTCTGTTTCAACTGCCTGCTGGTCCACTGCCAAAGGCAACTTGCAGACACTCCAATTGTGGCTGCAGTACCACTGCCCCAACATAAGTGAGTAAGTGTCCCAGGCAGCTGCTGTTTTCACTCTCTCTCACCTGGACAAGGAACAGATGTCTGAGGCTGGTGTACATGCAGAGGTGGGGTCAAAACCAAAGCTAAGCCCCAAGGGCGGTGTGACTAAGGAAGAGGAATGGAAATCTTTCTGTGCAGCTGTGCAAGCTCTGGATTAAAACCTTGAGATAGGCTGGGTAAATCCGGTGTCTGTGGAATACCTGAATAGACAACAAGTGTTCCCACAACTGAGACCAGTCTAGCTTTCCCAGCACTGGACTCTGGGGACAAGAACACGTGGGAATCAGGCGAGGTCAGAGTCTGAGCTGGCTCCACACTGCTCACAGCAGGTCCAGAGACCTATCTAGAGGTATTGGGAGGCCTCCTGGGGAGGCGGGGATTGGCTCTGGCTCACTGTGGGAGCAAGGACACTGACAGAGGAGGCCCCAGGAAAATATTCTTATTACTATTATTCTTTGTTTCATTTTCCTCAGTTTTTGATGTTGTTGCATTTATTATTTTTTGTCTTTTATTTTTAGTTTTAATTTTTTAATCTTTTAAAATAAATATAATTTTGTATTTTTAAAATTTTTACTTTACTTTTTGTTGCTTTGTGGGGCTTTTTTCTTGTTTTTGTTCTTTGTTTTTTAGTTTTTTTCATTGTTTTTATGTGTATATTTTATGTTTTCTTCCCTTTTTTATTGTTTCTTGGCTTTCTGTTTTTGTTTTATTTTTCATTCTTTGTTTTTGTTAATTTAGTCCTTATTGACTCTTCTCATATTAGAATTCTTTTCTTTGTCTCTCCCATTGTTTTGTTTTTGTTTGTTTGGTTTTTTTGTCTGTTTGTTTGGTTTTTTTTCTGTGTGTGTTTGTGTTGTGTTGTTACTGCTGTTTGTTTGCTGTTGTTTGTGCTATTTGTCTTGGGTTTTCTTTGTTTTCTTTTCATGTTTTTCTTTTCTTTTCTTTCTTTTTCTCAGGCTGCACTGTGAGGCTTCTGGGCTGTTGGTTCTCTGGCCAGGGGTCAGACCTGGGCCTCTGGAGTGGGAACATAGAGTCCAGGATGCTGGACTGCCAGAGAATTCCCAGGTCCAGGGAATATTAATTGGCAAGTGTGCTCTGGAAGTATCCATACCAACACCAAGACCCAGCCCCACACAACTGCCTGTAGGCTCCAGTGTTGGACACCTCATGCCAAACAACCAGCAAGACAGGAACACAGCACCACCCATCAGTAGACAGGCTGCCTAAAGTCATACTAAGCCCACAGACACCGCCAAACACACCACCTGATGAGGCCCTGCCCTTCAAAGGGTAAAGACTCAACTCCACCCAGAGTGCAGGCACCAGGTCCTCCCACCAGGAAGCCTACACAAGCCCCTGGACCAACTTCACTCACCAGGGGGCAGACAACATAAGGAAGAGGAACTATGACCCTGCAGCCTGCAGAAAGGAGACCATAAAAACAGTAGGTTGGACAAAATGAGATGACAGAGAAATACGTTGCAGATGAAGGAGCAAGGTAAAATCCCACAAGACCAAGTAAATGAAGGGGAAATAGGCAACCTATCTGAAAAAGAATTCAGAGTAATGATAGTAAAGATGATCCACGATCTTGGAAATAGAATGGAGGCATGGATGGAGAAGATTCAAGAAGTGTTTAACAAAGACCTAGAAGAACTAAAGAGCAAACAATCAGTGATGAACAACACAATAACTGAAGTAAAAAATACACTAGAAGGAATCAACAGCAGAATAGCTGAGGCAGAAGAACGAACAACTGAGCTGAAAGACAGAATGGTGGAAATAACTGCTGAGGAGAAGAATAAAGAAAAAAGAATGAAAAGAATTGAGGACAGTCTTGGAGACCTCTGGGACAACATTAAACGTACCAACATTTGAATTATAGGGGTCCCAGAAGACGAGAAAGGGAAAGGGCCTGAAAATATCTGAAGAGATTATAGTTGAAAACTTCCCTAACATGAGAAAGGAAATAGTCAATAAAGTCCAGGAAGCACAGAGAGTTCCATACAGAATAAACCCAAGGAGAAACACACCAAGACACATATTAATCAATTAATTGATACAGCCAATATGGAAAGCTGTATGGAGGTTCCTTAAAAAACTAAATATAGAACTACCATATGACACAGCACTCCCACTACTGGGCATGTACCCAGAGAAAACCATAATTCAAAAAGACACATGCACCCCATGTTCATAGCTCTATTTACAATAGCCAGGACATGGAAGCAACCTAACTGTCCATCAACAGAGGAATGGACAAGGAAGATGTGGTACATATATACAATGGAATATTACTCAGCCATAAAAAGGAATGAAATTGGGTCATTTGTAGAGCTGTGGATGGACCTAGAGAGTGTCATACAGAGTGAAGTAAGTCAGACAGAGAAAAACAAATATCATATATTATATGGAATATATTGGAATATATATTCCAATATATGTGGAATCTAGAAAAATGGTGTAGATGACCTTATTTGCAAAGCAGAAATAGAGACACAGACATAGAGAACAAATGCATGGATACCCAGGGGGTAAGAGGTGGGGTGGGAGGAATTGGGAGATTGGTATTGACATATATACACTACTGATAGTATGTATAAAATAGACAACTGATGGGAACATACTGTATAGCACAGGGAACCCTACTTAATGCACTGTGGTGTCATAGATGGGAAGGAAATCCAAAAGGGAGGGGGATATATGTATATGTATGGCTTATTCATTTTGCTGTGCAGTAGAAGCTAACACAACATTAGAAAGCAACTATATTCCAAAAAAATTAATTAAAAATAAGAGTAAAAGCTAGTGCCTGAAAAGATCAATCAAATCAATAAGCCTCAAACCAGGCTAAGAAAAAAAGAAGACGCAATTTCTAATATCAGAAATGAAAGAAAGAGGAATTCCCTGGTGGTCCAGTGGTTAGGATTCTGGGCTTCCACTGCAGGGAGCCTGGGTTCAATCCCTGGTCAAGGAAGTAAGATCCCACAAGCTGCATGGTGCAGCAAAATTAAATTAAATTAAATTAAATTAAAAAAATAAAAAAGGAGAAATGAAAGAAGGGATATTACTACAGATCCAATGGACATTAAATGGATAATAAGAAACATTATGAACAACTTATGCTCACAAATTTGGTAACCAAGATGAAATGGATCAATTCCTTGAAAGAAACAGTCTGTCAAAATTCACATAAAAAGAAATAGACAATTTTAATAGGTCTATATCTATTAAAGAAATTGAATTAATCAACAACAAGCTTCCCAAAAGAGAAAGCACCAGGCCTAGATGAGTTCACTAGTGAATTCTACCAAACATTTAAAGATATAGGAGCAGAGATTATACTTTCTAAGGCATTCAATGAAGTCAGCATTACCCTAATACCAAAACCAGACAAGACATCACAAGAAAAGAAAACTGCAACCAATATCTCTCATAAACATAGACATAGATGTAAAAATCCTCAGCAAAATATTAGCAAATCAAATCCAACAATGTATAAAAAGGTTTATACATCCCATACAAATGGGATTTACCCCAGGTATGCAAAGATGGTTTAATATTTGAAAATCAATATAATCCATATCAATAGGCTAAAGAAAAAAAATCACATGATCATATTATTAGATGCAGAAAAAGCATTGGGCAAAATCCAACATCCATGATTAAAAAAAAAAATACACTCAGCAAACTAGAAACAGAAAGGAACTTTCTCAGTTTGATAAAGACAAGTACAAAAACCCTACAGCTACTATACTTAATTGTGAGAAACTAGAAGTTTTCCTGCTAAATCAGGAACACTACAAGAATGCCCCCTCTCACCACTCCTTTTCAACATTATACTGCAAGTCCTAGCTAATACAATAAGATAAGAAAAAAAAGTACATAGATTAGTAAGTAACAAATAAAACTGTCTTTGTTTACAGATGACATGATTATCTATGTAGGAAATCTGAAAGAAGCAACAACAACAAAATCTTCTAGAACTAATAAGCAATCATAGCAAGGTTGCAGAATATAAGCCAATATATACAAAAGCCATTTACTTCTCTATATAATGTTAATGACCACATGGAATTTGAAGTTAAAACACAATAACATTATATTAGCACTCCCAAAAAGAAATACTTAGGTGTAAATCTAACAAAACATATCCAAGATCTACATGAGGAAAACTATAAAACACTGATGAAAAAACTCAAAGAAGAATTAAATAAATGGAGAGTCATCCCATGTTCATGGATAAGAAGTCTTAATATTGTCAAAATATTCATTCTTCCCAATTTGATCTATGAATTTAATGAAATTTTAATCAAAATCCCAGCAAGTTATTCTGTAGATATCAACAAACTGATTTTAAAGCTTACAGGGCGAGGCAAAGACACAGAAGAGCCAACACAATACTGAAGGAAAAAAACAAAGTTGAAGGACTGACATTTTCATACTTCAAGACTTACTATAAAGCTACAGTAATCAAAACAGTGTGGTATTGGCAAAAGTATAGACCAATAGATCAATGGAACAGAATAGAGAGCCCAGAAATAGATCCACATAATATAGTCAACTGATCTTTGACAAAGGCGTAAAGGCAATACAATGGAGCAAAAATAGTTTTTCAACAAATGGTTCTGGAACAACTGGACATACACAGATAAAAAGTGAATCTAGAAAAAGAATTACATCCTTCAAAAAATTGGATCATAGACTTACATGTAAAATACAAAGCTATAAAACTACTAGAAGACTAGAAGGCAACATAGGAGAAAGTCTAGATGACCTTGGATATGACAATGAATTTTTAGATACAATACCAAGAGCACAATCCATGAAAGAAATAATTGATAAGCTAGACTTCATTAAAATTAGAAACTTCTGCTCTGCAAAAGACAGTGTCAAGTGCATAAGAAGACAAGCTACAGACTGGGAGAAAATATTTTCAAAATACATATCTGATAAAAGACTTATCCAAAATATACAAAGTACTCTTAAAGTTCAACAAAAAGAAAACAAACAACCCAATTACTAAACAGGCAAAAGACCTGGACACTTCACCAAAGAATATATATGGATGTCAAATAAGCATGTGAAAAGATGTTCCACATCATATGTTCTCAGGAAATTACAAATTAAACCAGCAATGAGATACCTCTACACACCTATTAGAAATGGCTAAAATCCAAAACACTAAGACAAATTCTCATGAGAATGTGAAACAACACTCATTCATTGCTGATGGGAATGCAAATTGGTAGAGCCAGTTTGATGACAGTTTGGTGGTTTCTTACAAAACTAAACATACTCTTAATATATGATCCAGCAATCATGCTACTTGGTATTTACCCAATGAGTTGAAAACATATCCACACAAAAAATCTGCACGTGGATGTTTATGTGCTTCATTTATAATTGCCTAAACTTGGAAGCAACCCAGATGTCCTTCAGCGAGTGAATAGACAAACTCTGGTACATCCAGACAGTCGAATATTATTCAGTGCTAAAAAAAAATGAGCTATCAAGCCATGAAAAAACACAGAGGAATCTTAAGTGCATATTACTAAGTGAAAGAAGCCAATCTAAAAAGGCAGCATACTGTATGATTCCAACTATATGACATTCTAGAAAATGCAAAACTACGCAGACAGTTAAAGATCAGTGGTTGCCAGGGGTTAATGGGAAAGGAGGGATAAATAGAGCAGAGAGGATTTGGGGCAGTGAATCTCTTCTGTATGAGATTATAATGGTAGACATATGGCATTATGCATTTGTCCAAACCCATAGAATGTACAACACCAAGAGTGAAACAATGTAAACCAGGAAGTTTGGGTGATAATGTAGGTTCATTAATTGTAACAAATGTACCTCTCTTGTGCAAGATGTTGATGGTGGCGGAGGCTAAGTGTATGTAGGGGGCAGAGGGTATATAGGAAATCTCTGTGCCTTCTGCTCAATTTTGCTATGAAACCAAAAGTTCATGGTCTAAAAACCATAATGAAACACCACTACAAGTCTGTTAGAATGACCAAAATTAAATAGCTATTCAAGAGAATGTGGATCAATCAGACCCAATATACTGCTGGAAAGTGTATAACCATTTAGAAAACTGTTTAGCAGTTTCTTAAAATCTACACTATGACCAAGCAAATCTATTCCCATGTATTTATCCAAAATAAATGAAACTAGGTATCTACAAAAAGCCTTTCACAAGAGTGTTCATAGCAGCTTTATTCACAATAACACCAAATTTGAAAAATCTAGATGTCCATTAACAGATGAATAAATTGTAATTGCTTCAGCAATTACAAGGAATAAACTACTTATACATGCAAACTGAACCTCAAAAATATGCTGAGCGAAAGAAGCCAGACACACACAGATTTATGCTGTATGATTTCATTTATATGAAATCAGAGTATAGGCAAAATGGAGGAGGGAATAATTGGGAAGGTGTGTATGGACACATTCTGGGATGATGCAAATATTCTGTCTTGATGTGCATATGTCAAAACTGAATAGTACATTTGACAAGTACATAAATTATACCTCAGTTTCAAAGGGGCACGTTCTCTGGTATTTATCCTTTCCCACCACCACAGATTGACTTCTGAGACCAGCTACCTTCAGGCATAAGGAATAAGAAAGGGAACTTCTGTGTTTGGATTCTGGACAGAAACAGGCTCTGGGGAACTCTTGTTAAGGATACTGAGATCCTGACACTGCTCAAAACCAAGAGCGAGGGAAGGGGGCCTGTGTTCTGCCTGAATTCACCTGTCCTCCTAGTGTACAGCAGCCTGCCTGGACCCCACAGTGGGGCAGCAAAGGCCAGAGAGGAAAGCCGGGTTTCACAAGGCAGCACCTACATGAAGGAGGGCTGCAGGCAGAATTTTTCCACAATATTTTGCTATTGTAGACAGTGAAGCATGCTACTCTACTTTCACTCTGAGACTCCGAGTTCTTCAGAATGATTGAAAGTTCTGCTTTCAAAATCAATGGGAAAAGTGTCATCCTTGATGACTTAAGACTATGATGTAGAGAGAATATGGAGCCATCCATCTTCTCTTTACAGGGAAAGCTGTGTGCACCATAGAGACAGCTGGAGGCCTCAGTGACAGCTACTCACCTCCTAAAACTCACCCAAGTGACATGCTGCTTGCCAGCCTGCCACACTTTCAAGCCAGACATGGCAGATTGGCAGGGTTCTGCTGATATGAATCGCTTGGCCCACTGAGTTGCCAACACTGGAAAACTGAGAGTTTTACATAATATTCTAGATTCCCAGATTCTCTAGAAAAATTAGAGCTACAGTGAAATATGGAAATATTATAATATGGGTAACTCTGTCCCTGAATCCCCTCATGGCAAACCCCACTGGCACTAAGTGGAAGCTGGTCTTTGGAACAGGGCTATGCCACCTCCACTTGCCTACAGCCCTTCCCTGGTCCACTTGCCACCTTTATGAGTTGTCCAACTCCTGGATTAAGGTTTCCTTCAAATTGTAGCCATTTGACCTTCTTTATTTCCAAGAGCCGGGGAGGAAATTTCCCATTGGCAATAGAGTAACTTTTCATATAGAATTGCAAAAATTAAACCACAGACCCAATTATTGCCTGAATAATTGTGAATAACATTGTGAGAAACACAATGTTTCTGAGTGAATGGGATGTACCTTTGAGAAATCGCCTGCCCCTCCCTGGGTCTTAATTTTCTGACCTGTAAGATAAGGAAATGAGCTTCACCATCTTATTGGCTTGTTCCTCTAGGGTTATATATCTAACCTTAACTGCCTTGGCAGAGACAGCCATTTCCTCAGCACCTGTGAGGCTGTTGTACAGGCCTGATCTGCTTCTCATCCAATTCAATAAGAAAAGTGCATGTTCCTAAAACCTTCCTTCATGGCCACGTTGGCACGTATATGATCACGCAGAGCAGCCAGCACTTAAGAATATTGAGCTCCCAACCCTGCTCAAAACTAAGAGTGGAGAGAGGGGCCTGTGTTCTACCTGAGTATCTACTGTTCCGCTTGGAGCCCATCAGCCTGCCTGGGTCCCACAAGGACAGCGGCAGTAACCCCCTACAACAAGGGCAGATTTAAACATTAATAACCCATATAGATTGATTACAGGATCGGGACTCAGAGACACTTTGGGTCTGAAGGGTAGAACACATAACTGGATGGGAGAACGCTGCTGTTAAATACAGTGAGGTTGACTTCAGTTTTAGTCAGAAACTGTGTGAGGTAGAATCCAGGGCCTAAGCATTTTAAAGCCTAGTTATTCAGAAGAGGGGGGCTTCTGGGAAGATGGTGGAAGAGTAAGACGTGGAGATCACCTTCCTCCCCACAGATACACCAGAAATACATCTACACGTGGAACAACTCCTACAGAACACCTACTGAACGCTGGCAGAAGACCTCAGACCTCCCAAAAGGCAAGAGACCCCCCCACGTACCTGGGTAGAGCAAAGGAAAAAAGAATAAACAGAGACAAAAGAATAGGGACGGGACCTGCACCAGTGGGAGGGAGCTGTGAAGGAGGAAAGGTTTCCACACACTAGGAAGCGCCTTAGCGGGCGGAGACTGCGGGTGGCGGAGGGGGAAAGCTTCGGAGCCCCGGAGGAGAGCACAGCAACAGGGGTGCGGAAGGCAAAGCGGAGAGATTCCCGCACAGAGGATCAGGGCCGACCGGCACTCACCAGCCCAAGAGGCTTGTCTGCTCACCCGCCGGGGCGGGAGGGGCTGGGAGTTGAAGCTCGGGCTTCGGTCGGAGCGACGGGAAAGGACTGGGGTTGGCGGAGTGAACACAGCCTGCAGGGGGTTAGTGCACCACGACTAGCCAGGAGGGAGTGCGGGGAAAAGTCTGGACCTGCCGAAGAGGCAAGAGACTTTTTCATCCCTCTTTGTTTCCTGGTGTGCGAGGAGAGGGGATTAAGAACGCTGCTTAAAGGAGCTGCAGAGGCAGGCGCGAGCCACGGCTAAAAGCGCGGACCCCAGAGACGGGCATGAGACGCTAAGGCTGCTGCTGCCGCCACCAAGAAGTCTGTGTGCGAGCACAGGTCACTATCCACACCTCCCCTCCCAGGGAGCCTGTGCAGCCCGCCACTGCCAGGGTCCCGTGATCCAGGGACAACTTCCACGGGAGAACGCACGGCGCGCCTCAGGCTGGTGCAACATCACGCCGGCCTCTGCCGCCGCAGGCTTGCCCCGCACTCCGTGCCCCTCCCTCCCCCCTGGCCTGAGTGAGCCAGAGCCCCAGAAGCAGCAGCTCCTTTAACCCCGTCCTGTCTGAGCGAAGAACAGATGCCCTCAGGCGACCTACATGCAGAGGCGGGGCCAAATCCAAAGCTGAGCCCCCTGGGAGCTGTGAGAACAAAGAAGAGAAAGGGAAATTTCTCCCAGCAGCCTCAGGAGCAGTGGATTAAAGCTCCGCAATCAACTTGATGTACCCTGCATCTGTGGAATACATGAATAGACAACGAATCATCCCAAATTAAGGAGGTGGACTTTGAGAGCAAGACTTATTATTTTTCCCCCTTTTCCTCTTTTTGTGAGTGTGTATGTGTATGCTTCTGTGTGAGATTTTGTCTGTATAGCTTTGCTTCCACCATTTGTCCTAGGGTTCTATCCGTCCATTTTTTTTTTCCTTTTTTTTTTTGCGGTACGCGGGTCTTTCACCGCTGTGGCCTCTTCCTTTGCGGAGCATAGGCTCCAGACGCACAGGCTCAGCGGCCATGGCCCATGGGCCAGGCCGCTCCGCGGTACGTGGGATCCTCCCAGACCGGGGCACGAACCTGTGTCCCCTGCATCGGCAGGCGGACTCTCAACCACTGTGCCACCAGGGAAGCCGGTCCATTAAAAAAAAAATTTTGTTTTCTTAATAATTATTTTTTATTTTAATAACTTTATTTTACTTTATCATCTTTCTTTCTTTCTTTCCTTCCTTCCTTCCCTCCTTTAGGCAACGAATCATCCCAAATTGAGGAGGTGGACTTGAGAGCAAGATTTATGATTTTTTTCCCCTTTTCCTCTTATGGTGAGTGTGTATGTGTATGCTTCTGTGTGAGATGATGTCTGTATAGCTTTGCTTCCACCACTTGTCCTAGGGTTCTATCCGTCCATTTTTTTTTCTTAATGATTATTTTTTTATTTTAATAACTTTATAATATTTTGTCTTACTTTATTTTATTTTACTTTATCTTCTTTCTTTCTTTTTATCCTTCCTTCCCTCCTCCCTCCCTCCCTCCCTTCTTTCTTTCTTTTTTTCTTTCTTTCTTTCTTTCTTTCTACTTCTACTAATTCTTTCTTTCTACTTTTTCTCCCTTTTATTCTGAGCCGTGTGGATGAAAGGCTCTTGGTACTGCAGTGAGGAGTCAGTGCTATGCCTCTGAGGAGGGAGAGCCAACTTCAGGACACTGGTCCACAAGAGACCTCCCAGCTCCACATAATATCAAACGGCGAAAGTCTCCCAGAGATCTCCATCTCAACACCAGCACCCAGCTTCACTCAACGACCAGCAAGCTACAGTGCTGGACTCCCTGTGCCAAACAAATAGCAAGATAGGAACACAACCCCACCCATTAGCAGAGAGGCTGCCTATAATCATAATAAGCCCACAGACACCCCAAAAAACACCACCAGACGTGGACCTGCCGAACAGAAAGACAAGATCCAGCCTCATCCACCACAACACAGGCACTAGTCCCCTCCACCAGGAAGCCTGCACAACCCACTGAACCAACCTTACCGCTGGGGACAGACACCAAAAACAACGGGAACTACGAACCTACAGACTGCAAAAAGGAGACCTCAAACACAGTAAGAGAAGCAAAATAAGAAGACAGAAAAACACACAGCAGATGAAGGAGCAAGATAAAAACCCACTAGACTTAACAAATGAAGAGGAAATAGGCAGTCTACCTGAAAAAGAATTCAGAATAATGATAGTAAAGATGATCCAAAATCTTGGAAATAGAATGGACAAAATGCAAGAAACATTTAACAAGGACCTAGAAAAACTAAAGATGAAACAAACAACAATGAACAACACAATAAATGAAATTAAAAATACTCTAGATGGGATCAATAGCAGAATAACTGAGGCAGAAGAACGGATAAGTGACCTGGAAGATAAAATAGTGGAAATAACTACTGCAGAGCAGAATAAAGAAAAAACAATGAAAAGAACTGAGGACAGTCTCAGAGACCTCTGGGACAACCTTAAACACACCAACATTCGAATTATAGGGGTTCCAGAAGAAGAAGAGAAAAAGAAAGGGACTGAGAAAATATTTGAAGAGATTATAGTTGAAAACTTCCCTAATATGGGAAAGGAAATACTTAATCAAGTCCAGGAAGCACAGAGAGTCCCATACAGGATAAATCCAAGGAGAAATATGCTAAGACACATATTAATCAAACTGTCAAACTTTAAATACAAAGAAAACATATTAAAAGCAGCAAGGGAAAAACAACAAATAACACACAAGGGAATCCCCATAAGGTTAACAGCTGATTTTTCAGCAGAAACTCTGCAAGCCAGAATGGACTGGCAGGACATACTTAAAGTGATGAAGGAGAAAAATCTGCAACCAAGATTACTCTATCCAGCAAGGATCTCATTCAAATTAGATGGAGAAATTAAAACCTTTACAGACAAGCAAAAGCTGAGAGAGTTCAGCACCACCAAACCAGCTTTACAACAACTGCTAAAGGAACTTCTCTAGACAAGAAACACAAGAGAAGGAAAAGACCTACAATAACAAACCCAAAACAATTAAGAAAATGGGAATAGGAACATACATATCGATAATTACCTTAAATGTAAATGGACTAAATGCTCCCAACAAAAGACACAGATTGGCTGAATGGATACAAAAACAAGACCTGTACATATGCTGTCTACAAGAGACCCACTTCAGACCTAGAGACACATACAGACTGAAAGTGAGGGGATGGAAAAAGATATTCCATGCAAATGGAAACCAAAAGAAAGCTGGAGTAGCAATTCTCATATCAGACAAAATAGACTTTAAAATAAAGACTATTAGAAGAGATAAAGAAGGACACTACATAATGATCAAGGGATCGATCCAAGAAGATATAACAATTGTAAATATTTATGCACCCAACATAGGAGCACCTCAATACATAAGGTAAATACTAACAGCCATAAAAGGGGAAATCGACAGTAACACATTCATAGTAGGGGACTTTAACACCCCACTTTCGCCAATGGACAGATCATCCAAAATGAAAATAAATAAGGAAACACAAGCTTTAAATGATACATTAAACAAGATGGACTTAACTGATATTTATAGGACATTCCATCCAAAAACAACAGAATACACATTTCTCTCAAGTGCTCATGGAATATTCTCCAGGATAGATCATATTTTGGGTCACAAGTCAAGCCTTGGTAAATTAAAGAAAATTAAAATTGTTTCAAGTATCTCTTCCAACCACAACACTATGAGACTAGATATCAATTACAGGAAAAGATCTGTAAAAAATACAAACACATGGAGGCTAAACAATACAATACTTAATAACGAAGTGATCACTGAAGAAATCAAATAGGAAATTTAAAAATACCTAAAAACAAATGACAGTGGAGACACAACGACCCAAAACCAATGGGATGCAGCAAAAGTAGTTCTAAGCGGGAAGTTTATAGCAATACAATCCTACCTTAAGAAACAGGAAACATCCCGAATAAACAACCTAACCTTGCACCTAAAGCAATTAGAGAAAGAAGAACAAAAAAACCCCAGAGTTAGCAGAAGGAAAGAAATCATAAAGATCAGATCAGAAATAACTGAAAAAGAAATGAAGGAAACGATAGCAAAGATCAATAAAACTAAAAGCTGGTTCTTTGAGAAGATAAACAAAATTGATAAACCATTAGCCAGGCTCATTAAGAAAAAAAGGAAGAAGACTCAAATCAATAGAAGTACAAATGAAAAAGTAGAAGTAACAACTGACGCTGCAGAAATACAAAAGATCATGAGAGATTACTGCAAGCAACTCTATGCCAATAAAATGGACAACCTGGAAAAAATGGACAAATTCTCAGAAATGCATAACCTGTCAAGACTTAATCAGGAAGAAATAGAAAATATGAACAGACCAATCACAAGCACTGAAATTGAAACTGTGAATAAAAATCTTCCAACAAACAAAAGCCCAGGACCAGATGGCTTCACAGGCAAATTCTATCAATCATTTAGAGAAAAGCTAACACCTATCCTTCTCAAACTCTTCCAAAATATCGCAGAGGGAGGAACACTCCCAAACTCATTCTACGAGACCACCAACCTTGATACCAAAACCAGACAAGGATGTCACAAAGAAAGAAAACTACAGGCCAATATCACTGATGAACATAGATGTAAAAATCCTCAAAAAAATACTAGCAAACAGAATCCAACAGCACATTAAAAGGATCATACACCATGATCAAGTGGGGTTTATTCCAGGAATGCAAGGATTCTTCAATATATGCAAAACAATTAATGTGATACACCATATTAACAAATTGAAGGAGAAAAACCATATGATCATCTCAATAGATGCAGAGAAAGCTTTCGACAAAATTCAACACCAATTTATGATAAAAACCCTGCAGAAAGTAGGCATAGAGGGAACTTTCCTCAACATAATAAAGGCCATATATGACAAGCCCACAGCAAACATCATCCTCAATGGTGAAAAACTGAAAGCATTTCCACTAAGATCAGGAACAAGACAAGGTTGCGCACTCTCACCACTCTTATTCAACAAAGTTTTAGCCACAGCAATCAGAGAAGAAAAGGAAATAAAAGGAATCCAAATCAGAGAAGAAGAAGTAAAGTTGTCACTGTTTTCAGATTACATGATACTATACATAGAGAATCCTAAAGATGCTACCAGAAAAATACTAGAGCTAATCAGTGAATTTGGTAAAGTTGCAGGATACAAAATTAATGCACAGAAATCTCTGGCATTCCTATACACTAATGATGAAAAATCTGAAAGTGAAATCAAGAAAACACCCCCATTTACCACTGCAACAAAAAGAATAAAATATCTAGGAATAAACCTACCTAAGGAGACAAAAGACCTGTATGCAGAAAATTATAAGACACTGATGAAAGAAATTAAAGATGATACAAATAGTTGGAGAGATATACCATGTTCTTGGATTGGAAGAATCAACATTGTGAAAATGACTCTACTACCCAAAGCAATCTATAGATTCAATGCAATCCCTATCAAACTACCACTGGTATTTATCAAAGAACTAGAACAAAAAATTTCACAATTTGTATGGAAACACAAAAGACCCCGAATACCCAAAGCAATCTTGAGAAAGTAAAACAGAGCTGGAGGAATCAGGCTCCCTGACTTCAGACTATAGTACAAAGCTACCGTAATCAAGACAGTATGGTACTGGCACAAAAACAGAAAGATAAATCAATGGAACAGAATAGAAAGCCCAGAGATAAACCCATGCACATATGGTCACCTTATCTTTGCTAAAGGAGGCAGGAATGTACAGTGGAGAAAGGTCAGCCTCTTCAATAAATGGTGCTGGGAAAACTGGACAGGTACATGTAAAAGTATGAGATTAGATCACTCCCTAACACCATACACAAAAATAAGCACAAAATGGATTAAAGACCTAAACGTAACGCCAGAAACTATCAAAGTCTTAGAGGAAAACATAGGCAGAACACTCTGACATAAATCACAGCAAGATCCTTTCTGACCCACCTCCCAGAGAAATGGAAATAATAACAAAAATAAACAAATGGGACCTAATGAAACTTAAAAGCTTTTGCACAGCAAAGGAAACCATAAACAAGACTAAAAGACAACCCTCAGAATGGGAGAAAATATTTGCAAATGAAGTAACTGACAAAGGATTAATCTCCAAAATGTATAAGTAGCTCATGCAGCTCAATAAACAAAACACAAACAACCCAATCCAAAAATGGGCAGAAGACCTAAATAGACATTTCTCCAAAGAAGATATACAGACTGCCAGCAAACACATGAAAGAATCCTCAACTTCATTAATAATTAGAGAAATGCAAATCAAAACTACAATGAGATATCATCTCACACCAGTCAGAATGGCCATCATCAAAAAATCTAGAAACAATAAATGCTGGAGAAGGTGTGGAGAAAAGGGAACACTCTTGCACTGCTGGTGGGAATGTGAATTGATACAGCCACTGTGGAGAACAGTATGGAAGTTCCTTAAAAAACTACAAATAGAACTGCCATATGACCCAGCAATCCCACTACTGGGCATATACCCTAAGAAAACCATAATTCAAAAAGAGTCATGTACCAAAATGTTCATTGCAGCTCTATTTACAATAGCCCGGAGATGGAAACGACCTTAGTGTCCATCATCAGATGAATGGATAAAGAAGATATGGCACATATATACAATGGAATATTACTCAGCCATAAAAAGAAACGGAATTGAGCTATTTGTAATGAGGTGGATAGACCTAGAGTCTGTCATACAGAGTGAAGTCAGTCAGAAAAAGAAAGACAACTACCGTATGCTAACACATATATATGGAATATCAGAAAAAAAATGTCATGAAGAACCTAGGGATAAGACAGGAATAAAGATACAGACCTACTAGAGAATGGACTTGAGGATATGAGGAGGAGGAAGGGTAAGCTGTGACAAAGCGAGAGAGAGGCATGGACATATATACACTACCAAATGTAAGGTAGATAGCTAGTGGGAAGCAGCCGCATAGCACAGGGAGATCAGCTCGGTGCTTTGTGACCGCCTGGAGTGGTGGGATAGGGAGGGTCGGAGGGAGGGAGACGTAAGAGGGAAGAGATATGGGAACATATGTATATGTGTAACTGATTCACTTTGTTATAAAGCAGAAACTAACACACCATTGTAAAGCAATTATACTGCAATAAAGATGTAAAAAAAAAACCAAAACCCATATTGAGTGTGTGTGTTTGTGTGTAGGCGGTGGTAGGTAGGAGCTCTGTACTTTCTGCTCAATTTTGCTTGGAACCTAAAATTACTGTAAAAAGTAAAGCGTATTTTATAAAATAAAATCACTTTAAAAAAACAGAGAAAAAAACCCTATTGAACCTCAACATGAAATTTCCCCAAACTTACTCATTCACATTCACGTTGCAACTGAAGTAGAAAAGAGTTAACAAATATGTAAAACCTCTTGATGAAAACATCAGGGACATATTTGTGGATGAGCCAGGGCAGTCTTGGAAGGTTGATCCTTCCTTCAAATATCATAATATAGAGTTGGCTCACCAAGCAACCTTAACACTTTAAGATGGTCCCATTTGTTGCTAAATTTTGGTTCATATCAATATGAGATCAAATATGTGACTTTAAATATATAACATTGTGGAAGCAATGTATACAACTGACATTTAATTAACAGATTTTGTGTGCCAACCACTTTATAAATGCACACTATCTCCTTTAAACTTTTTAAGGCCTCATTTTACACATGAAGAAAACTGAGGCACAGGAAGGTGAAGCAACCTGTTCAAGATTACTTGGCTAGGCTGGGTAAAATCTTAGTAGTGCTGGTTTTCTAACTCAGAAAGCCCATCTCCAAATCTTATGCTTTGTAGTGCTTTGTGATGTTACATCCTCCTTCCTCTCACATTGTACAAGAATTCAGAGATTCCTTGAACCTTATTAAATCAACAGACAACCTTTCTGTCCACATGCAGAGGATGACAACATTCACATGCTCCCCTTCTGTGACTCAAGGCATTCACACACATCTGCGTCGTTGATAAAGAGTCAGAAACAATTAGAGGGAAGCTAAGAAACTGTGTATTTAGAACGAGGTGATACCTCCACCAATTGCCTTCAGGGCTCATGTGTCATGGTTTCCATGAACTCCCTGGACACTTAAAGACTTACATGCACAGAATGCTTTTTTCTGTCTTTTGGAGAGCTCTTGATAAAATAACAATGATGATAACAAGACAAACGCTGAGCATCTACTGTGCATGGAGCGCTGTGCTATGTCCTTCTCATATGTCAATTCTCTTGGTTGCCCTCCCAGGTCAGAACTTGTCCCTGCTTGACCTGGGTTGCAAATGACAAATTCATAGCCAAGAACCCATGGGTCTGATTGAGAGCCCTGGTCCTGGGGCAGGACACCAGAGGACTGGTGTAAGTTCCCCTCACTCTCTAGAAGAAAACCAACACCACCATTCTGGGCATTTGAAACCAGAGGTGTGACCCCTGAAAGCATTAGTCCACTTGCATCCTCGGTGGTACCCTCTGCTCACAGTGCCCTCCTTCCCCACAACCTCACCTCTCCCCTGCCTGTGAAACTGTCTAGTCTCCAAAGACCAGCTCCAACTCCCCCTCCTCAGTGATGTGCTATAACCTCCTCTAACAGATGAGGGTCTCCTTTCTGGGCCCCACTGCTCCTTAGAGGTGTGTCCCACCCAGCAAGAACCACAGGCTGTCCAGCATCTGTTGATGGTTTTATCTCCCCTAAATCTGGGAACTCATTCCGTGTGAGCTCATGCCTGCCTCAGGCATCGACAACTCACACCAAGGGACCTGTCCTCCGTCTCTCTCCTGGCAGCAGCCAACCTTGACCCCCCTCTGGCTCTCCTCCCATGGATCCAACTATTTTCTTGCTCCAGAGGCTCCAGGAGCCTCTGGTCTGCATCTTTCTCTGCCCCAATGCCCTCACCTGAACTTGCAATAGGCTTTTGTGCATGCACCCTCACTTCTGCCCTCATTTCTGCTCCCATAGTTCAGGCCTTGTTTCCTCCCACCAGGCCATGGAAATGGATTTTTGACCAGTATTCCTTTCCTGCACCATCTTAGAGAGCCTGATCTCAGCAGGGCTCAGGTCTGGTTCCATGCCATCTGCTCAGAGGCTGTCAGTGCCTTTTCAGTGGTACTGACAAAATGCAATCTGGTGATCCAGGCATCTGAGGACAGGGCAAGACCTGAGCTCTGTGTCCTAGCAGCCTGTTTCCCACTAGTCTCAGAGAACATTCTCCAAACCAGGAACTGTTTCTTACCATGCCCATACTCCTCATCTCCCAGTCCCTGCTTACACAGAGCTTCGACCTGCCTACTTAACTCAGCCCCTCGCTGCCCATGCTTGTCTTTGCAGCTGAGGCATCCCCACCCGGAGCAGGGTCCTCACCACCTCTTCAGACCACAGGCAGCAACTACCCCTCTGAAGGCCATGCCAGCCTCTGCCTCGCACTGGCAGGTGTGGGGAACAAGGGAAATGACTGATTTCCATTCAAGGAGGGTGACAGGTTGGGAAAATACAAGTCCCAGAAAGCAAGCTCAGTAATCCAGCCAGAACCCAGAAGACATAGAAATAAGTAGGAAAAATGCAGGTCAACTTTCCCCCAAGACTCCATGGGACCTACTGTTCATGGGATAGGTACTTAAATCAAATTTTACTTAAATCACGTTTTTTTTCCAGAAATAGATTTATACTCCACATTCAGTTCTGCAACTTGAGTTTCCACAAAGTATTTCTTAGAAAGGTTTCCATGTCAATCCGTACTGACCCATATTAGAACTATTTTCAAGCATTACAGAGAGGGAGCTGTATAGGTGGGGAGAGCCATAACAGAGCTAAAATATCTGATAGAAGCAATCAGTATATACCAGAATAGATGCACAGAATATAGCACCTTGGAGAAAGACATCTTTGTTGATTTCATCTCGATATGTGCTCCCATGGGCATTATAAGTTGGGAAAAGCAGTGCTGCAACTCACACAGGGGCTCATAAAGTTTCTTCCTGGAAGTGACATGTGTCATTTCCACTCATTTCGCTGGCCAAAGCGAGTCACATGCTACACTTGTCCATCCCATTCTCCAAGGTTCAAACCTGGTTGGGAGGTCCAGATGAGCCCATCCAAGGCTCAGTGTTCAGGGTAACAGGATCTTGAAGTTAAATTATGTGAAGGAGAGGAGGCATGAATGAGGGAGCTATTTTCAGTACAGCTCATGGCTAATGCTGAAAGCTCCTCCAGATGCCATCCCTCAACCAGAAGCTGTGTTTAATAAGTATGATGGTAAAATACGTCATCGTTTCATGTTTTATTTTCTAAGCACTGTTTTAAGAAGATGACTGTCGCAAAAAGTTTCATTTACTTTTCCCAGGGGCCTCTCTTTATTCTTTAGTTTTCAAATTATTTCTTTAAGTATTATCTTCCTGTTAGTGTTCCCTTCCATCATTACCTAGTATACTTCAGCCAGATCCTCAGTTGTCATGGGGGCTGCATGGGATTTGAACAGTTTTTCCACATCCCTTTCATTAACTTCACCAAATTTTCCTCCAGTCCCAAGATCTGTAATTTTACCTTGAACCATTTGCATTTTTTAATCAGAGGTTTACAACAGCCAGCAAGGAGCAGGAAAGTTAGTGGAGAAAAGCAATGACAAAATAGAATAGAGACAGACCAGTGTTAAATTAAGGGGGATATTCAGTGGTGACTAACTTTATAAGGGCCAGAGTATTGTCATATTATGGCTTTTCAAGTGATAAATTATCAAATAACAATGACTCTTTTCCTTACACCAAAGAGAACATGTAGAGTTTTAGCTAAATTATTTTTCCACATACTGTCCCTGAAGTTGATAAAGCTGGTCATACCAGTGACGTTTATGAAGTACTCACATAATGCTTGGCATACTTAAACGTTCAAACTTGTCATAGTCATCATGTATTATTTGTCTGAATTTGGGAATGCAAAATTGGTCTGCAGGGAGCCTGGTAAGAAACTGTGGCAGCTGTAGTGACCCAGCCCCAGCCCCACAAATTAACCCTGCTCAGATCGAAGCCTGCTTCTTGTTTCCAGGTTAAAAGTGACAGACCTGGTCCTCTGCTCACCCAAGGCTCCCAGAAGGGCCCTGGCTGAGGAGTTTGCTATCTTATTTGTTTCTCTAACGTATGCCCCATCAAATGCAAGTGTCATTCTGCAGCATAAGGATGTGTCCGTGCTGCACGCCTCCTGTTTTTTCTTTAGCTAGTAATTAAATATGCACAGCTACAGATGTGTTGCAGGAAGATATCATCCAAGTCCTGACAAAGAACCAAAATTATTCATATAATTTATCATCCCAGCCATCTTGAATGCTAATGAGAACACTCCTTGATTAGAATTGTAAGGAAGCATTTGCACCCATGTCCTATCAGGGAGCATTTCCTCTGCCAGATGCTGTCTTTCATTCTAACCACAAAGACGCTCAGGCTTTCTTCTTTGACAATCTCCCTGGCCCGCAGAAACAAAATGCAATAAAATAAGCATTTCTCCCCTCCACCTGTTCTCTGATGAGCAGCTTTGCAAAGGGCTTTCAAGTTTTCTGTGGGGCTTTTTGAGGGGATGGCTCGGGTGGGTCGGTTTCTGTCAGCTTGTATTTTAAAGCCTTTTAGAGAACAGTAACACAGATCTGCGGGACCATCCTTCTAGCATCAGAGCCCAAGGATAGGTGCTCAGATTTAAGGGTCTTTTCTGCTCAGAAATAAATGTAGGAGTGTGGAAACCATTGGCCATTTGGGTCAGGCCCACTAGGAAGGGGCCCTGCTTTAGAGAACTGGCTCACTTGGAAACTGGAATTCAGCTCTGACGTTAAGACATATTCTCAGATCTCATTATTGAGTGGTGGGATTGGAGGGGGCAGGCGTTAGGAGACCAAAGAGTCTGTGTCCTGTCACTGGAACAGAAAGGAAGAGGCAATGCCTTGGCATATACAGGAGGGAATGCTATTACCTCCTCCCTGGGAAGAGCCTTCAGTTCCCCAGCCCTCCTCCTACCTTCATGAACATTCTCAGTGCACAAGGAAAGAGGAAAGAGAATTCTTCCACTTTATTATCTTGTGGGCTCCTCAAGCCAGCTGCAAATCCACCCCCAACACTAACTTTAATCTATAAGGATAAGCAGGGTTTTAATGCAGCATTTTGTCACCATATTCAATTTCCACAAATTAGCCCTCAAGTTGTTGCGTTGACTGGAAAATGCATTAAGCACAAACCCATCTAATTATCTCTGATCTAAAGGCTTGGTCAGACCCTCACCTAGAGTCGGGGGTCAGAGAGATCTGATGCTGACACATACTGCAGCCAGCTCTGGTGGGCCCCAGCCCTCAACTCCAGAGGTAAGATGGGCCTTTGGGTGGCCAAGGTTGGGAAAAGTCACCTTGTAAAGTATTCCAGTACCTCTGGAAGAGACTAAAACTGACTGCTTACACAGGAAGCAGTGTCTCCCTGTAGTTCTGTATCATTGTAACTGGCCAACTTTCTTTACATTTTTACCCACCAGGAGATAAAACTTTAGAGGGAAAAACAGGTGGGACCTGCCTTCACACCAACTTCAACAGACTTTTGCTTTACACCAACTCATCCATCTACCCAGCTCTCTCGGGGGTAACTTCACTGCAGAGATGGGAAGGCTGGGGCTGGAAGGTGAGGCCAAGTTGCAAAGGTCTTTCTCAGTTTATTAACTTTCCCTGTTACATATCTGGAGACTGTGACGTTACAGCCTAATAGCCTCCTTCAGAACCTATGTCAGACTGGATGGATGATTCTGAGGGATCAGTAAACTCTGGAATTCCCCAAAAGACCCCTGCTTCCCCACAGGGCATCTGGAGTCAGAAGCAGCTCTGCTTTTAAGCACTTCTATTCCATATTCATCAAGGGCCAGCTGTTAAATCAACACTGAGGCCAATAGACAGAGCAGGATCCCACCATGTCAATAGCTATTTTAAGGATGTCAAGGAAATCTGCCTCATAGATGTAAAAACTGCAAAGTGCATATGTGTGGGGGAGGTGGAGGAGAGGAGTGATAGATTTCACTAAGACAGAGAAACACAGACAAATAGGGATCTTTCTGAGCCCACTGGATGATCCCTTCCCAAGAGAACGTTATAAGACTAGATAACTTCATATATGTTTATGTATGAAATTAAAATTACAAATATCTCATCAAAAGATACCATAAAACAAGTAAAAACACAAAGCCACCAGCTGGGAGAATATATTTGCATACACGTAATTAGTATCCAATACAAATAAAAACCCCTTACAAATAAATAAGAAAACAGGGGCATATGACATGAAAGGTCAATTTCATAGAAGAAAAAACGTAAATGGTCCATAAACATATAAACAGTGCTTAACCACGTGAGAAGCTAAGAACTACAATGAAAAATAATTTTGCGCCCATCAGACAGGCAAAACGGTAGAAGTCTGGCAACTTCAAGTGTAGGTAAGGAAACAAAACAACAGAAATTCTCATGCACTGATACCAGAACAGTGTATTGATTTAACCATCCTGGAAAATGATTTGTGATTCCCTAAGTTAAATATGTATTTACTTTCTCACTCTCACTCTTTTACACTCTCACTCTTAAATAAACAACCTAGAAAAGTGGTTCCCAACAGGGTCATTGCCACACCCTAGGGAGAGTTTTGGAAACCTGTGGATGTCACAAAGAGTGAGGGACTCTACTGGCATTTAGTAGGTAGGGCAAGGAATGCTAGGTGTCGTACAATTCCTGGGATAGTCCCACACACAGATGAAGCAACCTGCATCCCATGTGACCACATAATTAATGCAGATGAGCATCTGTTCGTACTTATCTGATCCTGAAATCTAACTCTAACTTTGTTTTACATATATATATGTATAAAACTAGTTGTTTTCATGGCTTTTAACATATTGAATTTTCTAGGAATGCAACTACCTTCTAAATTGAAGGAAGAGCTTGTTTTATGTTGTTACTGCTTGCAACTTTGCCAAGAATTGGTCAACAGTTCAGAAAAATCATCTCTCTATTGGGAACCTTGCACATGGTATTTGGGTCACCAATTCAAAGCACCTCTGTCTGTTTGCACTTGTAGCTGGAAAAATCATGGTGATTCTACATACAGGTACAAGAATATGACATCATTATTCTGGCTCCTGGTGTAATTGTTCCCCTAAATTTACATTTTGGTACAGCCATCTTTTATTATTAATTGCTTTGTTTTATTTCTCTTTTATATTACAGCTAGAGCATTAGGTTGATTTCCTGAAGTTCAAAGGTAGGTACACTATAGTACAGGATCTAAGAAATTCATTTCAAGATAGTAAAAAGAACATCACAAAATATTTGTCATAAAAGGGGGTACTGGTGTTGAGAACCACTGCCCTAAGAAGAGCACTTGCATATGTACCCCAGAAGCCATGTACAAATGGGTTCTTGGCAGCATGGCTTTCAAAAACAAAAAAAGTGAGAACAACCCAAATCTCCATTGACAGCAAACTGGATAAATGCATACTTAAATGTATGTTGTGGAATACTATGTAACAGTGGAAATAAATGAACTACAGCCATATTCATCAGTGTGGGCAAATTTTTAAAAAATATGGAACAAAACCAATAATTTACAAAACACATATACAGTACGAACATTTTAATTTTAAAAATGGGCATAACTAAATTTTACTTAGGAATGCATGTAATGTGATAAAACTATAAAGAAAAGTAAGGAATAGTAAACACAAACTTCAGGGTAACTATTACCTCAGCGTGGAGGGGGGAAGAGAATGCAGCTGGGGAGGGACACAGAGGGTGATGTTCTATTTCTTAAACTGGATGGGGCGGTATATGGCTCCTCATTTTATGACTTTAAACTTTAAATACATTGTATATACTTTAAGATAGAATGTATTTCACAATTTAAAACTTAAAAAATCAGATTCTCCCAGCTCATTAGCCAGAGCCTTTAGTTGATCAGACTCCTTTAAAGTTCATCTTAGCTTGCACTGAGGATTGGCAGAAAGACAAAACTACCAGGTTTCCTCTGGATTCAGCACACACTCCCTGTAGTTGCTAAGTAAGCACTTGTCTTGGGACATCTGACCAGGGGACAATGATGTTGATGATGGAATGAGGCTCAGCATCCCTGCAGCCTCCCAGAGGGCCTGTGCAGTGCCAGGACTCCAAAGGAGCCAGCATGGGAGGGTTCTCAGCAGTCAGAGGAAGGAAGGGTTTGCCGACAGCCCAGAGAATGCAGTTACCCCTCAGGGAGGGTTTGATGGAGCTGTCTGGTGCTGAATTATCACCTGTCCTGCTGGTGGGTCACCTGTCCGCCTCCATTGCAGTCTCTACGAGAGGGCCAATGGCAACCACTCAGGTGCCCAGGCTGCTAGAGGATTTTCATAGTAGGACCTGGAAACTCCAACAATCCCTAAGACCGTAGGACTGAGGCAAGGTTTGGCAAAGTGCCATTTCATTTGAGGAATTTAGACTAAATGGGAAAAGGGAGAAGCTACACACTCAGAGTGAAACAGCAGCACATCCAGTGGGCCAGCACCGTGCTGAGTTCTAGACACCACAGGATAACAAGACAATTCTTGCAATAAAGATCTCAGGCTCTACCTGCACTTAGATGCCCAGTGTACTGTCAGCTCCTGGGGGGCAGATGCCTATCTCCATGCCCCTCTCCCTGGCATCATGTCTGGTAAATTGAAGGTAGGTAATATTGAAGGAATTTAACTGAAAAAAAGCAAGTGAACAAGAAATGTAGAAGATACATTTAATACATGACAAATTGGCAGTTTAGACCCTGAGGGCAGAGCCAAGAGTTCACACTGGGTTAGAGAGGCTCCCAAAGCTTTCTTGGTAGAGGTGCGGTTTAAAAGATGTACAGGCATTAGATGGATGCAGAGAGAGGGCAATGGAGGATGGGACATCCCAGCATGAGGAAATGGTGAAGCCAAGGCTGTGAGATGGTTGAGCATGAGAGCTATGAGGACCAAGGGATCAGGCCACCTTGGCTGCAACCAGGGAGCAGTAGCAACTAGGGGTCAACTGGCCCATGTTGTGGGGCCTTGAATGCAACACTGACGGTGTGGATGTTGTTCTGCAGGCAACAGTGAGTTGTACCAGGTGTTGGCCCTGCTTGAGCCCAGCTCAGATTTCAAGCTGCATCTGGGGAGCAGCTCTCCTGAGTTTCTGGACTTTTTTGCCTTCAGCCTTTCCCCAAATTTGTGGTGCTCCCTAAGCTGCTCCCAGGGAAACCCAGAGTACAGCAAAGTTCCCAACCCCAGGAGGCAGGTATGTGCAGGCCCCATCCTTCACAGAGGGTGAGTCCCAGGTACAGGGCACATGTGTTCTCAGGGACACTTGTACTACAAGGTTGAGCCCCATTGCCCAACAGAATTCACTTTTGGTTGAATGTTATTTCTTCCCTTTCCTACTGGCCTGCTACCTTGTTCCTACTTCCCAGCCCCACCTCCCAAGGCCTTGTCTCCAGCTATGCTTTGAGGAAAACCTACACTTTTGGGGGGACACATCCAGTGGAAGGAGGCTCCATTAGACCTGAGCCAATAATGATGAATCTGGCCACCTGTGAGGGCCACAGTCTCCAAAGTGGTGTGAGGTGAACAGAATGGTCAAGGGCCACAGAGAGACAGACAGACAGAGAGACAGACAGACAGAGACATGCACAAAGAGATGGAGACAGTTACAGGCAGGAAAAAAACAGAAACAGAAATAGAGAGACATAGAGAAAAACAGACAGAGACAGAGATAGAAAGAGATAGAGACAAATAGTGATAGAGACAGAGATGTAGAGAGGTGGAGAGGCAGAGAGCCATCACTGCAAGCTGGAGTCCGGGAGCTTCCTGGAGGACTGGGCAGAAGAGGTCCAGCCTTCCTGGAGAGGGAGTGGGGATGGAGCAGTGCACCGCGGGGTGGAGGTACTGCTTCTGCCTGTGTGCCACTCAAGCCCCAGGGCCCACTCCTTCTGCCTCTGCCTGTCCCCCTGCCTCCCATTCATCTTTGTTCCTTGGCAGCAGGTGGCAGGGAGGCCAAGGCAGCCATTTCTCAGTTCGGAACATGTTGGGGCTGCTTGTCCATAGTGACGCTGCAAGGAGATGAGCAGTGTTCTGTCCCCAACATCTATGGTGTGACACCTTCACAACCACGTAAATTATTCACATCTCACCCAACACAAGCACATTTGCATAAGACAAATATTATTAATGTTTAATCTAGAAAGATTCAGCCTAGGACACAGCACCAGGTACAAATGATCCAGCAAAGGTCCTGGTGCAGCGTCGGCTCACTAGGAACCTTGAGCAAATCTAAATCGAGTCACGAAGAGTGCTGGCTGTGATCCATCCTGTCTCTCTGCCCCTGACTCCACACCCTGGCTCTGCACAGAGCCTTGGTTTCCTCTTCTGTAAACTGAGGGTGGTCCAGAAAGTTGCTGTGGGCATTTAGTGAGGTGAGGCACGTGACACACACAGCCCAGGGCCTGGCACAGAGATGTGCCTCACGGACAGTGGCTTTCATGGTAGCCCTTGTGCCAGCCACGCCACTGCAGGCTATTTCTGCTTTGCTCAGCTGTCAACACTTGACACCACTTAACTCAGTTGATTTCTGTGAAACTTTTCCTGACCCCAAATAGGTCTGGCCTCTCCTCCTCCTCTGAGTCCCCACACCGCCTCTACTGATACTGACACTCTGTTACATGGCATTGCAAATTTGTAAATGTCACTTAGTCTCGCAGGCCTTCTCTGACCCACACAGCTCAATGCAATACTCTTTTCCTACCCCAATGTGTTTTCCTGACTCTTTGTTACCACTTGTAATGATGCACTTTTCCTGCCTCTGGCACTAGACTGTGACAGGAGCGCAGCAACCACTGAGTTTTGGTCATGGGTCCCCAGAAACAGACCTGAGACAAAAAGCCTGAGAGCAGATCTTTTGTGTGGAAGGTAATGCCCAGAAACCCGAGAGGGAGTGGGGACACCAGGCAGGTTTACCCCCAGGGCCTGGGCTCCGCCTGCTCAGAAAGAGGCTGGTAGAACATGTCTTGGAGTTGTCCCACTCAGGGGGTGAGGAAGCCAGGTTTAACCAGCTCCACCTCCAATGTCATGGAAGACCTCTTAGAGGAGGGGGCACCTGACCTTGGGTCTGAAATCCTACAGAGACAGAAGAAGAGGGAGGGGAAGGGAGACCAGGCCAGAGGAGCAGCACAGTGAGGGCTCAAGGCAGGAGGACAGAGCCCACTTAGGTGCAGCAAGAGGCCTGGTGTTGTCCAGGCATGCTGGGGATAGGGCCAGGAGGGAGGCAGCCAGGTCTGTGGAAGCCTCAGCCCACAACTGGGTACTTGGGACCGACACTGTAGTTGCCTGCAAGCTGCTGAAGGACTTTAGCCAGCAGGTGACATAATCAGACACATGTTTTAAGAAGTTAATCTCTTTAGCCTCCTTGTGGAGGGAGAGGAGGAGGGCATGGCCCCAGCCAGGAGGAGCTAGGTGTGCCCAGGTGAGGAGTGGATCCCAGCTGTAGCAGCAGCCTTGGGGGTGAGTGGAGGAGGCAGATGTGGACACTCAGGGGCACAGTTCTGGGCTGAGAGGACATTCATGGGCACTCATTTGGTGTGGGGAAGGACAGGATGAGGAAGGATAATTCCCAGCAGGGGGAACAGCCCAGCAAGAACACAAAGTGGGACAGCCCGGAGGTGGGTGAGCCTTGTGGTTTGCTCCTGCCCGAGTGTGACTGTGATGAAATACTGAAGTTGGAGAGTTTAGAAACCTCAATATCAACTTGACAGAGTAAAAGAGTATGACTATTCAGTCTAATAATAAAAAATTGGGGGCTTGTATTTTGCATGGCTTTTAAAAAAATCTCATTTTTCTCATAACTCAATTTTTATTTTATTTTGCAAAAGTATTTGTCTGCAACTGATGTGAAATAAAAACCTGATCTTTCATTGCCACTGACTTGGGAAGCATGGTCATGGGGTCTCTCCATCAGCTTCTATTGCCAAAACCAAACTCTTCTTTGTCCCAGAGTTTGGTTTCCATTCGTTTTTTTCTTTTTATGCCAGAAAAGTCCATCACCCCACCTGAGGTCAGCAAGCAAAGCAGAATGGCCCCACCACTCTGATCCCCAGAATTTCTCTTGCCCACATTAGCTCAAATATTCTGAGAGAGGTCTCCCTAGCCTGGCTGAAAGTCAGTGCTGCTTACTCTTTGAAATGACAGTGACATGGATGGTTGTACATGGTCCTGAGGCCAAGCCAGTACAGAGGGACTGTGCAGTGATGGCATCTGGCAGCTCCCAACTTCCAACACCTGCTGTTGGCAGCCAAGCTCATTAGAGGTCATTAATGTGGATCAGCCGCTAATGGACTTGCTGTGCTGGCTGTTTTGTCCCCAGTACTATTTTTAACTCATTTTGGACTTTGAATTATTCAAACACATTTTGATTTGTTTGTGAGTGTGGACCTAAATAAACCTGTTAGTGCTGTTTTGGTGCAGCTTCTCAGAGATTCAGAAACTGACTTCCTAATCCTTCATTCACTTTGCTGAAAGCTGAGCAGTTCTACAATTTACCAAGATGGTGCTGAGGACCAGCAAACCACAACCACTCCCAAAGGGGCGCTCTCACAGGGGCACTCCAAAGGACAGCAACAAAAGCAGTGGCTGCTTTTCTGGCAGAGTTTCAGAGTGGGTACCCCCCATCCCCACCCAAAGAGCATGTGAGCCCAGTGGCCATTTGTGGAGGACCATTTGCTGAGTAGTTCAGGAACACTCGCTGTGGCAGCCACTGTGGTCCAGTTGCAAAGATCCAACAGTAAAGTGCAGTCATTGTGTAAACACACAATATAACCAAAGCCAAATACAGCCAGCAGATGTGTTTGTTTTACTTGCACACATTTTAAAAATGGGAAAAGTGTACATAAAAGTACAGATTTCCAAGTTTCCTTGAAAATTCAGAACACTGGGAAGTACCACTGTAGCAATAGTATGAAAACATACATTGTCTGGGGCTGAGGGGCTGGGACATCATGCTGTGGGTATTCACATTTTTGTGGGGAGCAGGGGAGGGGGGAGTGGTAGGCATTTAAGAAGAGGGAACCTCCTTGATTCTGATTCTAAGCTGGAAAGCAAAGCCTGAAAACACTGTCAGTATCAGGGCAGGGAAACCTGAGTAAGTGGTTTAGAAAAGATTAGAGGCTGGAGTTAGTTAGGCTAATAGAACCAGGTTTCCTGGAGAGATGGGCTTTGCAGAAGCATCTAAAGAAACAGCACACCCCAGAGTACAGCCCTGCATGGTCTGTCCTCAGTACCATCAACTCCTGCTCTGGCTGAGCTGGGCATGCAGGCAGGGGCCATGGCTCTGCTCTGATCTCAGCTCCCCACATAGTCATCCACCAAGTGTGTATTTAGTACCTGAGAGTCAGTAGGCCCTACCCTAGGGACACTCACATAGGATGAGAGATACAAAGGCCTTTCCCTTAAAGAGCTCCTGAACTAGCAGGGGGAGCAGGCAAGTTAAATTTCTGGGGGCTAGGAGAGCACATGATGAAGCATCAGACTCCAGGGGGCAGAATTGTTCAGCTGAATCCATGAGAGCATTACCAGCCACCTGCTTTGTGACAGACAGGCTCTAAGATGACCAACAGTGATACCCACCTCCTGGTGTTCAGACCTTTGTGTCATCCCCTCTCCTTGGGCTAGGTGAGACCTGTGACTTGCTTCTAATGCAAAGAATACAGCAGAGGTAAAGATGGTGGGATGTCACTTTTGAAATTAGGTTACAAAGACTGATTTCTATCTTGCTGGTAGACTCTATTTCCTTCTTGGCTTGCATGCTTTGATGAAATGAGCTGCCATGTTGGAGAGGTCCATGCCACAAGGAAATGAGGATGGCCCCTGACCAACAGTCAGCTAGTACTGAGGATTTTAGTCCAACAGCCCTTGAGAAACTAAATTCTGCTGACAACATTCCCCAGTCAAGCCTTCAAATGAGACTGATTGCAGCTTTGTTAGAGACCTTGCCGCTGAGGATTCACATAAGGTTTGCTTGTCTCATGACCCACAGAATCTGGGAGATAAAAAATGTGTGGTGTTTTCAGCTTCCAAGTTTGTGGCAATTTGTTATGTAGCACTAGAAAACTAATACACATCTGCATTTATGTCCCCTGGTTTGGGGATAGCTAGTCATATATAAGCACATTCACCAAGCAGCATATGGCCTGAATACATGTGTTGTTGAGTCCCTGACTATTGGCTGAATGGTGCTGAGAAGGTAATAGAGACAGGAGAAATGGCAAGTGGCTGTGCTCACCCCATATGCCTAAAGCCACAGCTGTCTTCCTGCCAGTGGCTGGCACTTCCTTACATGAACAGTTGTCTGATCTCTCAAGTCTGGAGGGAGGTCAGGGATTCTGGCCCCACTTCTCACCTTGGCCAGGTCCCCAGCACGGAGTGGGCCCGAGTGTATTATAAATTCCTTCGCATAGCTCGTAAGCACTTAGTTTGTTCAGGACTTGAGTCAGGCCTGGGGACATGGAGGGAGTGGAATCTAGCCTGTGTGTGGGTCTCTCAGCTGGCAGAGGAGAAGCTCATGGGTGGGGGGAATCAGGCACAGAGCCATGGTGTGGCCTTGCTGCTGCCAAAGACCCTACCTAGGTGACTCAGAGCTGGATGCTGTCTCAAAGAAAGCAAATGAGGGAACAGAGGCAGCCTGGACTGTAAATGAAGCAAGTGATTCAGTCTGAGGAAACCAGGAGGATCCTTATCTCAAAAATCTTTACACACCAAATGCCAAGATTAGCCCAATAGCTCATCATTCTTCAGGTTAAGCATGGTTTGAGTCCTCTTTTAAGTTGTAAATCCCTAGGAGAGCAAATCCTCTATGTCCTCATCACATTGGTTTGAAAGTTTTTATCAGGCTGATTTATCTCTGACAAGACGGCTTACGGTTTAGGAATCTCTTAAAGAAACCCATTGACACAAGCCAGTGGATTGAGCTTGGGTGGTATCAGACGAAATGAAAGCATGTGGACAGATTCAAGACCCTTATGGGAAAGAATTCCCAGAACTTGGTGATTTATGGGATGTGAGAGCAAGGGAGGGGGAGACACTAAAGTGACTCTAAGATTTCTGTCTTGACCACCTGGCAAACAGTGATTCCACACTCTGGAAAGAGGAGTTATCCAGGACGAGGGTTGGAAGGGTTTTGAGTTCCATTTTCAGCATGTCCACACTAAAGTGGCTGCGACATGATGTCTGATGGAGATTATTGGCCCCCTAGAGTGCCCTGAAGCTACAGGTCATTTGGCATAGAAAGGACATTTGAAGCAATGGCAATAGAGGAGACAGTCTGGAGAAAGTGGACAGAGCAGTGACCAATGTAAATGGAACTGCATGCCTTTTGCCCCAGCAATTCCACTCCTAGAAATTTATCCCAAGGAAATAATCAGAAATATACAAAGAGGGAAGCTTAAGGATAATCATGGAAGAGTCATTTATGCTTGTGAAAAGGAACCGAAATGTCCAACAAGAAGGGTGAAGTTCAATTTTGTTCCAAAGCATGAAATTCTCTATAGTCATAATTCCATAAATACAGTAATGGGGTGGAATGTTTGCTACAGACATATATCAATGCTAAATTGCTGAGCGGAGTAAGCCAGCTGCAGAAATATATAGGAGAATACAATTTTTGTGGATGCACGCACACACACTCACACAGAAAACATACTGAAAGGTCCCACTCTGAAACGTTATGATAAGGACTCTCTCTTTGACCAAATTCTTGCGAGGCTCCTCTGGACCCTCTTATTCACTAGCCTTAACCTTGGCCTATAAGGACTTGAATGAACAATAACATAGTTTCTAACAGCTTAAGGCCTCATCCCTAGGATGATCCTAGTCCCCTTTAAAAAGCCTGCCTGACTGGTGTGAGGTGATACCTCATTACAGTTTTGTTATAAAGCAGAGACTAACCAAAAAAAAACCCCCCAAAACCCACATGTACATTAAAAAAAAAAAGATCCTGCCTGAGAAAACTCAAGGCTCCCAAAAGTATACACTGTTACAGCCAACACCTGAAGATAGGGCCCCTCTTTCCCAACCTCTGTGGGAGGGTAGGAACCTAACTTCCGTAAGTGCCAGTTAGCAAACCCAGAGGATCTAATCACATTGACCGACCCCCATTTTCTGCTTTTTGTAATTTTTCATTTCCCTGGCTGTACTGAGCCTTGCTCACATCCCTCCTTAGTCCCTCATTCTCCCTTTAAAATATCTAGTTACGTCTGTGCAAATAAAACTTGAGTTCAATTAATGTTGGACTTCTCCCCTATTGCAATAGTATATTACTGCTTAAAACCTATCCTAATCACTTTACCTGGTGTCCAGCTTTGTCTGTCTTTGACAGTGAATGGTGATGAATTTAAAGATGATTTGGGTTTTTTCCCATGTTTTTCCTCCCCATAATTTTCTCTACATTGACTCTGAGCTGCTTTTGCAACTGGGAAAAAAATGTTCTATTTAAAGCATCCCTTTTGGTTCACTGGAGACTTCACAAGATCAGAGCTTGGGAATGATTCTTTTAATATCTCCCTCCCTGTCTTTACCTTGGGGGTAAGTGGGTCTCCACAACAATTCCACAGAGAGGCTCCCTGCCCTTACATTACATTGCCAATTTTGCCCTCCACACTCTATATAACCACAGTTCCACAGCACTAGGTTCACAGCCATTATCAGGGCAAATATGTGCTGGCTTCTCTCAGTTTACAGCCCTTATCATTTGTAACTCTGCTTTAAGACCTCAAAATTCTTGTCTGTTCATAGCCCACATAAAAGTTCAAGAAAGTCTTACCATTTGGAGAGCTGTGAAATGTGCCTAAGAGTGTGACAAACTCTTCCTAAGGGACATGTTAACCAATGGGCAGCCCTCCCTCCCAAGGGTCGAGAGCTTCAGGGAGCAATGCCACGTTAGCACAATACTCAGGCCAGCACAGGCATTCAGCCTGGTGTTCTTGTGAGGAAAAACCAGGGCCTTTTCTGAACTCCAAGAGTAGCGAATTATAACTCAGAAATTGCTCAAAGTATTCTATGGCTAATGGTCCCAGTATCTAGACTGAAGGTTTCTAAACTTCCAGGCCAAAGACCCTATGGCTCAATTACCTTACCCATTGCCACTTGCCATCATCACCACTGGTAAAATGTCTCTGACATTGGAATGGATAATGTTTAGCATAAACACAATGAAATTCTTTTTTGTCTTCAACGCATCTTATCAAAGCTCATACATCTTGAACTCACACCACAGATCCAGTTCTGCTGACAATGAAGGTAATATAAAGAACAGCCACTGAGCCTGATGCGCTAGCCAGGATCATACAAATGCATGGCTCATGGTTCAAATCCAGCTTGCAGTGGCACAAGAGTGTGTTTAAAAGTTGAAATTTTCACCTCACACCTACTGGCTATTATCAAAAAGACAAAAATAGCAGATGTTGGAGAGGATATAGAGGAAAGCAAACCCTCCTATGCTGTTGGTGGGACTGTAAATTGGTGCAGCCACTGTGGAAAAACTGTATGGAGGTTCTTCAAGAAATTAAGAACTACCATGTGGCCCAGCTAGTCCATTTCTGAAAACAAAAACACTAATTCAACAAGATATATATACCCCTATGTACATTCAGCACTATTTACAATAGCCAAGATATGGAAATAAGCTAAATGTCCATTGATGGATGAATGGATAAAGAAGATGTGGTATATATTTACAATAGAATACTACCCAGCCATAAAAAAGTACGAAATCCTGCCATTTGCAATAACACAGATGGATCGTGAAGGCATTATGCTAAGTGAAATAAATCAAAGACAAATACCATATTATCTCACTCATAGGTGAAATCTAAAAAGAAACCAAATGAACAAACAAAATAGAAACAAACTCATAGATACAAGAACAGATTAGTGGTTACCAAGAGGGGAAGGGGTTGGAAGGTGGACGAAATGGATGAAGGGGGTCACCTGTTTGGTGAGGCATGGTAACTAGACTTGTGGTGGTGATCACATTGTAATGTATACAGATTATAATTATAATGCTGTATACCTGAAACTTATATAATAAAAAAATAGTTTTTTAACCTTGAGTTTTTGAAAGCAGCTCTTTTGCCCCTTTCCTGTTTGCCCGATTCTGTTCCCCTCTAACCTTGAAAGAACCTAATTATAGGAATGAGATCACTAGGCAATTTAAACTAACTCTTGACTTATGCTCTCCTGAATGCACACCATGCCTTGCCTAACCTATTGATTCTTTTCCTAGATTAAAAGAAGTAAACATGAAGAATTAAGTAGTTAAAGAATGACTAGCTCTCTACCCCCAACAGTCCCCTTAGCAATCCTTCAGGCTGATCACACGGGCAAAATAATCTGAAGAGAGAGTCAGCCAGCCTGCATGCAATGGAGAATGAGGCAGATGGAATCACCACACAGTTGACGCCCTTCTGCCTTGATGATTCACTGAGATTCTTCCCCTCTTTTTTTTTTAAATTATTAAATCATACTTTATTTTATATATCAAGTTGGATATCACAATAATATCCTCCATTATTAACTACAAAGAAACAGTTGGCTATTTGTCCTGCATCAGAATGAAAACTTTTATTCTTTTGACTTTTTTCAAACACATGCTAGTTCATTATTTTACTAAAAGGCACTAACAGATGTTAGGCAGAATGTGGCCACATTTGGGACATATAAAATACCATTCCAAGTCTCCACAGAAGGGAAATAGCAATGTTGTTTAGTTCTCCCCAAAAGCTCTATCAGCCCATCTCATTTAATCTGTTTAAGGTGAACAGTTAAGAGTAGCACCAATTATTTTGGTTGTCTTAGGAATATAAAAAGGAACAATGAACTAAAACACCAAAAGGGAAGTGTCGCAAAAAGAAATGCACTATGTTGAAATACAAATAAAAAAAACTTCACTACAGCTTGTGGCTAGAGCTATATTTTTGCAGCTGAAGAGGTAGTAAATCTTGAGTTGCCTGCTTCCTGAAGCCACCTTGAATTATAGGTCTCTTTAGGCCTTTCTACAATGTTGCTACTTAATTTGACCCTTTCAAAGAAAGCACAACACATCTAAAAGATGCCAAATAAAGATTCTGGTAGAAGATACATTTTGACAGTTTATATATATATATGTATATATACACACATACATATATATATATATTTATATATACATATATATAGTGATTAAATCCCAAGATATTCCAGTCTTTTAACCTACCTTTTAGTTTTAATTTTGTTTTGTTTTCTTAAAGTAACTTTTCTAAGAAAACAAAAACAAAACCTGATTTTTTTTGTCAACAGATCAGATTCATATACTATTATATCTAGCGTTATCTCTGGCTTCTTGAAAGTAGACCACATTGAGGACTGGAGTAAATACTAGTGTTGAGAGGAAGCTCTGGAGATGTTTGCCTCAGACTGCTTACCCATTAGAGAGAAGAAAAATGCTGGAGCTGTGTATGCAGCACAGAGTGGGAAGGCACGTGTGGCATAATGGAATGTATCCTGGACTTGGAGTCAGATTACCTAGCTTTGAGCCTCAGCTCTGCCACTTATGAACTCAATGTTTGCGAGAGTTAGTTAACCACAGAAATCACATTTCCCTCCTCTGTGAACTAGGAATAATACCTTGGAGAACTGTTCTGAAGAGTCAGTGAAATAATGGATATAAAAGTGTTCTGTAAACTGTGATATATACATAGCTTGTTATTAACAAACTATTGGTGGCCTGCAATTTTCATCTCAGATAAGCAGATAACAATTAGATATTTGGAGCACAGCTGAAAAGAAATCCATGGAGTGGATATAGAATAGGCAGGCGTGAATTTCCATTTGAGACACACTGCCTAAACAGTGAAAGCCTCTGGGGACTAAATGCAATCTTGATAGGAATGTCTGCTTTTAAGTGGTGAAGTGAGGCAAACCAAGCTCATATGAACTATTCTATTTCATATACACACTGGGATCAAAGATTCCCAGTCTTTCATTCTCTTAACACCTATTTAAGGAGCATCTATTACATGCCAAGCATTGTGCTAGGTATACGCTGGTGAACAAGACTTCTGCTCTCAAGGAACTTGTGTCCTAGTTACATTAATATCTTTATTCCAAGCACTCGGCAAAGTGTTAGCACATAGTAGATGCTCAATAAAAGTCGACTGAGCTGAACTAATCTAATTTTGTAGCATTACCATAGCAGAAAGCCAGTAAAGAGATGATTTTTGTGATCAGAGATGTCTACCCAATTCACCATGTGATTAACAGGGTACTAATTCTGAAGTTTTGAGGGAAAATAAACTTTCTAACTAGAGTTCATCTAGTATTATATAGTATTAATTTAATGTCTTCCTGCTTAAAATATAGTTATCACTTCCAATTAGTACATTTAACAAAGGAGCAGGGTGTTAGTAGAAAATGTTTTTCAGGGTGGTATCCCTCATGTCAGGTTGAAAAATTAGCATAAAGAATATAGGCTGGATATGTCAAATCACTATTGACAGGCTGACTATGGACTTGACATTGATTTAATACACAATTAAAACAAAGGGGAAGAAAAATGTTAAGACCATTCTATTTATATGATAATCAACTCTTAACAAGTACAGAGAGTTTATGTTTTGAAAGCATACCTTTCTTGAAACCACTCAAGAGAGCTAGTGTTATGAAATAAAACTTCTTAGAGTTTTTTCATAATATCTAGAAGCTGACTGGTGGGGTCAGGGTGATTGACGTCAGTATTGGCCACAATACTGAACTCGGTTCAGCCTCAGCTCAAGGACTCAGTCCCCTTGCAGATGCAGGAGGCTATGTAACTAGTTTTGGCCAATGACATGTGATCAGCGATCTGTTTCCTTCCCAAGCTAAGGCTGTAAAAAGTTCATAGGGATTCTTTACTCACTTTCTTCCTCTGCCACAGAGACTCAGTTGCTGTGTTCTGGGTGATACAGCTACAAGATGGTGAGCCCTCTGTCAATCTGGAGCCCTCTGTCAGTCCTGGAGTGACTGAAATAGAATGAGTCTGATTCACATGAAGCATGAGCAAGCAATAAACTTCTGTTGTGTTAAGGCATGGAGATTTGTTACTATACCATAACACAGCCTTTCCTGATTAAGGTAGTCAGGGAAGGCCCATAATACTCTCAGTCCAAGTTTCTGAGTAAGAGATAAAATAGATAATATGAGTTCCATTAATTTGTCAGTAGTGTCTTTCATATTAAGGATGCTAGCCTGAGGTCTAGCTTTAATCACATTTAATCCAGATATCCCATAAGTTTTCCATCAATTGTCCTGTGAATTTTTTTAAAGTACCGTATTTAACTTTTATCCATAAAGTTCCTGTGCTTTTTACAAATGATCACTTTCCTCAACATCAATTGAATTTCTTAAACTAACCACACATTATTTTCATAAGCATTTTCACTAGAGCAAAACGTTCTGAATTATGAGTAGCATTAATTGAACGACATGTGCAGTTGTGAACAAAGAAGGGAGATGCTTCTGCAACTGCCCTGTCTCTAGAAAGTGGACCTTGTAGAAGCAGAAGCATTCCTAATTATTTTGATTTTTTTTTTCCACATTGGAAAAAGACCTTAACCTTGAAGGGCTGGTAGAACCTGAGAATTGTCATTTCTTATTAAAGCTTTAGATAGTTAGTGACAGTTTTGAAGTCACTGTCTTTGCTCTTGTTTACCTTAATGGATTGTTAGGTAGGGCACACAGTGTGTTGTGTTTAATATTTTAATGCCTGTGTTCTTTCTTTCTACCTATCCAAAGCTAACACTCACAGTCCTACTCGACTCCGAGCTCCTCAGGAAATCTCCCCTGAACACACCAGCTGGAACGGTTCCTTTGCTTTTCCAAAATCTTATGTAAATTCATACCATTTATTTGGCATTGCTTGTAGAGAGTTTAACAGAATTCAAAAGCTGGAAAGGATCTAAGAATCATTCAACACACTCCTCTCATTTTGCAAATGAGGAAAGTAAAGTCCAAAGCAATTATATAATTTAGTTAAGTCACATAGAGACACATTGGAAGCTATAAACCCAGTTCGCCCAATTCCCAGTGCAGTCCATTCCTTTGTGCCACAAGTGCCTTCACATTAACTATCTGGTACCGTTGGTTACCTTTTCCAGAGAACAGATCATCTCACCAATAGTATATCTTGAGTTCAGGGAATTCTTTCACTTTGTTACTTCAGTTTGTAGCTTAATTTATACACATTTTATATACTCTTTGGTAGACTAGCTGGTTGCGTTTTAGGCAGTCACAGGCGAGAGCAGGAGTCCGAACCCGATCCCCAGCAGCCGGCCAGGGAGGCTTAATAGGGGTCGCATGTACGGTCGGCGGACCTCAAGGAGAGAGAATGCCGAGAACGAAGTGGCGGAGTCGTCATCCGGCCATTGGCCGGCGGCTCCGTCGCTCCGCGGAGGGCGCCGGGGGGCGGGGCCGGGCGGCCCTGGGCGGGGCGGTGGCTCGGGCCCTCCTGGCAGCACGCGGCGGTAACCCCCTCCCCTCGCGCCACGGGCCTCCCGGCGCAGTGCGAGTCCCAGTCCCGCGCCTCCGCCCCCTCGCCCCCTCGCTCCTTCCCGCCCTCTCCGCTGCGCCGGCCGAGTCGGCTTCCCCTCGGTCTCTCATGAATATTGAGCAGCCCCTGTTGTATTTCCCGAGCTTCATTGCGGAAGCCGAGGCTCGCCATATTGTGCGGCGGCGCCGGCAGCGGCGGCGACTTGTACCTGAGTCTCGCTCCGGCTGCGGCTAGCGGAGCCGGGGACTGGGGCAGGAGCCGGTGAGCGGGGCGGGCGGGGTGGCGAGGGGCGCGGAAGCGGCGGGCTCGGCCGCGAGTTAGCTCGGCGTGGTTGCGGGAGGCTGACGGCCGCCCCGGGGCCGGGGGCGGGGTGTGTTCGCGGGGGTGTGAGGGGAGATGGCGCCGCCACCCCCGTCCGCTCTCGGGGCGGGGATGGCGGGGGAGGCGGCTTCTCATTGTTCCCGTTTCTTCGAGGGTCTTGGCGGGGGTGGGGAGTCCGGCTTGGGGAGGACCCCGTGGGCGAATCTCGGGGATTCCTTCCTTCGTGCGAACCTCTCGCTTCTCTGCGCGGAGGCCGGGGCTGCGGTGCGGCCCCCTCGCCTCCCGGGGCGGGGGCCCCAGCCTCTCCACGTCCGCTCTCCGGGGGTGAGCCGCGTGGAATGCAGGGTTTTCCTCCCCGGGCTTCCCCCTCGCAGCCGGGTGTGTGTGTCCGCACTGTGGAGGGTGAGGTAGGGGCGCTTTGTGCAAATAGCCCGCTTTCCCCCGGGGTGCTGGAGTCCCTTCCCCTCTTTTTACCTTTAAAAACTATCATGGCTGAGTAGAATCTCAGTTGGTCTTGGGACATGAATCCGCCTTCTCTCCAGATTGCCACCTTTCCTGATTAAACCATCTTTCCTGTTTACTGATGCTTGCCTCTCAGTTTTTGGCTTTGAGTGGCTAACAGCCAAACCTGAGCTGGGTAACAATTTTACCAACATTTTTTAAACTTAGAGATTCCACAGAAAAATCAACGTATCAGTTTTCTCGAAAAAACGCAGAGGATTTGACATTGGGTTCTTTAGTACTTGCTGTCTCTTTTAAACAAAGTGTGTACTCCCCGACTTACCTCTGCCTGCCCTGGCCTCTTTTAGTCCTGAATGATGCCTGCCTGACTTTGGGAAGCATGGTAGTAACACCTTCCCCACTCCTACACACACCTAAGTTGGGGAGCAGGAAAAAAAAGATGCTCCTTCCCTTTGCTGTTCTCCACTGGAGTCTTAGCAACTTGGTGGAAGTTTCAGGAAAGGCTCTGGAAGCGTGGTGGTTGCCTCCCTTAACTGAGCAGTTAGGTAGAAGAAGGAACACACTGACTACTCAGTGTGCTGTCACCAGGAAAATCCCATCTACTACCCTCAGCCTTAGATCACCAGCCCTGTGGTTTAAGTGGAAGAAAGTGTCAGTGGCAGGGAGGGTAAGGAGAGCCCAGTCTGTGCCTAATAACAATTGCTTCTTCAAATAGTCAAGAATTTGAATGTGAATGTTATTCAAATGAATTGACTCCTAAAGCAATTTTCATAGACTACTAGATCAGAACCTCTTACTTAATATAGTCTGCCCAGAATAATTGGGACTATTTGGATCTTTTGGGAGTGGATGATGACACACCACTGATGCCTCTGGAGTTAACAAAGTGAGTGTCGTCTTTGGGGGTACAGGCCAGCTCTGAGGTAACAAACAAGATCATCTGGCAGGCTTTTGTTTGCAGGAGAGAAATGTGTCTTGCCCCATGACAGAGAGCACCCCCAGTCTCACGTGAGGAGCTAGAATTGCTGGTGTCCTTTAACTGATCACTGCCCCTGATAGGGCGTCTCAAGCCAAGAATATGCTTTGTGATAGGCAGGTCCAAAACAAAGCAGTGAAGTCATTGATGTGTTTGTATTCTCACCCTCCCTCCCAGGGCCCAGTAACTACCAGTGTCCCAGCCTCATGGGGCCTGGCTCTCATCCAACTGTTAGCTAATCAGAGCTAACATAATGCCAAAATTTTAGATAAGTGGAGACCCAGACTTTTAAATGAAATGCCAATTTGTAACTGGGCTACAAATGCAATTAGTTAGAAGGTAGGAGAAAGAGGGGACAGTTCTCCCCCTAACAAGCATGTGTCAAGGCATCCTCCCAAATATTTCTAAGAAAATCTGGTGAGTAAAATGTTCCCTCCTCAGTTTACTAGAAGGGTGCCTTGCCTCCAAATAAGTTCTATCCCCAACTGTCCGAGGTCTTGAAATTCTAGCAGTGGGTTCAGGGCATCCCACAAGAGGAACAATCACTCTCCACTGTGGCATGGACCTCATGGTCCCTCCTGTGTTACATTTGACCTATTTCACTCTGTATACTACCACATGCACTTGGCTTCTGTCAAAATTTGAGTTTGTAACTCTGAACTTGGCCTTGGATAACTGAGTGTGTTCATCCACAAGTGAAGAAGCCCCAAAAGACATTCTGCAGGACCACAGCTCCATCACAGGATAGACCTATTTCACAGATGGTTCTTCAGTTCAGAGGTACCCCACCTCTGTGTTTCATCCCATCCTGGGCACTGTTCCTGCTCATTCTCCAGTGGCAGGCCTTTGGCCCTCTGAAGCCTGTTCTCCAGACATTCTATTGAGAAGTCATTTCTCCCCATTGGAGATTTCTTGATTCAAATGAACCACTGATTTCAGAAGGAAGACAAATACTCCTTTCAAAGGGGGTTTGGAATCATGGAGGTAGGTCTCTTTCCCAATTTTCTAGGCCCATCTCTTGCCATTAGTGGAGATGATTTTCAAGTTGGTTTTACCCCAAGTGTGGTACTTGGCCATGCAGGAATTCCTCCAGACAAGACTATGGAGGGCAAGGTAGAGACCTCACACAGAGGGTTTCACTGGCATCACAAACAGGGCTTTGAAGAGTCATTTGACCTGGGCTGCTTATGACTCTGTATATACCCTGGTATAAGATAAGGATAATAATATCTACTTTAGAGTGTCATAGTGAGCATTAAATGGGGTAACATCTGTAAAGCTCTTAGTGCTTAATAAGGAACATCTGTATCTGTGGTTGTTGCAGTTGTTATTTTTATGTCAGTCAAGGTTCTTCAGTTGTAAGCAACAGAATTCAACCGTGGTTAACCTAAGCAAAAGTGAAATATAACAGAAGGAGCTCACCAAATCAAAGGGCCATCCAGACAGACAGGCACAAAGGAGACAGAAATGGTGGCCACTCCAAAGACCCAGGCAGACAGAGATAATTGGCAGCTTTCAAGACTAACCACTCCATCCATTCTTGCCTCACTCCACTAGAGAGTCAAAGTCTCAAGAGAAAAACCAATTGGGCTAGCTTTGGTCACAGGGAGTGAGGGTGGCAGGGTGCTTTGATTGACAGTCCCAGTGAGACTTAATACAGTGGAACGGAGGTAATTTCCCAAAGGACAAAAATAATACTTTTAACTAGGAGAAGAGGATGTGGATACCATACCGAAATCGACAGATGTCTGATACAAACCACACTTGACCTTTGCAGAAGTTCATTGTCTTTCGCTCTTCCTATAACCAGATGATGCAGGCAGGGAGCCCAGGGCCATGATCATCAGCTTCGGTTCCTTGAGAAGCAGTCCTTCCTGCCCACTGCTCTGTGGCTCTCAATCACCTTAGCCCCAGAGCCTGCCCCGCTGGATTGAGCAGGATCAGGTCACCCAGTTCTCTGTGGCAGGGATGTCACAATCATTCAGAGCATTGGGCCCAGATGATAGCACACCTTCTGGAGTAATTTAACACCTGCTTGGTTTTCGTGCTGTTATTAAGGAGCTTTATCCTAAATATTTGAGGTGATTCTGCTTCCTCATGAATATGCTGATGAGGAATTTCACACCTGTTGGAACCTTGGCTCGTTTGTTGGTGGAATCTGAAATAGCACCTTTATGGAAAATGGTAAAATTCTTATTATGGCTTAATGAATAAAGCCTGTGTGATCCAGCTGTAGCAATTCCCCTTACCTTTCCGGGGAAACTCATCCCAATGGTATTTGGGGGATCAGGGATGCTGCTTCATGGCTTAATTTTAAGATGTTTTGAAAGACAATATCTGCAGCAATAAAATGCTCAGACACATCTGAGATGTGTTTTCTGCTGCCCTAATTATACTACTAAGTAGATAGCATTTGTTTCTCTGCACTGTAAGGTTAAATACCTTTCTGAATACCCCTCTCCTGCCTTGATGAGGAGGGAGATACCCCCTTGATGAGGACAGCACTTCTGACGAGAAGAAGGGGAAAACAGAGAAGGACATTAACTCTCCGCACACAGTAATGTGAGAAGAATTGCTTCCTAGTTTCCAAACATGGTCTCTATGTGTGGTATTCCCTTTCTCATTGCCTGTCTCAATCCCCTTTGTCTGGGGAAACTGCCTCTCACATTTGTGCTGTTTAGGGTCTCTGTAAGTTTTAGGTCTCAAGGGAATCACTGTGCACTCATCCACAGAGGGTGCCTTGGGGATTATCTTCATAAACAATGCTAAGTCTTGGCACCCAGGAACTGAATCATCCTGTAATTTCTAGAGAAATTGTGAGAACAAGGATGTTTCTATCGCACTTCCCACCACATCCCCAGTGCCCAAAGCAGTGCCCAGCCCATAGCAGGTGTGCAGGTATGTTCACATTAATCTCAAAAGGCACTGATCCTGGAAACCAGGTGAGAATCAACTTTTACATCTTGATGGTTGAGTTCCAGGTCTGCCCCAACTTACCAGCTGGTTTGGAGCAAATTTCATTCCCCATCCATTCAATGGGGATAGTCTCAAAGGAAGGAGGCTGTGAGTTATTTTTGTTAAATTATCTATCTGGACCTCAGTTTCTCCATCCCCAAAAGAGGGGTGTATTACAAGATAACCCTAAAAGCCCATCCACCTCAGACACTGTGAACTAAATAAAAGGTCCTTTGTACACGGACCTAGAAAACCCTCAAGATGAAAAGGTAATCAAGTTCAACATCCTCAACCCTACCTCACTGCTGTCTGGCTGCAGGCTCTTCTATGTCCAGCTGGTAGCAGAACACATGCCCTGCATGCCACCAGCCCTGCCCACCAATCTCCTCTGTGCTCACGCCACAGCACAGCTGAGAGCAAAATCCAGCTGCAAAGTGCCAGACATGAGGAACTTATTTCTCATTAGCAACATTTGGCCCATAGGTAAGGTGATTTTGTGTGTTCTTCCATTCACCATGCCCTCAGTGCCCTGGTAGCCGGGAGGTAGCAAAGCTGCCATGCTCGGAAGCAGCTTCCCTGTGTCCACTTCAGAGCTCACTTGGCAGTACTTGAAATGTCTTGGCATTTGCCCTTAAAGATTCCCAGGAAGCAGCGTGACGCACATGCAGCTCTGTTGGGCATGCTACATTGCTTATGACAGAACAGGAATGCACGCCGCTGACCACAAAAGGGAGCTTTCCACCCAGCTCCAGGTTGACTGTGATAAAAGCCCCCTTGCCTTTCTGATGCCAAGTGGGTGCACTGCTTCTGTGTCATCCTTCTGAGCTGGGGCCAAAGGCCCTTGGTAAGTATCATTCAATGTCTCACACGGAAGAATGTGCCCAGCCCCTAGGGCAGGAACCATAAGGGGCAAGCCTGGGGCAGAGAGGTGGGCTCAGTAAATACTTTCTGAGAAAAATGGATCACAGAGGCAATCAAGTTTGGAATTTGGGGCGGACATCTCCAAGTGTTCCTCTTCCTTCCCACAGGCTCAATTCTGGCCTTAATGACTCCCAGGGAAGAAGAAGTTCTGGTCGTGGCTACCTCAGAATTGTCACATGGAGAAGTAATTTTTGTAACACTTATACCCACTCTGAAGCTTTGCCAAGCCCCGCCCTGGTGTTTGATTCAGACGTTCCTGTCCTCACATACGATCATCGTAACAGTCACCTTCAGCCCAGGTGCTGCTTGAGCAGCCCTTTCTCTTTTGGGGTACATCCTTCTCTCCTTTGAGAGGGAAGAGGAATAAATGCTGAGAGAATCACTATCCCCCTCTCTCTCCAGGGGTTTTCCACCCACTGCCCACACAGAAGTTGTCTGTGGCTGGCCCTCGATGGAGTGTCAGGAGAGGCAATCTCTTCCCTCCCCGTACAATCCCTAATTCTCAGAATCCTGGAGCAGATTCAATCAACAAACTAAGTTCTCAGTGACAAAATTCAAGATGAACAGAATTAAGTGAAAAATTCCCATTGACCCCAGTCAAAACACTGCATCTCCTTTCATTCCTCCTCCCTCAAGGCCATTTTCCCTCAACTTCTCTCTACATGAATCCCCCACCTTCATCCTTTCCCAGGTCCTCTACCCTCTGTTCTAGACTTGAGCTTCTCCCTGTATGGTACCGGCATGGCACCAGGTGTGGCTTATTTCCCCTGGCATTTTCCACTGCTGGCTAGAGAAGGCACAGGATGACCTGCTAGTCTGGGTTGCTCTCTGCCTTGTTTTGGTCTGTTTCTCTTTGGTTGTTCTTGAGTATCTACAATAAATGCGTCACATCTTATATTGCAAATGCCTTCAGTGGATTGACATAAGATATTCTTATCCTCATTGGGTTTCACATTTTTCTACATATCTTATGAGCAGAGTCAAGAACCACTGACTGGGTTCTGAATAATCTTAAAAAGAGTGACTAAAGTGAACAGCCTTGGAAGACATGGTATCTCCGTCTGGAACAAAGATTAGGTTTGCTTACTGCCCATTGTGAACGATCCAGTTTCTCTAAGCTCAGGGTTCTCTCATAACTCACCTCCGAGTATGCAGATGTCACCTGGCTTTCTTTACATCACCCTGTGGGAACTGGGGCTCAGAAAAATGGCACAAGAAAATGCTGATACCTGGGTCACTGCTGTTGCTGTAATAAAGTTCTTGGTCTCTGATCCAGGACCTCTCCCTGCAGTGACATTCCTTACTTTGCTCCGAATCTCTCTCTAGTCCTCACACCCTCTACCAGGATTAGCCCACCCAGGATATGCTTTTAAGGCCTTTTCCAGTGTATGCCTTTAAGGAAGAGTGGCCACAGCCCCTCTGTCTTAGTCAGTTTGGGCTTCTATAACAACATCCCACAGACCAGGTAGCTTATAAACAACAAAAACTTATTTCTTACAATACTGGTGGCTGGGAAGTCCAAGATCAAGGTGCTAGCGGATTTGGTATCTGGTGAGGGCCTGCTTCCATGTTAATAGAGAGTGTCTTCTTGTGTCTTCACCTGGTAATGGGGGACAAAGAAACTCTGTGGGGTCTTTTTATAGAGGCACTAATCCCATTCATGAGGGCTCCACCTCATGACCGAAGCACCTCCCAAAGGTCCCATCTACTATACCATCACTTTTGGGGGCTAGGATTACAACATATAGTTTTGGGGGGAGACACAAACATTCAGCCTATAGCGTTCTTCTGCCACCAGGCTGGTTGTCTCCCCAGAGCTATTAGCATTTTGCCTGGGGCTCTCTGACAATTGCAGTTCTGTGGTTCAACTGCAAAAGAGTAGGACATGGGACAGCAAAGTTTTGATTGAAGGAAGGGTCTTGAGTAAAAGCAATGTCCCACCTGGAGAAAGCAGGCCTGGTACAGCACCTGGCGGTCAGGAGTAGGGCTGAGCTGGGATAGAGGTGAACTCCCAGAAGGTGAAATGGGAGAACTCTGAGATTTGCAGGTTCAAAAATATCCCTATGCCTATGCCTTTAGGACATTTATTGCTCCTAAAGACACACAGGAGCAATATCTAATTGAGGCACTCACTGTCACCCCCAAATGGAGAAGGGGCTCTCCCAGGCCCTCTCACAGCTGTCTCCAGCACTCAACTCTCCAGACCCATCCAGAGCACCTGGCACTGGGCTGGAGAGTCTGGGCTGAGTCTGAGAGATGGGAGAAAGGCAGTAAAGCTGAGTTTAACACACAGGTGCACAGTACAGTGCAAGAACTTCACAGTGCAGTAGAGCAAGAGGCTGTCAGAGAAGAGAATGGGTCCTAGGAGGGAGGAAGAGAAATCAGGGAAGGCTGCATGGCAGAGGCCACATCTGAGCTGATCCTGAAGTAGGAGGAGGAGGCCCTGCTAGGGGACTAGCATCCATCCAAGCAAGTGTAGGAGCCAAATATCCACCTTCAGAAGAAGCACTTTCTACTTTGGCTCAGGGACTCCCCCTGAGCCCACAGACCCCTCCTAGCAGCTGTGCATATCTCCATTCAGCAGCTACCTGTGGAATGTCCACTAAGCTTCAGGCACTGAGCTAGGCACTGGGGTTTTTACATGTTATCAAGCACATGGGGTCCCTGCTGCCATGGAGAAGACAGACAAGCAAAAAGTCAATTAGAATTTTGGGTTGGAAGAGGTTATATAGGAAATAATAAAACGGGGTGTGTTTGAGAGCTGGTGGTCAGGAAGGCCTCACTGGGGAGGGGGTGTTGGAATGTAACCTGATCCATGAGAGGAAACCACCTCGGTGTGAGGATCTGGGGAAGGATGAGTCTGGGCCAAGGCAGAGCATCAAGTACGACAGTCCCAGGTATGGCACAAATGGAAACAGTAAAGACATGTGTGCACACACACATACCCGTCGCCCCACCCAACCTGTCATGAGGCTGGAGTGGACGGGGGAGTGGCAAGTTTAATGTCAGAGGTGTGGAGAGCACCTTGAAAACAGACAGGCTGGGTTGTGCGTGACGCCGGGTGTGCCTTGCCCACAGTGGACTCTTCCCTTCCCTTCCCTTCCCTTCCCTTCCCTTCCCTTCCCTTCCCTTCCCTCCTCCCCTCCCTCCCTTCCCTCCCTCCCCTCCCCTCCCCTCCCCTCACCTCCCTCCCCTCGCCCTCCCTCCCCTCCCCTCCCCTCCCTCCCTTCCCCTCCCCTTCCCTTCCCTTCCCGTCTGGAGCTAGAATGGCTGGCCCAGAGCTCTCAGCATGGAACAGGATCTTTGCTCTCTGGGGAAGGCTGGGAGCCAAAGGAGCTCTGACCCCTTTCAGGGAAGCATTTTCCGGACTCTTCTATCCCCTTGTGGCCAAGACCCGCCCCCAAACTCATCCCCCAGATCGCCCCCCCTTTCCAACCCTTCAAGGCATTTATGTTGAGGGTTATCTCTCCATCCAACCTTCAGTGATCTGCAGAGCTTGCTAAGTGGTCCTGATGCAGACCTGACCCACAAAGATGAAAGCCAAAGTGATCCGTGAAACTGCGTTATTGTGCCTCTAGGTGGGGTTCATAGTACCTCTCTGTGTGCAGGCATCTCTGGATGAACGTATCCTCAGCAATATCAATCACATCCCATTCCTCTGTAAACGGGGCCAATGGGATATGTAGAAAATTTGTCTGGTTTAACTAGGATTACCTTGAGTAAACCATTTTCCACGTCTTGGTTTACCATTGAGAGGTTGAGCCCTGATGAGGATATGTGATCATGATGGAAGTTCTTGCCCCATTTGGGATTTGAATTAATTAATGAGGCCAGACGCTAATGGTCACTTGGGGCCCAGCAGGCAGAGGTGCTGCCAGGTGCAGGATTGGCTAAATGAGGCTTTCAGGAGCTGCTGTGCTGGGCTCACAGCCAGGGCTTGTCCGCCTCATTAAGGTAGTGGGAATGGAGCCCAGCAGAGACTCTGAGCCCCAGTTCAACAGTTCTCCTGATGCACAGAGGACAGGGATTCCCCAAGATTCCTTTCTTTCCAGCTTTTCCCCACCAAAAGAAGTGCTTCTAAATACAGAATTAATCTTTGGAGCAGAGGAGTGACACAGAGAGAACCACCATGTGGAGACCAGGAGGGGGCACTGCCAAGTCTGCCCAGAACCATGGAACCCGCACTTCTCCAGGGGGGTTCACCCTCCACCTCCCAGACTTTCCCTGAGCCTTACTGCTGGCTTTGGGTCTGCTTGAGTCTCTTAGAAAAAGGACTCTGGGAACACTGAGAGGACCTGGGGGTAAGGGAAGTGAGGTCATGGACACTAAGAGTCTAAGTGAAAGGCTGGTCACCAGCTTTGTATGCTTTACCCAGACTGCAGTATTTTAAAATTTGGGCAACACACACACACACACACACACAATCAGAAGAGTTTACATAAAAACCCAGGTTTCTGGCTTCATTTAGAAGATCAAAAAATGTGGCCACCTTGAGCCCATATTCTCTCATGGTGACAAGGAATTCATCTAGCCACCTGTGGGCCAGCTTCCCTTATTTATCTCACCAACCCGGTCCCTGTGAACACCTGAGTCAGTGGACCTCATTTTCTAGACAGTGAGGTTATGTCAAAGAGGACTGGACTCAGAGCACCCAGGACCCCAGGGCAGAGCATGTGACCTGCTCAGATAGCCGAGAAGGGGCTATGCCAATGGGGAGGAGTCTCTTCCAAACAGCTAGGGGAGTGGCATTTGTGCTGGATTTCTCAGATGGGCTAAAAGAGCTAGAGGAGGCATTCCAGCAGGGGAATGGCAGACATGGGGATGGGGAAAGCTGGGGACTTTCATGAGAGCTGACCACAGTGATGTCAAATCCCAGGGACACAGCGAGGTTCCCAAACCTCTTTCCTGCGCACAATTCAACACACCACAGACATCCCCCAGCTGACATAGTTCAAGTAGCCTCTGGTCTCAAGTGGGGTCTGGACCAGAAACAGTATCCCATCACCACACAAGGATGCCCTCTTCTGCCCTGAGAGCCTCAGCAACCTATCACCCTCTCAAGAAAGGAAGGAACGCCTACCAGCCCTTGACAATGCTGGGGAGTGCTAGGGCATATGGACAGTAGGCAGGGTTAACACTCCAGAGAGACTCAAGTTCATATTTTGTTAATAATGCAGATGTCATGGAGGAAATAAAGACAGGCAGGTTCGTGCCTCCACAGCCAAACCAGGCTCAGAAGCCCATTGAGATCTTGGCTCCCCTCCTGCTCTTCCTAACTCTCATGTCCACATTCTACCTCTTCCAGGAAGTCCCAGCCATTGATAGACCAGCAGGCCTCTGGTGCGTGCACACGTGTGGGTGCGAGTGCGCGCACGCATATACACACACACACTTATACCCCTGCAATCCTCAGAAGCCTTGTGCATTATTCAGTGCAGTCCCCGCAGCCATGTTTTAGGCCCATATGGTCTCCAGAGTGTTTCCAAAGCAACATATTTTGGAGTGGAATGACAAGATCAGAAGAGTTGGGGAAATTGGTGCTTTAAAACAACCCTGCTGAGATAAAATTTAAGGGTGGAAGAAATACAGTATTTTGAAAACATGAAAATAAACATTCTGCAGAGCCTGGGTATATGTGAAGCTGTGCAGTGCGATTTGTGAAAGCTGCTCTGTTGCAGAAGAAGTCTAATAATTTTTAATAGTCTTGTAAATCTCCCTTATAAGATGCAGTTACTGTAAACATTTCTTTATATTTTTTTCCTGTATTTATGTAGTGCTGTTAGAAGTTATTAAACGGGAATGATTTTCACTGATAACTCTCTCATTCTGAAGGAGTTGCCAAATGACTCAGACTGGAGATGGTAAGAAGCAAAAAGTCCCCGACAGGGTCAGATGGATGAGGCTGCTCCTGAAATCTTCCTTCTGAACTGAAGGCAAATTTCTTGACTCCCCAGGCCTCTGTCTCCCCAATTATAAAATGAAAAGTGATCATTCCTGCAGTTCATTTACTTTGTAGCATATATTAGCACCTACTACATGGTTCCAGGCATTGTACTACGCCCCAGGAATACAATGACAATGAAAAAGAACCACCACCCCTGCTTTCACAGGGCTTCTGGTCCAAAGGCAGACAGAGGTATTAATCGAAGGATCGATTTACATTTTTTACAGAAAATGTAAAATTTTTTTTTTTGAATTTTCTATTCTGTTTAATTGGTCTCTCTGTCTACTCAGGAGTGGACACTACACTGTTTTCAGAAAAGAAGTTTTATAGGATGTTTATAGGATGTAATATCTGACTAGCTATTCTTTCATGCTTATTTTCCACATAATTTTTTTTTTAAATCTTTATTGGGGTATAATTGCTTTACAATGGTGTGTTAGTTTCTGCTTTATAACAAAGTGAATCAGTTATACATATACATATGTTCCCATATGTCTTCCCTCTTGCGTCTCCCTCCCTCCCACTCTCCCTATCCCACCCCTCCAGGCTGTCACAAAGCACCGAGCCAATATCCCTGTGCCATGCAGCTGCTTCCCACTAGCTATCTACCTTACGTTTGTTAGTGTGTATATGTCCATGACTCTCTCTCGCCCTCTCACAGCTCACCCTTCCCCCTCCCCATATCCTCAAGTCTGTTCTCCAGTAGATCTGCGTCTTTATTCCTGTCTTACCCCTAGGTTTTTCATGACATTTTTTTTCTTAAATTCAATATATATGTGTTAGCATACGGTATTTGTCTTTGTCTTTCTGACTTACTTCACTCAGAAAATGTAAAATTATAAATGTGAAACTGCCTTAAAGGAAAGATATACAGTTTACTGGGGGTTTCTCAGAGGGAGATCTGGCTTGGCCTAGTCTGCAAGGGTGTAGGAAGCTTCTCCTAGGAAGAAACCCTTGAGCTGACATCTATGAGATGTATAAAAGTAGAGTCAAATAGGCTAAGGGGGAGGGAAAAGTATTTTGAGAGCAGGAAGAGCATATGCAAGGTCCATGTGTGGGAGGAAGAGTAGGATGTAACCCCACAGGTGGGGAATGTAGCAGGAGTGGAGGCTGGAGACAAAGGCAAAAGCCCAGCCATGGAAGGCCTTGGAGGCCAGGGTAACAGATGTGTCTTTATCCCAATGTCAGGGGAGAAAGCTTGGATGGTTTGTAAGCAGGGTGAGGAGGGATGCTATACACATATGTGCTTTGGAAGTAATCACTCCAGCTGCAGTATGGTATAGAGACTGAAGGGAGTGCAGAGCACAAGCAGGTGGACAAGCAAGGAAGTTACTACATGGCTGGGACATAGGGTGGATTAAGGAGGGGAGAGGAAGTATCAAGGAGGGCCCTTCTGCTTATGAGCTGTACAGTTGGATAGAGGGTGGTGCCATTCATCAAAATGAAAACAATGGGAAAGTACCAGGTTTGAGGGGTGAAGGTCATGAGTTTGGTTTTGGACCATTAAATTTGGGGTGTTTGTGAAAGAGATTTTAAATTGGCTCTGTACTCTGGTGTGGAGCACAGAGGAAAGATCTAGGATGGAGATATGAATGTGTAAGGAAGGTAATTGAAGCCATGAGCTTGCATGCAATTGTTAAGAGATGATATAATAGTAAGATAATAGAAATGGATCAATCTCTATAAAGTCCACGTTAATGAAGTGGTTCTCCACTTTGGTTGCAAGTAGTCATGTAAAGAGCTTCAGAAATGCTGATGCCTGGGTTCCACCTACAGAGATTATGAATTTAATTATGAATTTATGATTGAATTGGTCTGGGGCGTGACCTGAGCCTCTGAATTTTTAAAAGCTTCCCAGGTAGTTCTACTGTGTGGCCAAACTACTGACTTAACAGCTGGGAAGAGGAAAATAAGCTGCAAAGGAAACAGAAAGTATCAATATCATCTAGAGAAATAGGAAAATCAATCAAGAAGGAGGAGGGTCAGCTGTGCCAAGTGGTGCCGCTTGTCAGTAGGATCAGAACTGAAAGTGCCCTCTGGATTTAGCAGCATGAAGGTCACTGGAAACATTGGTGAGAATCATTCACCATCTTCTTCCATGGCCTCTCAGGAGCTGACATGATGTGGCCGTCACACTGCTCAGGCTTTATGAAGATAAAGCAGGTGGCATCCAGCATCCAGGATTTGCAATGAGTCAAGTCAAGGGTGGTGGGGACTACTTGCTACCCTGGATATGTATTGCTACAACCTCTGTGGAGGGCAGTTTGTTGATGTCTATCAAAATTATAAGTGCATATACCAGGAATTCCACTTGTAGGAATCACAGCACAATGACAAAGGCACAAGGCTATCCATTGAAACAGTGCTTATGACAGCAACAGATTGGAAATCATGTAAATTCCCATCAACAGGGCCTACTATAACTGTAGTAGGAATACAGACACCCATGTGTACTGCCAAGGAACAATCTCCAAGATGCAGGGAGTGAAGACAAGCACAAGAACAGTGTGTACAGCAGTGAGCTAACTCTTGTCATACAAAAGGGGGTTACAGATAACTGTTTGTTTGTATCTACTTTCTCTGCAAGGACACTTGGAACAGGTGACATTACTGGGTGCTAGGTGACTAGAGGATGGAATGAGAGAGAGAATTTTCACTGTTTTTGTTACCTTTTAACCTTTTGAACTTTAAACCATTGAAACTTGTTGAAAATAAAACTGTGATGGGAATGGCATCTCCCTGAGAAGAACAGGGTAGGGTGAGGCTGTATTCTGAGGTGTAATCAGAGTGGACTCTTTCAGGTACCACACTGGTCACTACGTGGCTTCTAAAATGCATATAAGGGTGTTGAAGCTTTTGGTGGTTTTGTTTCATTGTTTGTTTTAGGTCAATAAGATCTGAAGAACTGAGATATATTTTTTAGCGTTTATCCTGTGTGATTGTTCATCAATGTCAAAGGTATACTTTAGATAATATCTCATTCCTGAAATTCTAATTCCTAGTAACTGAACTAATTTCTGAGGTTGGTATAGAATTCACTGGTGTAGGAGCTAGGGATCTGGATTTGAGTCCTGGTTTTGTCAGGGATTTACTGAGTGGTCTTGGGTGAGTTACTTCATCTCTCTTCACCTCAGTTTCTTCGTCTATGAAGTGAGCTTGGTAATCCCTGTCTTTGGCTGCTTACCCTAAACTATAAGGAACAAACGACATCATGGCTATGTGTATGCTAGGTGAGCTATAAAGTTGGTTACAAACGTGGTGTCAGCACACACACACTGCTGCTTGAAATTTGAAGATCTCTTAGAATAAACATACACCTCCAAGAGAACTGACAACATCCAGATTTAATTACAACTCAGTGATTTCCCAAACTTTAAGCCTTGTCACGTGCCCAGGAGAAAACAGATGACTATCTGAGCTAAGCCAGAGTTTCTCAGTGTTTGGAAAGGGCTCTGTCTGCAAGATGAGTACAGTACACAAAGAGGGGCTGTGTCGGCCACAGGCACAGATAGGAGGATTGGCTAACTTCCTAAGGGGCCCATCAAGAAAGAGTCTTGAGGGGTAGCCATTGACACACCAGCCAGCCAAGAGGATCAATCCACAGCCTCCCTTGGCAGGGCTGGCAAGACAGCAGAGTGGCTGCCAAACTCTCCCAGAGGTCTTCAGAGCTTTAGGCGTGTGATGAGGTCTGTAAAGTATGACCTCTGTAGTATGGTAAAGGTAGTCTTTGTTCATTTACTTCATCTCTAAAGGTACCATTAACAATATATTGATTTTTCTTTTCACAGAAAATTGTAAAATTTCTTTGTAAGACAGAGATTTGAGACTGTACATCTCACCAACTCCCACTTTCCTGCTGGTATATATAAATGGGGAAAGCATGTATTAGTGCTGGAAACTCAGGAAATGGAAGAGCCCCAGGGCAGAAACACTGCAGAATTCTGCCAGCCGGAGAGTAGTGGGAAGGCGGCTGCAGCAAGAATCTACCTGATGCAAGAGAGGGCATTTGCCTGGGTGGTGACCAGAAGAGAACTCAGGGCCTCCACCAGCACCTTGAACTTGCAGAGTGAGCAGGGGTGCAAGTGATGAGGGGCAAGGGGGCCACCAGGATACACTGGAATCTTACCAGTATTCATTTAGGTGAAGTGGTCCCAAACTGCACCCAATCAAGGTCCAATTGCAGCTATTCTATTCCGACAACTGTCAAGGTCCCCAGTGGCATCCCAGTATCCTGAGAGGGAGAGGCAGGGAAAGGGAGAGAAAAGGTAGGAGAGAGACCCAGAGTTTTCTGCCCCACCCCATGTATTTTTGTCCCTCCAGTGGAACAAAAGGGGTACTAGGTCCTCTTCACCCCCAATGTCTTGCTTCATCCCACCCTTAATAGGAGGAGTCCTTGGGAGAAAAAAATATGAATTAGCAAGAGAAATCTGTGTCAGTCTTACAGATGTTTCACTCTGATGAACGTGGAGATACAGGGAGGCCAAGATTTGATGTGAGAACTGAAGAAGGTGGAAGAAAACCCAGGAGGAAGGCAAATGAAGAGAGAAGGCTGTTCAGGGCATGCATAGGAGGGGAAGCTAGCACTGACTCAAAGGGGAGCTTGAAAAATGTCTTGACTTCAAGTGCATTTTACTCCCTGACAAGCGGGATGGGATCCTTCATGGTGAAAAACGAAGCCTGCACCCCTCCCTAGTCATTGATGGAATAAACACAAAATTCTGGAAATAAGTCCTCTAAAATTCTGGTCAATTATGGGACCCTTCACTATTTGCTTTTCACTTTTGCTTTCATTTTTAATTTCCCAAAGTGTTTCACTGTAACTTTTATATCAACCAAAAAAAGATGTTTTAAAATTAAAACAAACAAACAAAACCGTTGAATCTCATCTCCTGCAGACCAGTATCCAGGGTCATTCTCTGGACACAGGGACCCACTGATGTAGCAGGCTGCGCACCACTTCCCCCCAACACCACACCCACACCTTTCTCCATCCAGCTCTCTTTTTCTCCCTCACGCCCCGTGGCCCAACCCTTCTGACAAACCCAGCTCAGATAGCGTATCCTTGTGGGTGCAGTTCGTCTGCCTCGCTGCACAGCATGCACCATTTTGTTTGTGACCGGAGCCCTACTAGACTGTGGGCAGATTCTGTATCTAGCTCAGAATCTGACAGTGAGTTTGTTGTCAGAGGCTGCCGGTGTAAGTGTCTCCAGGTCAGTTGAGTCCCCCTAACATGGCAGCCAGGGAAAGGACATGCCAGGAACAGGCTAAATGCCTCGTATGTGTCAACTCATTTGATCATGGAAACTACTCTGCAAGTGAGGTTCTGCCACCATCTCCCTCTTACATGGCATGCAAAGTCACAGGACTCAGCCCAGGAGGCGGTGGAGTGGGGGTGTGAACCTCTGTGGCCTGCCTTCAGAGCTGGGTATGTAACCAACATTAGGAAAGCTCTTCTATACTTTGTTTTCCCTTTAGAGAAATGGTGCCCATGTCACAGCTTCTTCAAGAGACAACGGGAAAGCCTTCTGTGCCACCTGCTGTAAGATTAGGACTTGGGAGGAGAGCAAGTCACCTCTTCCCGTTAAAGACAGCCATGGAGCCCTAGGCCCAGACATTGAAAGGGGAGGGAACGTCATGAGCAGAGAGTTCTCTTTGGGTCGGATTTCCTTTCAACTAGTATCTCCCAACCCAGCAGTGTGACATTTTTTGACTACCTTCACCCTGCATGCTGCAGAAAATAAGTGCATTAAACACAGCATATAGAAACTCCTTTTATCACTCAAAGATTTCTGTGGTCCCCAAATGAATGGCAGTCTAAGCAGGTTTACAAGGGAAAGGGAAGAGTGCTTTGCTTTGTCAAAAGTCCTAGGCTTGACGTAGGATTGACTCCAGGATTGCTTTGGATATAGAGTTCTAATGCCTTTTTCACGGGATTATTTTACATATGGTGTTTTCAGGACTCTCTCTCTCTCTCTGCTCCAGAACCATTCTGCCCTCACTGCTCCCTGCTGTCTGGAAAATGGGCCCATGTCAGGGCTTCAGGATGATTCCTGGCTGTCTCCCAACCCTGCAGTGATGGTCTCAGACTGGGCCCTCCACCCCCTCTGTGACACTGTCCCCTCCCCACTGCAAGATTCCCTCTCCACCTCTACTATAAGAAGAGGGAGTAGGTGGGAGGGGAGTCAGATTCCCACAAACTCACAGAAAGGGGGAAGTAAAAGGGAGAAAGACAGCTCAGTCCAAGGGACCCAGGACATAGGATGCGTGGATTCCTCAGAGCAGCAGGACAGTGCTGGAAGGCTGGGAGAAGCAGGCGTGAGGATGGTGCTGGGAGTGTGGGGAATTGGCAGTGGTGCAGGGTTGTGGGTTCATAGGGTAAAGCTAGAAGTGGAGGATGGTGGGGCCATGGGAGGCCGGCCAAGTGGAGGATGGCATTTGCGGGAAGAAGCTCTAGGGGAGCAGAATAAGGGAGTGGGCAGGCCATCCTCTGATGCTCTGTCTCCCCTGGGGCTGGTGAGCCACAGCTACAGCTGCTCTGTTCTCCTGGGCCCCCACGGTCCCGCAGAGCAGCAAGACGAAGACCCCAATCATTTGGTGACTGATGGTGAGTTCCTGCACAGAAGCATCCACACATTTCTGTCCAACCTGAGGAAGATAAAGAAGCCTAGGTAAAGGACCGGAAGGTGTCCAGGCTGTCACACTAACTACAAAAGAGAACTCCAAGATAGGGACGCCCTCCCAGAGACCATGGGAAAAGTGGCAGCCAGGCTCTGAGACCATGGGGCAGGATCATTGCCTGCCGTGGCCCTGAGCTGGGGTGCTGGCACAGCCAACCCTGTAACCTGCCAGGACCTACAACAGGCTCTGCTACCCCACTGTGGGGGAGTGGTGCAGATAAAAGCGAGGCCCCAGGTGAGCCAGCTGTAGGAGCTGGCATCTCTCCTGGAACAACCGGCCACCTGGCCTTCTGTGTCACTGCTTGTGATGCCACCCCTTGCCTTCTAGGAGTTCCCTTAGGGGGGATGGGGGTGTGTGGTCATTGGCAGCCCCACTCTTGTCCTCCTGTCTTGGGGGACAAAGGAAAACAGATGTGTGTGAAGTGTTTGTGGTTGTCCCAGCTACTGTTGGGGTGGGAAGGAGCCATTACTGACATTAGAGTGGACGGGGTCCAGGGATGCTGAGTGTCCAAGCATGTACAAGAATGTCCCTCATAGAAAGGACCTCCCACTCCAAATTCCAGAGGAAGTGGTGAAGGGAACAGTCAGCAGCACGTATGTCATCTTTGCCCTGACCTCCCTCTGCTGAGTAGGGATTAGCACTGAAATTCCAAGGGCCTCTGGGCCCTGTCTCCCTATCCCAGATCATCCACATGGCTGTTCAGAGGAGTTCCTTCTGCTTTGCCAGATCCTCCATTTAAGGGGGATATTGCGTCTCCTTGCTGGAAATTTGCCCCACATCTTAGCTCACCCAGACTTGCCCTGTCTACAGGACAGATGAGTCCCAGCCCCTCAGACCAGAAGAGCAGCTGAGGCGTAGGCCTGGCCCCTCATGAGGAGGTTTGTGCATCAGGAGTGGGGGAGGCCTGAGGCAGCCCCTCCCAATACCATGGCCCTGGATTCCACCCTGAACCAGGGGAGGCCCTGTCCCATGGAATCCCCAGATCCTGCCATCCTGCCCAGGCTCCTCACCTGCTCCCATATCTCCTGTAGAGCCCAGAGTCATTGTCCCCAGCCACCTGTGCCCCCTCTTCCCTGGAGTGATCTTGGAGAAGTGCTTGGAAAGGTGGAAAACATCACCTCACCCCTCCAGAAGTGTCCTCATTGGTTTCTGAGTGCAGGTGAACAAATTCCTCCACAGGATGTGGATATTGGAGGCTCTGGACTCGGGTCTCCCTCCCTCTGAATGGAATCATGGGCACCCTCTGCAAAGCTGGCTAGTTGGCCTTGTGTGGGGGCAGGTGCTGAGGGTGCCCACAGGGGAAGGGGTAATGAGAGATGAACTTCACAAGCCCTGGGGGCCTTGAAGGCCACATCATATACTTTGGTGACCTTGTCCTAAAGGTGATGAGGGTCCCCAGCAGAACCCCAGGGTGCTTGGGCAAGATTTCTTGACCAGACTTGAAGCAGCTTTCAGCGCCCACACTGGCAGAAGCCCAGATCCTGGGCAGTTCCTCCTGGTACCTCATGTGATCTCCACACACTGAGCATGAAATGAAGATAAGGCACCACAAACTAACCTCAGGCACAGCTCTCCTGAACACTGAGCCTGGACCCCTCTCTGCACTTCCAACCAAACTCTCCCAATCCCTGCTGCACACAGCTCCATCCTAGGGCCCAGAGAGGCAGAGAGCCCGCTGTCAAGGAGACTTGGCCATTTAAGGTGCTCTCAGTCTTCTGGAAAGAGGGATAGGACACAAAAAACACCTTATTCAAATAATATAATATGGCAAATGCTTAAATAGCACTAATATGCCAGGAATAGATATAAGCATAATTACATATATTGATATTAACACATTTAGTCCTTTGAGAACCCCTGTGGGGTAAGGCCTGCTGTCATCTCCATTGCAAAGATGAGGAAACAGACAGGCAGAGGTTAAGGAACTCACACAGCTGGTGAGTAGTGGAGCCTAGTTTTGAACTGAGACAAACCGGCTTCAGAATGTGTTTAATCATTGCAAAGCCCTGTCACTCAAATGTGGTGCCATGCACAGGCTTGTATGGAGTCCTGTGGGAATGAGAACAGCTTTCAGAAAGGAGGTGACATCCAGCCTGGCCTCGAAGAGGCCTAGATGTCCTCCTGAAGACAAAAGGAAGGGTGCTCTGCGCAGAGGGAACAGCATGGAGAGATGCAGGCCACAGAAGGGCAAGCCACGTGGAGGATAGTGAGCAGGCAGCCCTGTGAGGTTTCCAAATTGCTCAGGTAGGAAAATCTCTCTGACATCAAAAACGTTGCAGATTTTTGCTTCCAAAGTACATAGATTTCATTTAGTTTGTTCACTCAGTGACACTTAAATGAATGTGTGTTTTACTCATCACGCAGCATCTACCTCCAATAGCCAAGAGCCAAGACGTTGACTCAAAGCCACAGATGACACTGCGGCAAACGTGAGTCACCACAGCCCCAGGAGCCCAGCACCCCGGGAGGCTCTTTGAGGCAGGGCAGTGTGCACACTGGGAGCTGGAGAGAGGTGCAGGCACCGGAATACAGGGTTTGGGTTTTGTCCTGCAGGCAGAGGGAGCCAGCGGCTGGTTTCGAGCCTGTGGGAAGACAGGCTCTCTGGAAGCGGCAAGGAAGCTGTCCAGGTGAAGGGGATGGACGTGACATGGGAGGTGATCTGTTGGGAGGCTCTGAGATAGTCCAGGCAAAGGAGAGGAGCCTGAGTGAGGGCAGGGGCTGCGGAGATAGAAACAGAGGGCACGTGATAGTGCCAGCGAACACGTGCAACACCCATGCTTGCCAGGCTCTGCCTCACCTCATCCAGACTCACAGCCTCTCGAATTACCCTATTTTCCAGATGTGTAAACAGAGGCACAGGGAGGCTAACAGAACCTGCCCAAGCACACACAGCTGGCGGCTGTCGGGCTGGGATGTGGTACCAAGGATCAGGTTCCATGGCTTGTGCTAGCAGCCAGTGGCCTTCTGCCTCCACAGACAGCAAGATGGGTGGGATGTAGGACTGACAGGCATGGGAATTGGTTCAAACATGAGGGAGGAGCGAGGAGGATGGTGGCATCCAACAGTGAGGGATGGGAGGACGATGGGGAAGGCTCGGGGAGCAACTGGTCAGTCAGAAGGCAGGGAAGGAGTGGGATGCTCCAGGTGGGGTGAGACAGGGAGACAGGGCTTACTTCTTCCTGCCTCTGCCCTCTTCCCTCCCAAACAGTTTCTAAATGAAACTAGAAGGGAGCAGATGCTTATCTTTCTAACAAATAAATTGAGATTTTGAACTGACATGACAGGACTACTATGCAAAGATAAGGAAGCTGATTGAAAGCAAGATGCAGGCCCAGGCAAGAGGCAGTCGGGGGGTGGGGTGGCGGGGCGCAGAAGATGGCGGAAGAGTAAAACGCGGAGATCACCTTCCTCCACACAGATACATCAGATATACACCTACACGTGGAACTCCTCCTACAGAACACCCACTGAACGCTGGCAGAAGACCTCAGACCTCCCAAAAGGCAAGAAACTCCCCACGTACCTGGGTAAGGCAAAAGTAAAAAGAATAAACAGAGACAAAATAATAGGGACGGGACCTGCACCAGTGGGAGGGAGCTGTGAGGGAGGAAAGGTTTCCACACACTAAGAAGCCCCTTCGCGGGCAGAGACTGCGGGTGGTGGAGCGGGGGAGCTTCGGAGCCACAGAGGAGAGCACAGCAACAGGGGTGCGGAGGGCAAAGCAGAGAGATTCCCGCACAGAGGATCGGTGCCGACCGGCACTCACCAGCCTGAGAGGCTTGTCTGCTCACCCGCCGGGGCGGGCGGGGCTGGGAGCTGAGGCTCGGGCTTCGGTCGGAGCGCCGGTAGAGGACTGGGGTGGGCGGCGTGAACACAGCCTGCAGGGGGTTAGTGCACCACGGCTAGCCAGGAGGGAGTCCGGAAAAAGTCTGGACCTGCCGAAGAGGCAAGAGACTTTTTCTTCCCTCTTTGTTTCCTGGTGCGCGAGGAGAGGGGATTAAGAGCGCTGCTTAAAGGAGCTCCAGAGACGGGCATGAGACGCTAAGGCTGCTGCTGCAGCCACCAAGAAGCCTGTGTGTGAGCACAGGTCACTATCCACACCTCCCCTCCCGAGAGCCTGTGCAGCCCGCCACTGCCAGGGTCCCGTGATCCAGGGACAACTTCCCCGGGAGAACGCACGGTGCGCCTCAGGCTGGTGCAACGTCATGCCGGCCTCTGCCGCCGAAGGCTCGCCTCGCACTCCATGCCCATCCCTCTTTCCTGGCCTGAGTGTGCCAGAGTCCCTGAATCAGCTGCTCCTTTAACCCCTTCCTGTCTGAGCGAAGAACAGACGCCCTCAGGCGACCTGCATGCAGAGGCGGGGCCAAATCCAAAGCTGAATCCCCCGAGCTGCGCGAACAAAGGGAAATTTCTCCCAGCAGCCACAGGAGCAGCGGATTAAATCACCACAATCAACTTGATGCACCCTGCATCTGTGGAATACCTGAAAAGACAACGAATCATCCCAAATTGAGGAGGTGCACTTTGAGAGCAAGATATATTATTTTTTCCCCTTTTCCTCTTTTTGTGAGTGTGTATGTGTATGCTTCTGTGTGAGATTTTGTCTGTATAGCTTTGCTTTCACCATTGGTCCTAGGGTTCTGTCCCTCCATTTTTTTTTACTTTAAAAAAATTTTTTTCGTAATAATTATTTTTTATTTTAATAACTTTATTTTATTTTATCTTACTTTTTTATCCTTTCTTTCTTCCTTTCTTTCTTTCCTTTCTTTCTTCCTTCCTTCCTTCCTTTCTTTTCTTCTTTCTTTCCTTCTTTCTTTCTTTCTTTCTTCTTTCTTTCTTTCTTTCTTTCTTTCTTTCTTTCTTTCTTTCTTTCTTTCTTTCTTTCTTCCTTTCTACTTTTTCTCACTTTTATTCTGAGCCGTGTGGATGAACGGCTGTTGGTGCTCCAGCCAGCAGTCACTGCTGTGCCTCTGAGGTGGGAGAGCCAACTTCAGGACACTGGTCCACAAGAGACCTCCCAGCTCCACATAATATCAAATGGCGAAAATCTCCCAGAGATCTCCATCTCAACGCCAACACCCAGCTTCACTCAATGACCAGCAAGCTACAGTGCTGGACACCCTATGCCAAACAACTAGCAAGACAGGAACACAACCCCACCCATTAGCAGAGAGGCTGCCTAAAATCATAGTAAGGCCACAGACACCCCAAGACACACCACCAGACGTGGACTGCCCACCAGAAAGACAAGATCCAGCCTCCACCAGAACACAGGCACTAGTCCCCTCCACCAGGAAGCCTACACAACCCACTGACCCACATTAGCCACTGGGGACAGACACCAAAATAAACGGGAACTACGAACCAGCAGCCTGCAAAAAGGAGACCCCAAACACAGTAAGATAAGCAAAATGAGAAGACAGAAAAACACACAGCAGATGAAAGAGCAAGATAAAAACCCACCAGACCTAATAAATGAAGAGGAAATAGGCAGTCTACCTGAAAAAGAATTCAGAATAATGATAGTAAAGATGATCCAAAATCTTGGAAATAGTAAAGAGAAAATGCAAGAAACATTTAACAAGGACCTAGAAGAACTAAAGATGAAACAAGCAATGATGAAGAACACAATAAATGAAATTAAAAATACTCTAGATGGAAAAAAAAAATACTCTAGATGGGATCAATAGCAGAATAACTGAGGGAGAAGAATGGAAAAGTGACCTGGAAGATAAAATAGTTCAAATAGGGCTTCACTGGTGGCGCAGTGGTTGGCAGTCTGCCTGCCAATGCAGGGGACACGGGTTCATGCCCCGGTCGGGGAAGACCCCACATGCCACGGAGTGGCTGGAACTATGAGCCATGGCCGCTGAGCCTGCACATCCAGAGCCTGTGCTCTGCAGCAGGAGAGGCCACAACAGTGAGAGGCCTGCGTACTGCAAAAAAAAAAAAAAAGTGCAAATAACTACTGCAGAGCAGAATAAAGACAAAAGAATGAAAAGAACTGAGGACAGGCTCAGAGACCTCTGGGACAATATTAAATGTACCACCATTTGAATTATAGGGGTCCCAGAAGGAGAAGAGAAAAAGAAAGGGACTGAGAAAATACTTGGAGAGATTATAGTTGAAAACTTCCCTAATATGGGAAAGAAAATAGTTAATCAAGTCCAGGAAGCACAGAGAGTCCCATACAGGATAAATCCAAGGAGAAATATGCTAAGACACATATTAATCAAACTGTCAAACTTTAAATACAAAGAAAACATATTAAAAGCAGCAAGGGAAAAACAACAAATAACACACAAGGGACCCCCAAAAGGTTAACAGCTGAACTTTCAGCAGAAACTCTGCAAGCCAGAAGGGAGTGGCAAGACATATTTAAAGTGATGAAGGAGAAAAACCTACAACCAAGATTACTCTACCCAGCAAGGATCTCATTCAGATTTGATGGGGAAATTAAAACCCTTACAGACAAGCAAAAGCTGAGAGTGTTCAGCACCACCAAACCAGCTTTACAACAAATGCTAAAGAAACTTCTCTATGCAGGAAACACAAGAGAAGGAAAAGACCTACAATAACAAACCCAAAACAATTAAGAAAATGGGAATAGGAGCATACATATCAATAATTACCTTAAATGTAAAAGGATTAAATGCTCCCACCAAAAGACACAGACTGGCTGAATAGGCACAAAAACAAGACCCATATATATGCTGTCTACAAGAGACCCACTTCAAACCTAGGGACACATACAGACTGAAAGTGAGGGGATGGAAAAAGATATTCCATGCAAATGGAAACCAAAAGAAAGCTGGAGTAGCAATTCTCATATCAGACAAAATAGACTTTAAAATAAAGACTATTACAAGAGACAAAGAAGGACACAAAATAATGATCAATGGATCAATCCAAGAAGAAGATATAACAATTGTAAATATTTATGCACCCCAACATAGGAGCACCTTAATACATAAGGCAAATACTACCAGCCATAAAAGGGGAAATCGACAGTAACACATTCATAGTAGGGGACTTTAACACCCCACTTTCGCCAATGGACAGATCATCCAAAATGAAAATAAATAAGGAAACACAAGCTTTAAATGATACATTAAACAAGATGGACTTAATTGATATTTATAGGACATTACATCCAAAAACAACAGAATACACATTTTTCTCAAGTGCTCATGGAACATTCTCTAGGATAGATCATATCTTGGGTCACAAATCAAGCCTTTGTAAATTTAAGAAAACTGAAATTGTATCAAGTATGTTTTCCGAGCACAACGCTATGAGACTAGATATCAATTACAGGAAAAGATCTGTAAAAAATACAAACACATGGAGGCTAAATAATACAATACTTAATAACGAAGTGATCACTGAATAAATCAAGGAGGAAGTCAAACAATACCTAGAAACAAATGACAATGGAGACATGACGACCCAAAACCTATGGGATGCAGCAAAAGCAGTTCTAAGAGGGAAATTTATAGCAATAAAATCCTACCTTAAGAAACAGGAAACATCTCGAATAAACAACCTAACTTTGCACCTAAAGCAATTAGAGAAAGAAGAACAAAAAAAACCCAAAGTAAGCAGAAGGAAAGAAATAATAAAAATCAGATCAGAAATAAAAGAAAAAGAAATGAAGGAAACGATAGCAAAGATCAATAAAACTAAAAGCTGGTTCTTTGAGAAGTTAAACAAAATTCATAAACCATTAGCCAGACTCATTATGAAAAAAAGGGAGAAGACTCAAATGAATAGAATTAGAAATGAAAAAGAAGTAACAACTGACACTGCAGAAATACAAAAGAACATGAGAGATTACTACTACAAACAGGTCTATGCCAATAAAATAGACAACCTGGAAGAAATGGACAAATTCTTAGAAATGCACAACCTGTCAAGACTGAACCACGAAGAAATAGAAAATATGAACAGACCAAACACAAGCACTGAAATTGAGACTGTGATTAAAAATCCTCCAACAAACAAAAGCCCAGGACCAGATGGCTTCACAGGCGAATACTATCAAACATTTAGAGAAGAGCTAACACCTATCCTTCTCAAACTCTTCCAAAATATAGCAGAGGGAAGAACACTCCCAAACTCATTCTGTGAGACCACCATCACCCTGATACCAAAACCAGACAAAGATGTCACAAAGAAAGAAAACTACAGGCCAATATCACTGATGAATATAGATGCAACAATCCTCAACAAAATACTAGCAAACAGAATCCAACAGCACATTAAAAGGATCATACACCATGATCAAGTTGGGTTTATTCCAGGAATGCAAGGATTCTTCAGTATATGCAAATCAATCAACGTGATACACCATATTAACAAATTGAAGGAGAAAAACCATATGATCATCTCAATAGATGCAGAGAAACTTTCGAGAAAATTCACACCCATTTATGATTAAAAAAACCCTGCAGAGAGTAGGCATAGAGGGAACTTTCCTCAACATAATAAAGGCCATATATGACAAACCCACAACCAACATCATCCTCAAGGGTGAAAAATTGAAACCATTTCCACTAAGATGAGGAACAAGACAAGGTTGCCCACTCTCAACACTCTTATTCAACATAGTTTTGGAAGTTTTAGCCATAGCAATTAGAGAAGAAAATGAAATAAAAGGAATCCAAATCGGAAAATAAGAAGTAAAGCTGTCACTGTTTGCAAATGATGTGATACTATACATAGAGAATCCTAAAGATGCTACCAGAAAACTACTAGAACTAATCAATGAATTAGGTAAAGTAGCAGGATACAAAATTAATGCACAGAAATCTCTGGCATTCCTATACATTAATGATGAAAAATCTGAAAGTGAAATTAAGAAAACACTCCCATTTACCACTGCAAAAAAAATAAAATATCTAGGAATAAACCTACCTAAGGAGACAAAAGACTTGTAGGCAGAAAATTATAAGACACTGATGAAAGAAATTAAAGATGATACAAATAGAGGGAGAGATATACCATGTTCTTGGATTGGAAGAATCAACATTGTGAAAATAACTCTACTACCCAAAGCAATCTACAGATTCAATGCAAACCCTATTAAACTACCAATGGCATTTTTCACAGAACTAGAATAAAAAATTCCACAATTTGTATGGAAACACAAAAGGCCCCAAATAGCCAAAGCAATCATGAGATAGAAAAACGGAGCTGGAGGAATCAGGCTCCCTGACTTCAGACAATACTACAAAGCTACAGTAATCAAGACAGTATGGTACTGGCACAAAACAAAAAGATAGATCAATGGAACAGGATAGAAAGCCCAGAGATAAACCCATGCACATATGGTCCCCTTATATTTGATAAAGAAGGCAAGAATATACAATGGAGAAAAGACAGCCTCTTCAATAAATGTTGCTGGGAAAACTGGACAGGTACATGTAAAAGTATGAGATTAGAACACTCCCTAACACCGTACACAAAAATAGGCTCAGAATGGATTAAAGACCTAAATGTACGGCCAGAAACTATCAAACTCTTAGAGGAAAACATAGGCAGGACACTCTATGACATAAATCACAGCAAGATCCTTTTTGACACACCTCCTAGAGAAATGGAAATAAAAACAAAAATAAACAAACGGGACCTAATGAAACTTAAAAGCTTTTGCACAGCAAAGGAAACCATAAACAAGACCAAAAGACAACTCTCAGAATGGGAGAAAATATTTGCAAATGAAGCAACTGGCAGAGGATTAATCTCCAAAATTTACAAACAGCTCAGGCAGCTCAATAACAAGAAAACAAAAAACCCAATCCAAAAATGGGCAGAAGACCTAAATAGACATTTCTCCAAAGAAGATATACAGACTGCCAACAAACACATGAAAGAATGCTCAATATCATTAATCATTAGAGAAATGTAGATCAAAACTACAATGAGATATCATCTCATACCGGTCAGAATGGCCATCATCAAAAAATCTAGAAACAATAAATGCTGGAGAGGGTGTGGAGAAAAGGGAACACTCTTGCACTGCTGGTGAGAATGTAAATTGATTCAGCCACTATGGAGAACAGTATGGAGGTTCCTTAAAAAACTACAAATAGAACTACCATATGACCCAGCAATCCCACTACTGAGCATATACCCTGAGAAAACCAAAATTCAAAAAGAGTCATGTACCAAAATGTTCATTGCAGCTCTATCTACGATAGCCAGGAGATGGAAGCAACTTAACCGTCCATCATCGGATGAATGGATAAAGATGTGTCACATATATACAATGGAATATTACTCAGCCATAAAAAGAAATGAAATTGAGTTATATGTAGCGAGGTGGATGGACCTAGAGTCTGTCATACAGAGTGAAGTAAGTCAGAAAGAGAAAAACAAATACCGTATGCTAACACATGTATATGGAATCTAAGGGGAAAAAAATGGTCATGAAGAACCTAGGGTTAAGATGGGAATAAAGACACAGACCTACTAGGGAATGGACTTGAGGATATGGGGAGGGGGAAGGGTAAGCTGTGACAAAGTGCAAGAGTGGCATGAACATATATACACTACCAAACGTAAAATAGATAGCTAGTGGGAAGCAGCCGCATAGCACAGGGAGATCAGCTCGGTGCTTTGTGACCACCTAGAGGGGTGGGATAGGGAGGGTGGGAGGGAGGGAGATGGAAGAGGGAAGAGATATGGGAACATATGTATATGTATAACTGATTCACTTTGTTGTAAAGCAGAAACTAACACACCATTGTAAAGCAATTATACTCCAATAAAGATGTTAAAAAAAAAAAAAGAGGCAGTCGAGGGGCATGCCACCTCTCCCTCACTCCCCAGGAAACAGGCAGAGGACCCCTGTCCCACACTTGTTTCTCTGAATTTGAGATCCACCTTGTGACCTTGGCAGACATTCATTCCAGGAGAAGGAAGAGGAAGGCAGGAGAGAAAGGTGCAAAGAAGTCAGCTGCTAACAGGTCCTGCCTGAGCAACCAGGGCCCTAGCTGGTAGGTTGAGAAGACAGTGCAGACAGCCGCCCTGTCCCATAGTGGGAGAATGCAAGCAGGTGGGAGGGTCTGAGCAAGCACCAGCTCACAGCCCCTGGGAAGGGGCAAGGAGAGCTATTCATCTTGGCGGGCGGCGTTGTGCAGAGACAAGTGTTTCAGCCCCCAGGCTCTCTTTGCACCAGCGCCAGAGTCCCTTCCTCTCTCTTCATGTTTTCACTTACTGGGCACTCCTTGGGTGCTAAGGACAGGCAGAGGCTCCCGGCACAGACCCTGTTCCCAAGGATCACCCATATCCACTGCAAAAGCAAGTCCAGGACATGCAGATTGAAAGAGGGAATGAGAGCGTCCTGTGCCTGATTAGCTAAGGAAGGGGACCTCCGCCAGGCTGACTCCTTGTTCCATCTTCCCTGTAGAGAGCAAACTGCAGAATTCCAGCCTGTGCCAGTGTCTGTAGCAGGACCTCAAGGAGGGCAGCACTGTGGGTAGAAGCCTGAGAATATCCCTCTTCACGATGCCCAAAGATGTGAGTTTAGGGGAGCCCCGTCTTCCAGGCCCTTGCCACAATCCCCTGTTTAGTTGTTTTCCAGCCCTGGGGCGATTGACTCTGTCAATCTTACCTGTAGTTATTTCCCCAGAACCTGCCAGAGTATTCCAGTAATTAAAATTTGTTTAATGGTACAGAGTGATACAGAATGGCTAGTGGGCGTGCTGTAGACTCAGGGACTGTCACCTGCCTGCCAGTGTTAAGGAAGAGCAGGTGTATTGGCTCTAGAACAAACCAACCCCAGGATATGAGCTGGGCTCAGTCCACACCCTGCCTGTCTCTGTCCTTCCTGGGGTCTAAGCAGCTCATGCAGCTTCCCTGTGGCCCCACCCAACTAGATCCATGGTAGCCCCCTGACTCCATCCACTCCTGGTGGGCAGGGAAGGAGCCCCAGACATCGGAGGCATGAGAAGTGTGACTCTTCTCATATCCCTGGAGCTGCTGCATATGACCAACCACCACACAGTTCCTCCCAACACCCGCTCCCACTCTGAGAGCCTCAGTCCAGGGTCCTCTACCCAGAACCAGCACCCTGGCAAGCTGCAAAGCAGGGTCTGTCAGACATACATCCTGGCATTTGCACTCCTCGGGAGCCATTAAACTCTTCACTTGTCTCCAAGCTCTTATTGGGAAGTGAGCTTCCCAGACCTGTCCTGATAATGAGAGTCTGTTCTGTTTTTGCCCACAGAACGTGGTTCCTCTCTGCCCCAATTTGGTTGTCTCAAGTGTTGACCCAATGTGACCCTTCTCTGGCCAGCCCATCAGTGACCAGGTACAGATTCTTGGTCTGTCCTACTGGCTTCTCGAACCTCACTGGCTCATGGGCCTGCCCAGGGCTCCCTTGCAGCTGCCACTCACAGAGCTTAGTATCTTAGTTTTGAGCGGGCCTGAGCACCATCCCCAACCCGGACCATTGCTTGGGCCAGCAGAGAGGCAATTAAAGAGCTGTTTGCTAGTTGTGTGGTTTGCATCCCTCTTCTCCTTCAAGATGAAACAAATATCCTGAAGAGGTGAATCCACAGGGAAGCCACATTACTCAGGGGTCTGTTTTCCAGAGCTCCCAAGGTGAAGGCAGGGAGCAGGGGAAAGGCCAGCACTGGCACATTAATAATGCATATGCCGTGCTGCCAAGAAGCCCGCTGTCGTATGCATGTGTGCTTTGCAGAAGTCCAATTAGGGCTGAATTACAGTAATCAATAGAGCAGCAGGATTTAGAGTGAAAAAAAAAAAAGGCCCTGTTCCACCGAGGGGAATTTATGAGAGAGAGACGTGTTGGCATAACTGAGGATAAGCTTGCAGGCTGCAGGCTCTCCCGGGTCTAGGATGGCTTTGAGGGAAAATCCAACTGACTGTATGTAAACCAGAGCACAAGGGCCTTTCCTCCAAGGAGGGATTGAGAAGGTAGTATCCCAGCCAAAGCTGGCAGGTGCAGTGTGGGGAGGTCCCTATGGAATCAGACAGGGTCTGGTGGCGCAGCCGTGGCAACAGGTTTACCTCTCTGAGCTTCTCTCTGCATAGGTCCTCACGTGCAAAATATGACAGTTAATAATGATGTACTGTATACTCGAAATCTGGTGAGAGTGGACCATAAGCCTTCTCCCCACACACACACACAAAGGTAACTATGTGAGTTGATGGATATATTAATTACCTTGATTGTGGTGATCATTTCACTATGTATATCAGAACATCACTTACACCTGAAATATCTCTGTCAATCATACCTCAGTTAGGCTGGAAAAAAATACCTGCTTCCCAGAACTATTGTGAGATCTCTGCAAGCTGCCAGAACCAATGCCTGGTCCCTGGGGTCACAGAGATGTACTTTTCCCTCCACCTCTCCTTCCCCACAATAGCATCTCACAGGTCTACCTCCACACCTTTGGTCCTGCTGCCCTCCCTCTCCTCCATGCCACATTCTTGGGTTATCCCAGCCTTGCTCCTCAGCGGTCCCTGGGTGCATGTACAGTGCTCCTTAATCCTCCCTTTATAATAGAGCCCTTTTCTTGTGCTTGAACCTGACCTCTGATGGAGCATGTGCCACTCCAGACAGCCCAGTCCAGCGGCCAGCTGGAGGGAAGGAGAAGGCTTCCTGAGGCCCCAGCTCCAGGCCTTGGGCCCAGCCTGGCCCTGAGTGATCCGCCCATCCCCTCTAAACAACCATGCCTGGCCAGCTCATGCAGGGCAACCAGTGACAGCATGTCTCAGAGCAGTCGCTCCACTGCTAGGAATCACAGATCACCTTTGCCAGGGGCTGGAAAGGTCCTTGCTCTGAGGGGTGCTGCTTATATCTGTGTGGCCTGATTCATGATATTTCTGAAGCACCAGGGAAGACAAAACAGAGAAAAAGAGGATTAGGAGGAAAGGACGTAAGAACAGGAGTGGGGCTGACTTCTGAATGGCTATTTGGTATGTAGGAGTAGCAAATGTATTGGGAAATGAGCACAACAGAGCAGGAGTCTTGGTCCAAATGGGCACAAAGATTGTTTTTCACTCAAGTGGCCCTTTATTTTCCTGCCTAGGAACAAAGTGGGGTTCTACCTCAGCAACTGGAACACAAGCCGTAGTTGGGAAAACAGAAGTTAGAATTCTCGGAAATGGAAAAGGAAACCCAGTGCCACGGCCTGCATGCTTCTAGATGCTGGGGCGTTCCTGAGCACATTGCCTCACTTGGCTTCTTGGCCCCATAAAAGAGGTACTCCTACCATCCCACTTTACAGATAAGAAAGTGGAGGCCCAGAGCCGCACAGATACTCTCTAGATGCCCTCTCAGTGGCAGCAACAGCTGAGCCATCAATTTCAGAAAATGCCTATGTGTGGCCCTGGCTCATGATCTCAGCTTCTGTTGCTTTGCCTTGGAGGTTACTGTCATTTAAACATCATTTTAGAGAGCTAAATCACAAAACTCCCCTTCAGTTCAAGTCAGCAAGTGTTCACTGAGCGCCTGTGCCCTGAAGACTGTAACTGCCACTGCCTGGGGCCTGTCATGCCTGGGACACCCAGGAGTCTGGATTCCCCTGCAAAACACTGCCAGCCTCTGCACTCAGACCTATTCAGACACCTATTGCTTTTCTAACCATCAGCGTGGAACCATCTATTTTCACATCTAGGGGATAGAATGCCAACTGACCCCTGGCTTGGACCGCAGAGTTGGCATTATCCATCAGAAGAGGCCCCTCATTCCATTAGCATAATCACTCCAGGAGAGCACAGAGCATCATCCTCCAAAGCAGAAAATACTTGCTGCCTGACAGCACAATTTCCAGAAATGACTGATATCCCCTTACACCTGGAGCCGAGGTGGCCCTCAAAGCATGGCACAGTGCACACTCAGCGTAGATCCTGACCTCTGATGGTCAGGGAAACAGCCAAGAGCCAAGAGAAAACCTTAGCCCTTCTAAAGCTCCTAAAGATGACCCCCTCGAGCCAGAGCAAACCCTCAGGCACTCTGTTCACCTCTCACTCCCACCGAAGCCCCAGGCAGCTTAGCTTGGTCTACTGGCCCCACATGTGGGTCTTCTAACTATGTCTCCAAGACTATCCCCCTTGCAGTGTTCTCCATGGCTTGCTGGCAGAATGCTCACACTAACTTACTGAGGCTATAAAACTGCATGGCTGACTGGATGGATGGATGAATGGAGAAATGGATAAATAGATCATCAGACCCTTATGTCTTCCTGACCCTGTGGTCCGGTCTTTTATAGATACACACAGTCTGGGTTAAAAATGACTATTACTACTAACAAAGTCTTTAACTTCCTTCCCCCAAAATCATTTGAAAGGAATTTCAACCCATAACACACATACACACACACACACACACACACACACATACCCTGACATCACCCATCTCTTTCCCCATCTCCCACAGCCCTGATACCCCCTAAAAAAAAACCTCTCTCCCCTGCCCCAGCTCTCTCCCTCTGAGCTTCTGTGATATGCTCACCTGCTCTCCTGTCCCTAGGCCCCACTGCTCTGGACCTGTCTTCTCCCATCAAGTCCCAGGTCCCAGTGGTTGAGAGCAGGGAGAGGGATGGAGAAGCCGAGGGCTCAGGCAGCTGGCCATCCATCTGTATGGGAAGGGAAAGGGGACAAAGAAAACACAGTGCACGCCAGGCCCCAAATTGGCAGTTAAGAGCTTAGACCCACCCAGTCTGGATCCATGCATCACTGTGCACAAGCTATGCATCCTCAAGCAAGTTGTTAAACCTCAGCAAGGAGAGGAAGGCAACTGCTGTCCCTCAAGGATGTTGGGTTAAAGACAAATAGATGGAAGTGTTTAGAACAGTACCTGCACAGGGGAAATGTCAACTTTCATCGTTTAGGGTTGTTAATTGTCATCTCATCTGATATGTAAGTGGGTTCACATATAGATATTGATAAAAGTCTTAGATTGAGTGGGAAAAAAATCTAGAGATCATTTAATTAAACCCCCTTTTCCCAGCTGAGTTTAACCCCTACACCGTTTCCCTAATCCCTGGGAACTCCCTGCCCGCCAGCGAGTACTGCAGAAAGAGAAAAGAATAAGAGAGTCTGAGGTACACACTCCAGATGAGATGAGGGGTAAATGTTGTGCTGTTGTTTCCCCAAAGGCGGACAAATTAATCACAACTCTTGTGGTAGAACACTCAACTCAAAATGCTTTAAACTAAAAAGGACACAGTTCCTCTTAACTAAAAAGTCCAGGACCAGGGCTTTCAGGCAAACTGGATCCAGGGGCTCCAATGATGTGGTCATGACTCAGTTTCACTTTCACCATCTCTTGATTCTATTTTTCTACATGTTGACTTATTTCTAAGCACAATTTCCTCTTGTGGTGACTGCCAGCAGCCCCAGGTTTATATCCCATGAGCTCAGTGGTCCCATTGAACACAGGTAACCTTGCCCAGTAGGCCTACATACGTACCAGGATTCATTCTGGTTGGATGGCCTTGAGTTACATGCTTCCTCTGAAGGAGTGAAATGCACTGGTTGGCCAGGTCTTTATTCCACACCCTCTCATGAATCCAGAAGTGTTGGCAGCCTCTCTCACTCTGCACAGAGTGAAATATAAAAATGGAATCTGATTTCTAAGACAGGAGAAATGGATGCTGGGCAGGCAGAAGCAGCAGGGATCCGCTCAGACAAAAAAGGGTTTGGGGGATGAGAGAAAGCTGTTTGGACTGCATGGGAAGCCCTTCCCCATCCTCCCTCAGGAACCCTGTCCTGGAACACAAGAACACCCATGGGAGAGCAGCACTCACTATTGTGCCCTGCCGACAGATCGGCAAGGAGCCAGCAGTGAGTGGAGTTGGGGTTATGAGGAGGGACCTGTGGAAACCCCCTCCTTGGCACTATGTCTCCTTCCTTCTTCCCACCCAACAGGCTGGCTATCGTCCTGGGTCCCAGGTCATTTTCTCTCCACACTGCACACCAGTCTTACCCTACTGCCCTGGGGCCTCTGTGATCTGCTCAAGAGCCCACAGGCTCCTCGGCTGGGCTCAGGATTCTTATGGGCAGGGGCTCCATCAGCCCACCCTCGTGGTCTGGCATAAACTAGGTTCTGGGTGAGTACTGATCTGAGAGACTGAACATACAAATGGACGATGGCCACGCAACGCATGAAAATAGAATTCTGACCCTCAATCTGCAGCAACCAGCCCAGAAAACAAACCCATGGTCTACAGTAACCCATCCAGGAAGCCAGCGCATTACCTACAAGTCAGACTTGCAGTCAGGCCACTATTTCTAGCAACGAGTCCAGGAAGCCAAACAGTCACCTCTGTAACAATTGGGCCAAACTGGCCAGAACTTGATTCATAACTGATAGCTTCTCTAATTTTTGTCTTGGCTTCCAATTTAAGGCCAAATAGACAAAGTCAAACATGCACTGCTAACCAATCACATATGATGCCCTGCCTCTAGTTAGGCGACCTGCAGCCTCCCTATGCCAACAGGGCCTTCCCTTCTTTCTACTATAAAGCTTTCCCACTCCTCTGCCCGCCCTTCAAATCCCTGCCAGAACACTCGTACGACGGCTGCCTCCCTGGCTATAGCGAGCTCTATAAAACACTTTTGCCTCCTCTCATGGTCTCTGTTTACTGCCACAGAACTGCCTCGCACTCAGGCGAGCCCTAGAGAAATGCCTGTTCTCCTCTACCTCCCGGGTGATTGGCATTTCATCCCAGTAGGTTGTGTTGGGATGCCAAGACTCCTGGGTGAGCTGGAGCTGGGTTTTCTGCCTTCCCTGACACACAGTAAGACTCACCGCTGAGTGGTCCACACCCACAAATCCACACGGAGCCTGGAGCCTGCAGGGTGAGCTCCAGAGCGACAGTGGGCAGGGAGGGAGGAGGGCGCAGGAGGCCGGGCCAGGGTGGAGTTTGATCTTGAAAGCCCCAGGAGGACACAGGAGTGGCATCTAACCTGGGCTTTGAAGGATGAGTTAGGAAGAGCGCAGAGGAGGGCTTGGGGCAAATTGGGAGCCAAGTGGAAGCAAAGCCTGGAGGTGGGAGAATCTGAAGGAAACATGCCATTCGTGGCTCAGAGCTGGTACTGCTTCCCTTCAGGGCCCTGAATGCTTGTAGTTCAAAAGCTCTTTCCAATAAACACAGATTTAAAAAGCTTAAATCTCTTTTTCCCTTTTCTCCACACCCATAAAATGATAAACAGCCCTGGGATGGCTGGGATTTATGAGGCAGATGTTTTGCAAATTTGTCTTATATATCTGGACAGTGGTGTATAAATCAAATTTGGTTCTGTTTGCTAGAGAGTAAATTTTTTATGCAAGGCAGAGCACCAGGCTATAGAAGGAGAGGCACAGAGAAGGTGCTTTTTCTTGGATGTCATTTATATCCTCCAGATGAGGTGGTATTGAGTGGAAATTTCCACCATACCAACGTTGGTGTTCCTTCTGGAGTCCCTGTGCTCTCTGCTGGGAGCCATGGACTCTGAGATTGGCTTTCTGTTGAGATCATCACTCATGGAATTCAAATCCTGGTCTCACATTTGGGTCCAGCACTCTCTGCCCATATTTGGGGGGAAACAAACACGTCCAGCTGGAAGTTAGGAGCCAGCAGGATGCGTTGGGCCTCCGTGGGATTTGGGGTACCCACCTAACCTCTCTGGCCCTCAGTTTCCTCACAGCTAGAATGGGGCAGTAATGTCTTTCCCATAGGGTCCTTGCAGGATTGAACATGACTGCATCTGGCACATGGCGAGTGGTAATAAGTGGGTCAGCCCTCCATATCCTAGTTAAGAGTCACCCCAATGTGAATCATCTGAACGTGGCCTAGGGCTCTTCCCTACAGCCAGAACCCTGCAAGCGGTCTCTGAGGAAGTGGGAAATAGCTACACTTTTTGTCAAATCTTTTAAACTCACTGGTTTTATTTTTTTCTCTGTGGGAACAGGGTCTGGGGTTACAGCAGTGCTGGGCTGAACCAAACCAGCCTCTCCCTTTGTCACCCCGAGCACTGCAGACAGCACAGGAACAAGCTTCCACCAGGGAGGGTGGCTGGTTAGATTTGCTTAAAAATTCAGCAAAGAATTATAAAGTTTGCGATCCCAAATAGAACTATCTGCTCTCCATGTTTACTATGGGATGATAAGACTGTCTCTGTACGCCTAGTCCCTCAAGGTCCCATGACCTTCAAATCACCAGAATTATTTTTCTCAGAATTTGGCATTGAGGAGAAAGTAACAGCTGACAGAAAATGATGCAGTGATATAGGCCTGGAACACCACTCTTGGAGTCTGCTCCATTCCCCACAGACACCTCCCAGTCAGCCACCCATTCCACATCTGTTGCCTGAGTAGTGAGAGCTGTGCTCGGAGCTGTAATCCCCAGGTGCCGCTAGTGTTCAAATTTAGATTTCCTGAGGCAGAAAAGCAGACTCGTATCTTTCAGAAAGAATTCCAATAGTGTTGAAATAAAATAATTGTCTGAGCTCAAGTTGATTTCAAAATTAATCTAAAATAATCCATTTCCTGAGCCTTTTACTTTAATGAGCATCCTTCCCACCATCATGCAACAAGTATTTCCAGACTTCCTCTGAGCCTCCTGTCAGCATGGTAGGCCCAGGATCTCAGCCTGGGACCCCCGTGTAGGACTCAGAGGCACCACGACCCCAGGCAGGCAGGGATAGAGTCCATCAAGAGGAGGTCCCAAAGTGCAATGGGTGTGCGGGAGAGCTGGGTGCTGAGGGTGTGTCAGTCTCACAGTCGGAATTCAGGGGATAATGGTTTTACCCTGGAATGAGGAAGCAGAAGAAACAAACATTAGCCTCAGAAGAGCAAGGAGGAGAAGGGGGGCTGAATTGTCTCCTAGAAATATCTGCTGAAACCCTAACCCCAGTAGCACAGAACATGATCTGTCCAGAAATACGGCCTTTACAGAGGTAATTAAGTGAAAATGAGGTCACTGGGGGGCCCTCATCCAAAAAAGACTGGTTTCCTTATTAAAAGGGGGGCATTTGGGCAGAGATAGACACACACAGAAGGAAGACACTGTGAAGACACAGGGAGAAGATGTTGTGTGACCAGAGTGATGTGTCTACCAGAGAAGATGTCGTGTGACCAGAGTGATGTGTCTACAGACCAAGGAACACTGAGGATTGACAGCAGACACTGGAAACTAGAAGGGCAGGGAAGGGGTTTCCTGTGAGCCATCAGAGAATGTGGCCTGCCAGTACCTTAATTCTGGACTTCTAGCCTCGAGAATTGTGGAGAACAAACTTCTGTTGTTTTACATTGCTCAGTATGTGGTCCTTTGTTACAATCACCCTAGGAAACCAACACAGGCGGCATTTTAGCTCTGGTTCCTCCAGAAGCCAACTCTGAGACAAGGATGCAGCGCAAGTAGGTTTGGGGGTAAGATTTAGGGAAGCACTGATGTAGGACTGGGGAAGTGAGGCAGGGATGGGAAGGCAGCCGACACAGGGCGTGGTGTCAACACAGGGACCTCTGAGGCAGTTGGAGCTGAAGCCACTGGGAATTGTGGAAGCCAACATAGGACATGCCCCACAGAGCTATCCAACTGCAAGGTGAGGGAGCTGGTTATTTATATTCCACCTCCCCTGCACTGAGGGCTGCTGCTAGGGGGCAGGGAGGAGCAGGGAATTGTTAATTCTCTGGTACTTGGTGCGGGCAATAAAGTGGGCTCCAGAGACCAGAGAAAGCCCTTGGGCAGGAAAGCCCAGAACTGGCAGTAAGTCCTTAGTCTAGTGCTCACTGAGGGGATAAGGATGAGAGGATATGCAAAGCTCACCGATAGTGTCTGCTTCAGGGAACATTTTGAGAAGAGGGAGAGAAAAAGGCAGGAAAGTTACGGTGAAGCTCAATTGGGAAACTTGAACATCAGGCCAAAAAGTCTGGACTTTGCTCCATAAGCAGTACAGAAGTAACGAAGGTTTTTGAGCAGAGAAGTGACCAGATTAGAGCTTGGCTTTTAAAAAAAATCAATGTGGTTGGGTATATCGGAGAAGAAGAAACAGAAGAGAGACAGCTAATTAGGGGTAACAGTGCTAGGGAGGGTGTAAGGCTAAAACAACATGGAGCACAGGAGGGGCCGAGTAGGAGATGTTGGTTCTCTGCCCCATGAGCCACATGGTCCTGACTCTGGAAGCCTCAAGGAAGCCAGAGCCAGGGTGTGGAGAAGCCTGGCTCCCAGGCACCTGGGATGAGCAGGTTTAGGAGAACTGTCCAGCATGCCTCTCACTTCCCTTCCCAAGTCCAAATTTCAGAACAAAATAGAAGCATAAGCCACTGAGAGTTGAGCAGATGGCTTTTCCAAAGCTTTCCCAGTTCTCATTCTATTCAAAGCAAACATGGATTGGAAGCCATAGGTTTGCAAATGCCACTGTGCCTTTTGGAGCTGTTATCTCATTTGCCAGTTTTTCGCCTGTACCTCTGACTTTGCTGCAAAAGAAGGGTTATCCACACTGACCTATATATAAAGAAAGAATCCAAATAATGAATTCTAGCTTAATATGGCTCTGATTTCCTTGACAGTGATATAAAAATCACTGACATAAATTGCCCAAGAGATAGAAGACCCTCAAAAGGAAACAAGGGAGAACACGTCCCCCACTAATTCCATATAAGTCATGGAGATACCACTTTTCCTCGCTCCTGCCTGGAGGAGCCCTCCAGGCTGGGCTGCACAGGGAACTGGCTGCTCCCTTCTCCTCCCTCCTGGAGGTTAGGTCATCTCCTGGCTTCTCTCTCCAAAGGGCTTACAACAACCAGCCTCGGTTTAGGGCTGGATCTGTCAGTTCCTGTGTGACCAACAAGCCTGGTGCTCACGGAGAGCTGGGGATGGAAGCATTTCTGGGAGACCCAGGCATGGACTCAGCCAGCTGAGGCAGAAGAAAAGATTAACCCTGCTCAGGCCAAACCACGGTGTGCCTCCAGCCGATGAGCTAATGGCCACCTTCCTCGTGAGATGGCAAAGGTGCACCTGTCTTGAGTATAACCATTCTCCTAGCTGGAAGCCAGCTTTACATTGAAGCCCCACTCTAAACACACCACAATGATGTGCTCTTTAGGTAAATACTGTGGTGGAGTCTTTAATGAAGTGAGGACTCTCCTCGGAAGCGAATGGCCCGCCTTTCGTTTACCATGCTGCATCTTCAGAGAGCGAAGGAAGCATGTGGTTTGTGCATATGCGGGTAGGTCTGTACCTACAGACCTACCCGTATATGCATGTGCATGACAACTGACAGCACACAGTGCTAATATTTGCTGAGAACTTACAAAGTGCAGGGCCTGTCCTAATCACGTCACAGCATTCTGTCATTTAGTTAGGACAACAACACTATGAGGTAAGTTCTGATATTACCCTCACTTTACAGATTATATATCAATCCAGAAGGATCAAGGCAGTGATACAAAAAGGGTGGTACCAGATCAGCAGCAGCAGCATCACCTAGGAATGCATTAGAAATGCATAGCCTCACCCCACCCCGCCTCAGAACTTCTGGGAGGGGCCCAGAGGGAGAGCAATCTGTGTACTAACAAGCCCTCCAGGTGATTCTGACATATGTTGAAGTTTGAGGTCCAGCCAGCTAGGAAAAGCAGAGGACCCCAAACCCCAGTTTTGGCCAAAGGCCAAACCCAGCCCACTGCCTATTTTCATAAATAAGGTCTTATTGAAACACAGCTGTGTCCAATCATTTAGATGTTGTCTGTGGCTGTTTTCCTGACATGGGGCAGAGCTGAGTAGTTGTGACAGAGGCCACATGACCCACAAACTGCAAAATATTTCCCCTCTGACTCTTAACAGAAAGGCTGCCAAACCTTGCTTAGAGCAACTAAGGTTGTCTCAGTCCCCTTGCAGTTCTGTAGAGGCAGCCATGACTGTGTAACTATCTTTCTCTGGCTTGGCTATGGGGCAGCCCCTAGCTGGGTCTTTTCCAATTGTGCCGGTGCTTAAAGCTTTTGCTCTGAAATAACAGGAGTCATTCATTCACATGTCACTGACCAAAGCCTAACATCCTTGGAGTGTGGAAGTATAATCCACCCCCAGTCCCAGGAGGGACAAAACAAATATTTGCCAATATTAATGTAATCCTCAAATCCAGCCCTCTCCTCTGCTCACAAATACAGTTTGCTCTCCCTCCACAAGGGGAATACACAGTCCTTACACAAGGGAGATGGCTGTCCCCTCACAGCCTCAGGCTGGGAGGCCAGCATCTCAGGACCATCTCTGCAAGGCAAAAGTGGCCTCTCTTACCCCCCACACTCAACATGAGGTGGTGGAGCAAGGCTACAAACACATAAACACCCAGTGAAGAGGTGGAATGGGAGTGAAGTCCGCCCCACTGACAGGGGGGCACTGAGGATGTTGATAACACTCCTCGGGAAGCCCTAGGACCCTATTTTCTGCCCGTATATTTGTGCCACGGGAGGACTTTCCATTCCACTCTTCTTGGCCACCTCTAAAGAGGACAATGGGGAACATGCTCTACTTGGGAGAATGGCTTCATTTTCTCAGCCAGTCTCCTGCCCAGATGAGGCTTAAGGGTTGTCTTAAGTCTCAAACAGCCTCAACCTCTATTTGTCCAGGGTGGTGATTCTTTTGGTGGCAGAAATGTATTTGCTTCTTCTTTTTATGACTCCAGGCAGATCCATGTAGTATTAGCTATACCCATGGTCCATTTCTCTTGACAATTGTGGGTACCCTGATCCTATGGCGTTTCTGTAGGAGAATTGAACCCCTAGCCTTCCATCCCTGAGCCATAATGGGGAATATAAGGCTCAGATAGGTGAAGTAAGTTTTCTCTGACCTCACCCTCTGGGTCTGGACCCAGCTCTCTAGGTGGCACAGTTGTCTATACCACCTCTACTCATCATTCAAAATCTCCAGGCCTATTCTTTCATTCTGTAATAAACAATTCCAAAGCCATTTTTGCAGGCTCAGAGGAGCTAAGTTAGATGTTCCCTTTAACCCAAAGACATTTTTCACAGCCATTCCCCTTTGCTTGCCTCTGAAGACTCAGATATCCTTCTCAAACTTTAATGACACTAGCGTCACCTGGATGTAGGGGATGTGCTTGTTAAAAACACAAGGTCCCAAGCCCCACTCGCTCAGGATATGATTTCTTAAGAGTGGGGTGGAGCTGAGAACAGACATTTTAACAAAGCATCCCCCCAACCCTCCCCACCCCCTAAACACCCAGTGCTTCTGGTGCCATTGGCTGGCTTACCGCTCTTTGAGAAACATGCCCTATTAGTTCTCTAATTTCCACCTGGTAGGGGGTGAATAACATTTTGTGAGAAAGTAGCAACTTCTTCTGAAAGTGCTTGAGAGCATGTGAGAAGCACTTTATTAATTTTCACCCCAGTCCTTGAAGGCGGCATCATGATGGTTATAATTGTCCCTTGATTACTTGGAGGAATTGAAGGGTTCTTAGAGAATAAACTTAGACACAGAAGCCAAGTGATGGCCTAATTCACCCAGCACGCCAGTGAGGGGTGAGGTTATAAAGGAGCAGACCAGGATGCACAGGGCTCCTCAGAACCAGACCTCAGAAATGCCTCCCCACACCCCTGCAGAAAGAGGAAGGAAGCAGAGAAGGACAGGACAAAGGGGAGGAAAGGGGAGAAGGGGGAGCCTCCAAGTCTGCACTCAGTTTTATAAAATGTTGAATTCATTGCCAATATTTTCAACTCAGATAGCTGCATATAAAAGTTCAAATATGGCATCTCATGAAGACTCAAAATCTGGAAACACGCAGAGCTGACTGCAGCATTCACTTCGGGCAGGGCTTGCAGTCTCCTGCTGCCAATGACAGCTTCTCTCACCACCTTAACCTTAGGTGGTTGGACAGCAGCCCTGGCCAAGCTGGTCATACTTCCTATCACAGTTAAGCCTTTGAGAAGAGGACTGACACTCCTCTTCCTTCTCACTAAATGGTCAAAGATCTGACTTGCAGAGTCTGAGGAAGTGGGAGCCATGAGAAGGCAGATGCCTCTGAAGGAAAGTGCTCATCATCTTCAAGAGAGCTTGGCCTCTTGCAACCTCACCACACCTCCAATGGAGGAGACCATGGTTGGAACATTCTGTCACAACTTTGCACTTCACTAAAACCTGCTCCATCAACATCAGCCATTGTCAGGCCAAGGAAACAAAGGAGAACATGTGGAAGCAAAACAGGCCCTGCCATGAGAAGAATCTTGCTTATATTTTTCCGGTGGCAAATGTATTTGAATAAAGAACTTCTAAGAGAAAATGAACAGGTTTAGAATGAGTTTATCACCCACAAAGCTATCGTAGGTTTTTTCATGATATTTGAGAATTAAGTTAACATTAATTTAAAATTATGTCTCACATAATTAAACAGAGATTTAACAGAGTCTATAGAATAAATCTGGCCTTTGAATGAGGTATCTAAACTTTCATATTAATATGCAAAAAATGTAAAATAATTGCACTCAAGCAATAGTTCAAAAACATTTTATCATAATCATATATTCACAAAAAAATTAGGAAGGAAATATCTGGGAACCACTACAGCATTTTCAACATGAGGAAACTAAAAAAGTAATAGTCTTTAATGCAAAGCCAACCAATCTGACATGTAGATAATTACCCAATTACTGTGCAGTCTCTGGGAGTGAGTAGAACCAAAGCCACACACTGCAAAGCAGCCAAATGCACAGCCACCTCCACCTCACTGGTTGTCATTAACCATCCTTGGAGATTCATATCCTTTCTAAGAAGCCAACCAGAATTCCAGAATCTCTACTATCTTGTCACAGCCTACCTATTCATAAAGGATGTTTATTGTTGATACTATTAGCTCCAGAAGATATCCAGAAACTCTTTTTCAAAAGTGGTTTTTAAAAGTTGCACTAAATAAAATGAATATTTTCCTTCAAGTGTAACAAATTGATAAACAAAGGGCATGGAATTACAGAGCAAAGTAACTATGTTTCATAGGATCAAACGGAAGCCCTTATTTAAAGCATAAGTAATTTGAACCAGTAAATTTTTCTTTATTCATCCATCCATCCATTTATCCATCCATCCATCCAGGTGTTAATTAAGCACTTCCTACCTAGATCACTGCAAGTGGTATTGGAGATGCAGAAATGACTCCAACAGGCTTCCATGGAAGTTGAGGGTGATGTGAGCATAAAAAACTAGTTTATACATGGCAAAACTACTAAATGCTGTCTCAGAACACTTTTGGTGGTAAGTGACATAACCCCACTCAACTCAACTTCATCAAAAAAGGGACTTTATTGATTATAAATATTCATAAAATATTCAAATAAAATATTCAAGTAAAATATTGATTATAAATATTGATTATTTATAGCTGAATCATTAGGTATGAGGTTAAAGGAAGCTGGACCCAGGAGATTAAACATTATCATCAGAAATCAGTCTACATCCCTCCACTCTGCTTTCCTGTGTTGGCTTCATCCTCAGATAGTCTGTCTCTACATGGTAGATTCCTACAGGTCAGGTCTACATTAGCCTTACTGAAATCTAAGAAGGAAAAGTTTCTCTTACTTTGTGCTTATAGCAGATATCCCAGAATTTGCTTGCTCTGACTGGCTCATATTGAATTATGAAAATATCCCCAAACCCATGGCCATTTGGGGGGGATGCACTTTCTGATTGCCCAGGACTAGTCCATGGGTTCACTCAGGAGCCTGGGAGAAGAAGATCTCAGGTCCATCCAAATGTCATAGATTGAGCTTGAAGGAAGGGCAACCCCCTGAGAGAAAATAGTGGTGCTATTATCACCATAAAGAGAAATGAATAATAGACAGGTAAAAATAACTGTTGCCTCTTACAAATGTTCTAAGAAAAATGCAATTAATGTGCAGTCAGTATCCAGAGGAGAGAGAATAGAAGTGTTATAACAAGTGTAGTGATTTGCACATACTGGGAAATGTACAAAGAAAAGGGAGAAACTGAGGAGGAAGCTGCTTGCCCGCTTGGTTTGAGTTCAGCTCCTTTGGATTCTCTATTTTCTGATAAACCATGGCATATTTGTCAATAAGAGTCACCTCTTTCAGTACCCAACCACCACTTAAGGATCCAGTTAGTTTACCAACCTGGACATCATTTGTTATTAACTCATAAATATGCCTTGAGTAATTTCTCTGTTCTGGGTGCTCATCTATGTTCTAAAGTTATGAATGAGTTATGAGTAATGAAAATAACACACAAAAATCCTGGCCCTTATGAAACTTACAGTTCAGTCAGTGAATACAGACAGTAAATAGAAAAGTAAAATGTAATACACAGGATGTTAGATGATGATAAGTGCTTTGGGAAAAACAAGGCAGGGGAGGGAAAGACATGACTAAAGTAAAGTAGACATGAGAAAAGTCACAATCTTACAGTAAGAATTTTTAAAAAGATGTGAAGGTGAAGGAGTGAGTCACATGAATATTTAAAGGAAAAACAACCCAGGCATAGTAAACAGCCAATGCAAAGACCCTGAGGCAGGAGTGTGCCAAAAATCTTTAAGAGGACTGTTGTGTCATGGCAAGAGGGGAGAGAGAAGTAGGTAAGATGAGAATGGTAGCAAAGAGGCAGAACATGTAGGGCCTTAGATGTTGTAAGGACTTCGGCTTTTACACTGAATGGATGGGAAGCAATTGGGTATACTGAATAGAGGAAGTCATAATATGACTTCCATTTAAAAATAATCACTCTGGAATTGACTACAGAGGGAAAGGGTGGAAACAGGGAGAGCAGTTATGAAACTTCTGCAATGATTTAAGTTAAAGATGTTGCGGTAGCTAGGAAAATTTGATTAAATGTTGAAGGTAAAGTGACCAGATTTGCTAAAAGGCTGTATTGGGGATACTCTCAAGAAGAGTAGTCAAGGATGACACTGAGAATTTTGACCTCAGGGAATGGAAGGATGGAGTTGCTACCAACTGATATGGGGAAGACTGTAGAAGCAGGTTGGGGGGGAGGGTGGGTGGAAGGTAAGAGTTCTGTATTGAACATGTTGAGATTGAGATGACTGTTACACACCCACATGAACATGGAGAGTATGTAGCTGGGTATAAAATTCTACAGTTCAGAGGAGAGGTCTGAGATGGAGAGGACAATTAGGAACTTACTGTGTAGATGACATTTAAATCCTGGAAAAAATACAATCACTAGGGGAAAGGGGTCAATAAAAGAAAGAATATGTATAAAGACTCCACCTGGGGACATTGCAATTTTAGTGATCAAGGAAACAAGGAGAAAATAACAAAGGGACCTGAGAAGTAAACACCAGTGAGGTAGAAGAAAAACTAGAAGAGTCTAATTTTCCTGGAAGCTAAGCAAAAAGTGTTTATGGAGAAAAAAGTCTTCAAATATTGCAAGTATTCAAAAATATTAAAATATTGCAAACAGGCCAAGTGAGGTGGACACTGATCATTGACAATTTTGGTCATCATTATGTAAGTCATTAGCAGTTTTAGTGTAGCTATGGGACAAAAGAAGAACTGAAAACAGAATACATCATTGACTCTTTTATAGAATTTTACTGTTACATCAGGTACCTAGAGAGATAACCTGCTAGTTCACCAGCTCCCCATCCCCCCAGAAAACTTAATTTGTCATCTAATATGTCTAATATGATGAAAGAGCCAGACTCTGTGTTTGAATCATCCTCTGCATAACATTTTTCAGAAAGGATAAAAATCACAAAGTTATGTCTAAAGTAATTGAGACCAAAGCATTTGCAATTAATCTCAAATATGTTAAATACATTGTTTACGTGCAATAAATCAGAAGTTCCCTATGTCACCTTTGATGTCAACACAAAAATTACACATTCATTTATTTATTCTTTCTTCTCTTTTCAATAATATTTATTGAGATTTCCAGTTCCAGGAATGGTGGAATCTTCCCACAGACAGCAACTGTAAACTCTGGAAAACATTATAAAGCATGGCTACTTCAGGGAACTAGAAAGCAACCAAAATCAGGCAGAACCTGGATGGGGCTTTTTCTTTGAAATAACAGCACACAGAGAGTGAGAGCCATAGTCATACCACTTTGCCAGGGAGTTACAAGCTAAAAACTGTGGTCATATTAACTTAAAATGTCATAGAAGGGAGTTTGAAACTGCCAGAGTGGCTGGAAATTGATGGTGGAAATCCTTCAAAAGAAGAAGCTGGGAGAGAGGGGAAAGATGGCGGAAGAGAAAGATGGGGAGATCACCTTCCTCCCCACAGATACATCAGAAATAAATCTACACGTGGAACAACTCCTACAGAACACCTACTGGACACTGGCAGAAGACCTCAGACCTCCCAAAAGGCAAAAAACTCCCCACGTACCTGGGTATGGCAAAAGAAAAAAGAATAAACAGAGACAAAAGAATAGGGACCGGACCTGCACCAGTGGGAAGGAGCTGTGAAGGAGGAAAGGTTTCCACACACTAGGAAGTCCCTTCATGGGCAGAGACTGTGGGTGGCGGAGGGGGAAAGCTTCTCGAGCCGTGGAGGAGAGCACAGCAACAGGGGTGCGGAGGGCAAATAGGAGAGATTCCCAGACAGAGAAGCAGTGCCAACCAGCACTCACCAGCCCGAGAGGCCAGTCTGCTCACCCGCCAGGGAGGGCGGGGGCTGGGAGCTGAGGCTCGGTCTTCAGTTGGAGCAAATATGATCCAACAGCACATTAAAAGGATCATACACCATCATCAAGAGGGATTTATTCCACGAATGCAAGTATTCTTCAATATATGCAAATCAATCAACGTGATACACCATATTAACAAATTGAAGGAGAACAACCATATGATCAACTCAATAGATGCAGAGAAAGCTTTCAACAAAATTCAACACCCATTTATGATAAAAACCATGCAGAGAGTAGGCATAGAGGGAACTTTCCTCAACATAATAAAGGCCGTATATGACAAACCCACAGCCAACATCATCCTCAATGGTGAAGAACTGAAAGCATTTCCACTAAGATCAGGAAAAAGACAAGGTTGCCCACTCTCAACACTCTTATTCAACATAGTTTTGGAAGTTTTAGCCACAGCAACCAGAGAAGAAAAGGAAATAAAAGGAATCCAAATCAGAAAATAAGAAGTAAAGCTGTCACTGTTTGCAGATGACATGATACTATACATAGAGAATCCTAAAGATGCTACCAGAAAACTACTAGACCTAATCAATGGATTTGGTAAAGTAGTCGGATACAAAATTCATGCACAGAAATCTGTGGCATCCCTATACACTAATGATGAAAAATCTGAAAGTGAAATCAAGAAAACACTCCCATTTACCATTGCAACAAAAAGAATAAAATATGTAGGAATAAACCTACCTAAGGAGACAAAAGACCTGTATGCAGAAAATTATAAGACACTGATGAAAGAAATTAAAGATGATACAAATAGATGGAGAGATATACCATGTTCTTGGATTGGAAGAATCAACATTGTGAAAATGACTCTACTACCCAAAGCAATCTATAGATTCAATGTAATCCCTATCAAACTACCACTGGCATTTTTCACAGAACTAAACAAAAAATTTCACAATTTGTATGGAAACACAAAAGACCCCAAATAGCCAAAGCAATCTTGAGAACGAAAAACGGAGCTGGAGGAATCAGGCTCCCTGACTTCAGACTATACTACAAAGCTACAGTAATCAAGACAGTATGGTACTGGCACAAAAACAGAAAGATCAATGGAACAGGATAGAAAGCCCAGAGATAAACTCACGCACATATGGTCACCTTATCTTGGATAAAGGAGGCAGGAATGTTCAGTGGAGAAAGGACAGCCTCTTTAGTAAGTGGTGCTGGGAAAACTGGACAGGTACATGTAAAAGTATGAGATTAGATCACTCCCTAACACCATCCCCCAAAATAAGCTCAAAATGGATTAAAGACCTAAATGTAAGGCCAGAAACTATCAAACTCTTAGAGGAAAACATAGGCAGAACACTCTATGACATAAATCACAGCAAGATCCTTTTTGACCCACCTCCTAGAGAAATGGAAATAACAGCAAAAATAAACAAATGGAACCTAATGAAACTTAAAAGCTTTTCCACAGCAAAGGAAACCATAATCAAGACCAAAAGACAACCCTCAGAATGGGAGAAAATATTTGCAAATGAAGCAACTGACAAAGGATTAATTTCCAAAATTTACAAGCAGCTCATGCAGCTCAATAACAAAAAAACAAACAACCCAATCCAAAAATGGGCAGAAGACCTAAATAGACATTTCTCCAAAGAAGATATACAGACTGCCAACAAACACATGAAAGAATGCTCAACATCATTAATCATTAAAGATATGCAAATCAAAACTACAATGAGATATCATCTCACACCAGTCAGAATGGCCATCATCAAAAAATCTAGAAACAATAAATGCTGGAGAGGGTGTGGAGAAAAGGGAACACTCTTGCACTGCTGGTGGGAATGTGAATTGGCTCAGCCATTATGGAGAACAGTATGGAGGTTCCTTAAAAAACTACAAATAGAACTACCATATGACCCAGCAATCCCACTACTGGACATATACCCTGAGAAAACCAAAATTCAAAAAGAGTCGTGTACCAAGATGTTCATTTCAGCTCTATTTACAATAGCCAGGAGATGGAAACAACCTAAGTGTCCATCATCGGATGAATGGATAAAGAAGATGTGGCACATATATACAGTGGAATATTACTCAGCCATAAAAAGAAACAAAATTGAGCTATTTGTAATGAGATGGATAGACCTAGAGTCTGCCATACAGAGTGAAGTAAGTCAGAAAGAGAAAGACAAATACCGTATGCTAACACATATAAATGGAATTTAAGAAAAAAAAATGTCATGAAGAACCTAGGGGTAAGACAGGAATAAAGACACAGACCTACTGGAGAATGGACTTGAGGATATGGGGAGGGGGAAGGGTGAGCTGTGACAGGGTGAGAGAGAGGCACGGACATATATACACTAACAAACGTAAGGTAGATAGCTAGTGGGAAGCAGCCACATGGCACAGGGATATCGGCTCGGTGCTTTGTGACCACCTGGAGGGGTGGGATAGGGAGGGTGGGAGGGAGGGAGACGCAAGAGGGAAGAGATATGGGAACATATGTATATGTATAACTGATTCACTTTGTTATAAAGCAGAAACAGACCATTGTAAAGCAATTATACTCCAATAAAGATGTAAAAAAAGAAAAAAAAAAGAAGAATCTACAGAGAAGGGGAGTCCCCGCATCTGTCTATAAACTCCCCTCCAATTCTTGGCTCACCCCTAAACTGTATATGAATTGTGGAGACTTCAAGAAGAACGAGAAGAAAAGAACAGCTGGAGAGGTAAAAGACTGACCTGATATGTCAGCTCCTATCCAGTGCATGTGAGACAGAGATTTGACTTTGTATCCCAGGAAGCTAGAGGGGCTCAGGAAAAACCTCAGCAATTCCACTGAAACCCTAGAAGGACTATACCTTAGGAGGTAAGATTCTTCCTGGGATTAAGGGTATGTCCTAGATCTAAGGGCAAAACAATAGACCTGCCTTAACAAAACATAAGACCAAGCTTCCAATAACTCAAGTGGGCCTGCCTACTATTTAACTGCCTGATAGAACAAAACTCAACACTCTTCAGAAAAAGATAACAATTCAGAGTCTCTACAACATATCATTTATAATGAGTGGCCACTAGGACCTCAGCAGGGTAAACTGGATTCCATGCTCCAATCCTCCCCAGCTCTCTATGGAAGGAAGTGCATGGAGCCCCTGGAAGTGTGGCTTTCCTAGTAAAAATTAATCCTCCTGGCCACACTTTACAAAGGAGGAAGCACAGGATCACATAGTCAAGCTATAAGACCCAATTCTGGGGGCTCCGAGAATGCTTCAGGAGGAAGTAATATCCAAGCTAGAATTGGGAGATCAAGCAACCCTGAGCCAGGAGGAGGAAAAGCATATCAAATGCTTGGAGTTGAGAGAGACTATGGGTGCATCTGGAGCAAGATCCCAAGGAAATTAGGGGACAGACTGGTAGAATCAAGGGGACAGACAGGCAAATAATGAAAGGCCTTGTTCATTGTGTTAAACAAGTTGGACTTTCCCTGAGAATGATGGAATACCAACAGTTTCAAGAGGAGCAATATCATCAAAATTTTAGTGTCAAAATATTCTCTTGGATAATGCAATGAGTCAATCTGGAGAAAATTGTGTTTGAGGTACCCAGAGAATGTCCAGATTCCATAAGAAATTGAGTTTATTTGTCCGGAGCTTAGCAGAAATGTTAGATTGATATGGGTACGTTGATTCTTCAGCCTACTGAGAATTACTGAAGCCTTGGAAGTAAATGAGATACTCAGGGAGCAATCAAGGAAATAAAAAGACCTCAGGAAGAAACCTGAGAATCACCAGTGTTCAGGCTTAATTGGTTAATGCATTAACAGATAGCACTAGCAACAGAGTATTTTATGTTACTGATGGGGCCTCCCTGCAATCAGTCTAAATTAATGAATCTTCCAACATCAAGTTCACTTCATTAATGTTTGTCTCTCTCTGTTTTAGATGAGCTTCTAGAACAGCAGTTCTCAATCAGGGGACATTTGGCAATGTCTGGAGACATCTTGGTTGCCACAACTAGGGGATGCTACTGGCATCTAGTAGGTAGACGACAGAGATATTGTTAACCATCCTACAGTGCACAAGACAGACTCTTACAAAATGAATTATCCAGCCCCAAATGTCATTAGTGCCAAGATTAAGACCCTGTTCTAGAAGATCATTGGCAGTTGTAGACCTGCTGGTCTATGGATACTGGTAACTTTTGTGTTTTCTTCCCAAGCATTCCTATCAGGGAGTACCAGTTTCTAAGGCTAATATGAAAGAACCCTGTTATTATCATATAACTGAATGAAATCAATATCTGAAAATACTAAGTTGCTCGGATCTGGGGAGATACAGGAACTATAGCTTTCACCTGTGACTTATACGTGGGAAAACTAATCAGACAATCTCAGGGGCAGTAGTGCATGAGTTTCATGATGCCATGGACACAAACCAATCAAATTATGTAAGAGACAAACAAATACTTCCAGGAGTTGCTTAACATTTTATGAACAGAATGGTCTCTCAAGTCTCAGGAAATGGTCAATCAGCACTACTGACTGCTGGTTTTGTCTCTGTTAATAAGATAAGTAAGTGGGGGATCATGTGATCTCATCCTCTGACTGCACTGATATAGAGTGGTGCTGTGCTGTCCAAAGGAGAGAGGGAAGACATGAGATTTGCCTGGAGCTGAGTCCCATGTTGGCTTTGTCTTCCTAGAAATGAACCTCCCACGTCTTGAGCCCCTGCTCTGACCCAAAACCAGGGCTGAGTGATGGGAGCCAACAGGAGCAACGGACCAAGTTTGAGGCAAAGTTCCAGTTAGACTGGGGTTCTGATAAGTATGGGCACATGTAGCAAACTAGTGATACAATGGGCCAAAACTCTATTTGGATGGAGAACCAAAGAGCCTCCCAAGAGAGTATTGAAAGCTAAAGCAAGAGCGAGAGCAAAAGATAGAGAAAACACTTACCCAAATGAGGCAGAGCCAGGCCACTTTTCTGCTCAAAGTGTGTTCTACCAACCAGCAGCATCAGCATCACTTGGAAACTTAGAAATGCAGGTCAGGTCCCATTCCTGACCTACTGATTTGGAGTCTGCGTTTTTTTGTTTGTTTGTTTGTTTGCAGTACGCGGGCCTCTCACTGTTGTGGCCTCTCCCATTGAGGAGCACAGGCTCTGGACGCGCAGACTCGGCAGCCATTGCTCACGGGCCCAGCCGCTCCACAGCATGTGGGATCCTCCCGGACCGGGGCACGAACCCGTGTCCCCTGCATCGGCAGGCGGACTCCCAACCACTGCACCACCAGGGGAGCCCTTTTTTTTTTTTTTTCTCTGAAACTATAAGCCAGCATTTATTAGGAAGAGAGGCAAGAAGGGCATCTCAAGTAGAAGGAGCAGCAGGTACAAAGGCCCAGGGGTAGGAATGAACATGGAGGTTCAGGGGATGGCAGCTGAAAAGCAGTCAAGGGTAGGAGGAGCAGTTGAGTAGCAGGACGTAGAGCTGGAAATGGACACACGATACCTGTCACCATTATTTAGCCAAAGACAAATCCAAGAGTTTCTGTGGACAAAAGAAAGTAACCAGCAACCCAAACCATCCTTTGAGATTTTCCAGTCAAAACAATTCCCTGATTAGGTGCTCACTTCCTGGTGGCAGTAACTTTCCAAAGTCTCCACAGCCCAGCCAAGTCCAAACACAACAGCTCTGGGCTCTGGAGAAGAAATCGAGTCTACGTTTTAACAAGCTCTCCAGTTAAAGTCTAAGAAGCACTGATTGTGCTCTGGGTTGAGGGAAAAGGGGTGATGTACTCAGATACATGTGGATCCCAGCAGACTGCCTCCCCACCCAGACCCTCAGGTTCATACCTAAATGCTGTGGAACCCTTGGAAGAGCTATTTCACTGAAACTCTCTTAACTGGTTGAGGAAAGGAGAGACATGGCTTTGGTACACAGAGAGCACATTACACAAACTGAGGGAGGATGTTCCCTCCCGCTTTGCCAAACACTGCTGTGGCACCTCTCAACTGGTATTCAAGGCCCTGTTCAGGCTCCTCAACATCTGTTCTTTCCCTCTCAGCAGATGACCTCACACAGAGTTGACCTAAGAAATCAGATAGGAGTACCTTCAACTCTCTTCTACCAAACTCAAAAATGCACCTGGTTTCCTCTCACCTCTCACCAGGGGAGATGGACCCCTCCTCCCGTGTGAGGCTGAATCCTGGGGCACTGCTTGCTCCTTAGGCCCATGCTGATCAACTGCGCTCTCTGCTGGCTCTGTCCTGGTAGCATTGAAGCATGGTGAATTCTCTCCCAGATTTACTTTAAAAGGAAGAATCGGGATTCCTTCCAGCCACCATATCCTCCAGTTAATACCCTGTAAACTTACCTTTCCAGTCATGTTGACTTCAAAATAATCTGCTTACTACAATACTTCAAATGTACAGAAATGTCTGTGTACCTACTACCCAGATTGGACAAATCTTAAATTTGTCTCTATTTGTTTCAGATATATTTGTATATCTAAAATAAATAATTATAGTGACAACTGAAATGTCCTCTGTCCCTCTCTCTGATCTCTCCTAATAGGTAACTACAACCCTTAAATTGGTGTGTATGCTATTCATAAATGCTTCGTACTTTTACTATATAAGTATGCAACCATCCAAAATGTGCAGTATTACTTAGCAAGCTCTTAAACTTTAATTATCAATAAAAGGTGTATTACCACATGGATTATTCTGTAACTCTCTCACACAACCATTGTTTCTGAAATGCTAACCTCCTGCTCTCCTTATTTCTATGCTATTGCTGGCATGTATGTTACCTCTTTTTTAAGCCCTGTGACGTATTCTAATCATTGTTTTATGCCACCAGAAATTGTTAAATCCCCTACATTTTTATGCCATCCTCTGGTCGTGATTTTCCTTCATACTGGCCTTCTATTTGTAATCACAGTCCATTAGTCTGAAGTGCACCTTTGGAATCCTCATTAATTAGAGTGTGTTGTGGGGAAACATGCTCAGTTTTTGTCTAAAAACATCTACATTTTACTCTCATTCTGGAAAGATATTTTTGCAGAGCACATAATTCCAAATCAACAGGTTTTTGTCCAAGCACAGGGAAATACTTCCCCATGGTCTTCCTGCTTCCATGAGAAATCTGGTTATCAGTTTATTTGCCATTCCTTTAGAGGGTATCCCTTCCCTAACCTGGCTCTGTTTAAAATCCTGTCTTTGCCTTTGGTGTTTCTCTATGATGTACAGGATGTGGGTTCTGAATTAATCCTGCTTTTGTGTGAATTCACAAAGCTGTAGAATGGCTGCTTTTAACTCTTCTGGAAAATTCTCAACCATTGCCTATTCAAGTATTGCTTCTGCCCCACTCTCTCTTTTCTTCTGCAACTTCTCACTTGATGTGACCTCTTAACTTCTCTTACCTCCATCAGATTTTCTATTTCTTTGATTCTGGGTAAGTTTTTCAGATCTATCTGAAGTTCACTAATTCTCTCTTTTAACTGTGTCTAACCTACTATTAAACCCATTCATTGTACATTTTTATACCAATCATTGTAGTTTGATATCTAGAATCCTTTTGTTAATATAACGCATCTTATTTTATAGTCTCTTACTCTTTTTTTTTCTTTTCCTTTTTTTCTTTTTTTTTTTTTTTTGCTGTACGCGGGCCTCTCACTGTTGTGGCCTCTCCCATTGCGGAGCACAGGCTCCAGACGCGCAGGCTCAGCGGCCATGGCTCACGGGCCCAGCCACTCCGTGGCATGTGGGATCTTCCCAGACCGGGGCACGAACACGTGTCCCCTGCATCGGCAGGTGGACTCTCAACCATTGCGCCACCAGGGAAGCCCGAGTCTCTTACTCTTTATTTGCACTGAATTCTTTTCTATTTCTTGAAGCATGTTAAACATACTTATTTTATGTTGGGTGTTTAATAATTCCATTATCTGAAATCTTTTCAGGTCAGATACTGATATTCCTGCTGGTTCTCATTCATTATGCCTCATTTCCTTATATGTGAGCATAGGTGTGTGTTATTTTTTTATTGTGAGCTCTTTTCCTAGAACTTTATCTGTAGAAATTGTATGAGACCTGACTTGAAAACAAGATCTCCAAGGAGGATTTGAATTTGTTTCTGCAACATCTCTGGAGGAATCTACCAACCAGAATCAACTTGAACTAAATTCTTGGCTAAATGTTTCTTGGCCTATTTGGGTGGCTTGATTTTGGACCTCAAACCTACATGAAGGCTGGTTTACCCCTTTTACCCCTAGGTTTTTAAATGTTATTGCCACTCTTTCTTCTTTCCCTCTTTCCTTATTTCTTCTAGGTCCCAACTTTTCTTACCTAACCCCTCCTCATCTTCAGGTTTCAGTGTAAATGTTACTTTTCCTAGAAAGGAGTCTAGACTCAGGATCTTGGCTCTATGTTATCACTTTACCCAATGTGATGTAGTTGCATGCTTCCACGTCTGTGTTCCCTAAGATCCAAGATTGTGCTTTGTATCCCCAATGCTGGAACTTTCCAGTGCAGTGCCTGGCACCCAGTAGGTGTGCAATGCTGGGTCTTTGAACTGAACGGTTGCTAGAGGAGTTCTTTGAGGCTCTGGTTGTTGTCATCATGGTCAGGAGACAGTGGTGGTAGAGAAATGGCTGTGAACCCTACCTGCTCTAGCTGTGGTCATCAGAAGCAGAGCTTGGGTGCCCGGTGGACAAAGTTTTCTGGGGTCTCAGTGGTCAAGTGCTGCAGACACATCAGGCCTGGTAGGTATTGTGGATCCAGCCAAAGGAGCCTGGAGTAGAAATAGAAGCAAATGACAGATAGCTCTGAACAGCTGAACACTTTCATTTGTGAGCAAGGAGTAAGGGAGCAGAACTTGCCACCCAAAAGTGTCTCTTACTATGCAGAGTATTTCCAGCTGAAAGCAGTCAAGACTCAGGAAGAAACTTTGACCATCTCCCTAATTACCTGAAAAATTTAGATAGAGAGCCTGTTACAGGAATAGGCTATCACCAGAGATATCTGCAAAGAATATGGCCTAGGTGTGGTGGGGGAAACTCTTAGAGATGAGTTCACTCTGTGTCCCATTGTCTCTGCATGGCCCAGCAAACATTTGCTTTTCCATCTCCATGTCAATTGCTCTCTTCCCCTTTGAAATCCCAAACCCCTACTCCCAACATCCTCTTTTGTCATTAGCTAGAGATGGTATTTAAGGTGAAGGTTTCTGCCACTTTGGAGAGTCAGTTTTCCTGGGTCTCTCCCATGTACCCATGTTATTAAACTTTGTTTGGTTTTCTCCTGTTAATCTATCACATGTCAATTTAATTCTGAGACTTGACAAAAGAACCTAGAAGGGTAGAGGAAATTTTCTTCCTCCCCAATAAAGATGAGCCACCCCCTTGAACTGCCTAGAAATCCTGAATGACCTTTTGCAGAGGACTAGAGTTCTGAGTTAGCAGCAGAGCCAAATGTGTGTGATGGAGTATGCTGTTCCATTGTACCTACAGGTAGGTGAGGCCTGGGAATACTCAGTTTATACCCAGATGGGTATGACATCAACCCTGCCCTTCAATGAGCTTACTAACTAGTGGAAGAAAGAGCAAGTTAAAGTATTAACTTCACAGGATGAGAAGTGTTAAAAAAACTAAACTACCTGAGCCGTGATAACATGTTATAAGAACAGGGACTCCTCTTACCTAACATGATTGCTACTTCTCCCACTGTCCTTGTCTACAAAAAGCCCAAAGAGTGACAGAAAGTGGAGCTGCTGGCTTCCCATACTTTTAACTTCATTGTACATGCTTGTTTTATCACTCAGATTATTTATTTTATTTTCTAATCTTCAACTAGGTCATGTTTCTTCTCTGCTGAAGAAGTGCAAGGCTGGGGCTTTGGTGATGAGGAAGGGAGTGGTGAGAGCAGAGCCTGGGAACCAAGAGGCCAAACCAGAGGGTCCTGTGTGTCGATCCAGGAGTCTAGGCTCTTCCTGAGTGCAAAGCAGAAGTCTCTTATGATTAAGTTGCCTAGAGTCTTTGTCAAGTTCTAGAGTCAGTGGTCTCTGGTAGAGGACCCAGACTCAATATTTGAAGTCCAAGAAGGTGAGATAATTAGTGAACCAGGCCAGAGAGAGGAAGATAACCTGTGTCCTGTCTAAAGGAGACAGAGTGTCCTTCTGTATGTGATTCAGAGCCTAGTTTTATCAGATTTCTAGTGTTCTAAGAAAGACACCCCCCAAATTGTAGATTTTTAAACATTGACCTAAAACTCTTTTTAACCCTTTGAGAACAGATGGAACACTCTGAGTTTATCAGATTGTGACCTCTGGTCTATAAAACAAGACTTGAATACCCTGAGCCAACTCAGCTAGGACCCCCCTGTCTAGTGCCCTTTGGAGAGGAATCCTTTCATTACTAAATCCTTCCTTTCCTCTCATCAGCCTCCTGGTCAGCTGGTGAAGTCAGAAAGTGTGAACGGGCTCTGTTGAATTGTCTCCAAGTGGGCCCAGTGATCACAGCGTGACACTTGCCACAGAGTCTCATAGGAGAGGCACAGGGAAGAAAGGCAGAATACAACAAAAAAATAAAGAAACCAGCTATTTCCAAGAATAGAGCCACCATATCCCAATTAGCCTGTACAAAATCTAGAGAAAGAACAATGTGGAGATAAGATAAAGCAGTCTGTGTAATCATGATTCTGCATTCATCCCAATCATGCCCTTGAACTAGAGGTGCTGAGCATAGCATCTGTTTACAAATGAGGCAACTGGAGGTAGCTAAAAATATTCATCTCTTTTACTACTGCTTTCAGTGTGTATAATATTAGCCAAATGTCTCAATGGCTGATAAATCATCTTTAAGTCCTTTGGAACCCATCATAATAATGTTAACCATGATGGATTCTTGTGGTACTTAAAGAACTAGATTGTCAATTAGCTTTTATGAGATACATCACAGTCATCAGCCTTGTGTCATACCTCCTATTCACAGAAGCCAGTTATTAAAATGTACAATAATTTGCTTTTATTATAATCTATCTAAAAGCCAAAGCTAGTCTCCAAAATAAAGTTTAAAAGCCAAAGCTAGTCTCCAAAATAAAGTTTTAAGTTGCAATCTAAGAGACATTTTCTTCAAAATGACTGCAAAATATAGTGTCACCATTCTTGGTTAATTATTTTGCAGAGTGTGAATTTTAGTTAATCACTTCTTGCAAGGACCAAATAACATAGGTGCTTCCTAACAGCATCTCTGGAAATAACTACAGTCCTTTCAGAAGCTAAATAATCAAGCCATGCTTGTAAAAACTTAAGTAACTACCCACCAGGGTGAGAGTCCCCAGAGGCCTCCCACTCCTGGAAATCACTTGCCCTCAGTGTTGACCTTGGCAAAGAGAAAGGGCGGTGCGTCAACTCTAACTTGGCACAGCATCCACCAGAGACCTTCAATGCCATCCAGTATGGTCATCTGCTCAGGATAACCTGGAACTTTAAAAACCTCATCATCACTGAAGGTGCCCTTTAGAACTTACCCCAGGAGCCTGTAAATTCCCTCAAGGCAGGAACCCTTCATCTCTGTATCTGCAGCACCTTACACAGTGCTGGACTCATATTTGTTTAATGAACAAATGAATATAATAATAACAACAGTAATAAGTAACATTTAATGAGCATATACTATAAGCAGGTCCTAGATTGGGTACTTTACAAGTATCTCATGTAATTCCTCCAATAATCCTTCAAGGGACGCTCAAGGAAAGTATTATACTTCACATTTAACTGATAAGAAAATTGAGGTCTGGAGAGCCCAGAGTAATTTGCCCAAAGTTCCCTAGGTGTTAAGTGGCAGAACTAGCATTAGATCCTCGGTCTAACTCCTAGTTTCAAGTTCTTGACCATTATGTAATATTATTTTAATAAAAATTCTAGAAAAGCTTACGAAGTCACACACACACACACACACACACACACACACACACACACACACACACACCATGACAGCTGCAGGGAGGGGAAACAAGCTCAGTGGTTAACAGCCTCTGGCCAAGGAAGATAACATTCCAGGCCTGATTTAAACCACCTGTGTGTCAACAATTCTTGCTGATGGGCATCTAACAATGAATGTCCTAGGCTTGGCTTTATCAAGCCTCCTCCAGCCACAGCTTAGTCAATGTTGGGGGCAGGAGGAATGGGAGGGGAAGGGATTGTCAGGAAAGTTGTGTAAATGGGACAGGTTCAGGGGCCAGGGCACCTGCACATTATTTCTGTCAGTTTGTTTACGTAGCCACTATGCATTCTCTTGGATGCCTTAGAAAAAATCTGCTAGAGGATTTAATTCAAAGTATATTATGTGAGCTAAACGCAAATAAGTGCCTTGGTATGAGGGGGAAACCCCTTCTGACCCATCATTTTGCCAAAATGAACTCCTCACGGTTGAGTGACCCTCCTCCCCTTTCCTGAGATTAGTTTGGTCTTGCTCTGGAATATTTATTGAGGAGACCTTTTATTATAAAGCAGCCAAGCACTTGTTACCTGAAATATACGCAAGTTTTTAAAGTCTGCATTCAAGGTTTAAAATCTTTTCAGTTATGAAAAATGTCCTACCTGGCCTCTCCCTGTCTCATTTGGGAGAGTAAACGGTGGCTATATAGTTGAACTGTAATTTGCTTGGCTCTGAAGAAGGCATTATCACTGAAATTCAAGACCCTTGATCTAAGGTGTCTTGGAGAACTATAGCATGTTATATATTACATATTAGAGTACAAAGTACAATGAAAAATTAGTCTTTATAAAGGGTTACAGGAGAAAGTTTGTATGAAACAAAATATAGTTGTCATAACAATTGATCTGCTGGGTTGTATGTCACCCAGGAAGTCTGAGGTGTGGGTTATCCCAGTCAAGAGAACAGCTGGAGACAGTCGAGATTACATCAGGTAGGGTATTTTCCTCTGCTCTGAAGAGGGATTTTTCCTCTTGAGTGAATAATGCAGGCATACAACTAAAGCAGAGGTAGTGTCAGTCTGGGAGGGTCAAGGAGAGTAAAAGCTGAAGAAAGATTCCATTAGGGAAAGGATGAGGAAGGGAAGTGCCTGAGAGATAAGATTTTACCAAAGCAGAGAGCAGAATTCATAAGGTCATTTCACACCAAATAGTGTCAAGAAAGGTTCTAAGCAGAAGGAAAGACAGAAGAAAAAATAAAGATATAAAAAAGAGAACAGAGGCTTCATCGGAGATATTTGCCACTTGAAGTTATACTGATTTTAAAAGGTGTTCCAAGGTTCTTACTAAGGTTCTGCTCTCTTTTGTGTTCCTATGAAGCTGTTCAGATTTCTTCATTCACTAATATACTACTCTCTTAATCTAAGTGTGGGCCTAAAATTATGCTAGTCACCAGAGGATATTATCAGCAGACCACCTGCAATACAGTCACCAAAAGCACTTGTTAGAAATACAGAGTCCTGAATTCTTCCACAGATCTACTTAATCAAAATCCCTAGGGATGGGGCCTGTGAATATAAACTTTTAAAAGAATATCCCAAGTGATTCTTAATTATACTAAAGTCTGAGAAGAACGACCATATTGGGCAACAAAGCAAATATGGGGCGTGGTCCCTGTCATTGAGAAGCATGCAATCTAACTGAGGAATTTAGATAATGCTTAATAATCTTATGGGTGCTATAGAACCCTCAAGACAGTTACAACACAAAATGTCCTCCAGGCAAACTTGCTTGGTTTCATCCTCCTCTCCCTACCAAGTGTGCCTTTCATTTTATTTGTAACCTTCAGATGACATTGTTTGTTTTCTACTTAGTATTCATTTATTTGTGTGCCTCCTCTCCTATAACTTAAGTGCTTTGAGAACAGGATCCATGTCTGATTCATCTCTCTAATTCATGAGTGCTTAAATAGATAATTCATGCATGGAGGGAGGAAGGGTGGGAAGAGCTATGAGGGTACAGTAATTAAGAATGTCTTCCTTAAGGAGGAAAGTCTTGATGTAAAAACAGAATTTTACTAAACACAGAGAAGAAGGAACGGCATAGGTAGATATGGGACAATTACATAAACAAAGTGACAGAGAAAAGAAAGAACGTTGCATATGCATAACTTCAAATTTGTTAGCTACTCAGAGCAATATTATAGTTTTAACAACATTCCAATTTAAAAATTCCACTAAAAATTTCCATTTCAAATTGCATTAAAAATATAAAGCACTTAGGAATAAATTTAACAAATATGTGTAAGACTTCTATACTGAAAACTAAAAAATATTGCTGAGAGAAATTAACAAAGTCCTAAATAAATGTAGAGATATACCATTTTCATGGACTGCAAAACTCAGTATTGTTAAGATGTCAATTCTCCCTAAACTGATATATAGATTCAATGCAATTCCAAAAAAAACATCCAGTAGGCTTTTGGGGGGAAAAGAAAGCTAATTTTGAAATTTATTTGTAAATTCAAAGGACCAAGAATAACCCAAAATCTCAAAAAAGGAAAAAATTAGAGGACCTACTCAACCTGACTTCAAGACTCATAAAAGCTATCATAATCAAGAAAATGTGTTTTGGGTGAAAGAATAGATAGATCTATGAAGCATGTTTGAGAGTCCAAAATAAATCCATACATATAAAATCAAACAATATTTTACAAGGATGTCAAAGCAATTCAATGGGAAAAAGAAAATTACTTCAACAAGTTTTCTAGAAAAACTGTATACTCATCAAAAAAGAATCTATGAGTGCTATCGTACACCATACACATTAATTAATTCAAAATAAATCTTAGACTGAAGGCAAAAACTATAACGTTTCTAAGAGAAAACAGAAGAATATCTCTATGACCTTGGTGTAGGAAAAGATTCTTAGCACACAAAAAGCACTAACCATAAAAGAAAAATTTGATAAATTGGACTTTATCAAAATAAAATTATCCTCTCATCTAAAGACACCATTAAGAAAATAAACAAACAAGCTATATAGACTGGGAGAAAGTATTCACAGCATATCTATCTGAACATATCTACCTGAATAAATCCATACATATAAAATCAAACAATATTTTACAAGGATGCCAAAGTAATTCAATGGGAAAAAGAAAATTACTTCAACAAGTTTTCTAGGACAACTGTATATCCATTAAAAAAAATATCCATGAGTGCTATCGTACACCATACACATGAATTAATTCAAAATAAAGCTTAGACTTAAGGCAAAGCCTAAGATTTTACCCTTGAATGACACGGGTTTAAACTGGGTGGGCCCACTTATATATGATTTCTTTCACTAAAATATGTATATACTATAATACTACATGATCTGCAATTAGTTGAACCTGTGGATGCAGAATTTCAGATATGGAGGGCCAATAGTAAAGTTATACTCAGATTTTCAACTGGGTAGAGTGTAGGTGCCCCTAACCCCTACATTGTTTAAGGGTCAACTGTATATATAATATAGATATGTTTATAGGTAGATAGATATAAAATATTTTACAACTCAATAATAAAAGAACAAATGGTCCAGTTTTTTAAAAAGCAAAAAATGTGAACAGATGTGTCACAAATGAAAATGTGCAAATGGCCAATAAACGCATGAAAAATGCTAAATACTATTGGTTATCAGAGAAATTAAAATTAAAGATACTTTAATTTAAAACAATGAGCTACATACCCACTAGAATGGTTAAAATGAACGACATGGACATTCACAAATACTAGAGAGGATGTGGACCAAACAGAATTCTCATATGATGCTGATAGAGGTATAAATGATACAATTATTTTGAAAAAGAGTTTGAGAGTTTCTTAACCTTTTAAGGAAGTTAAACATACATCCTATAACCCAGAAATTCCACACCAAGATGTTTATCTAAGAGAAATGAAAATATATGTCCACAGGAAAAGGGAACCCTCATCACTCTTGGGTGGGAATGTAAATTGGAGCAGCCACTATGGAAAACAGTATGCAGGCTCCTCAAGAAATTAAAAATAGGACTACCATATGGTCCAACAACTCCACTTCTGGGTATTTATCTAAAGAAAACAAAAACACTAATTTGAAAAGACATATCACCCCTTCATCTGTTGCAGCATTATTTACAATAGCCAAGATATGGAAGCAACATACGTGTCCATCAATAGATGACTGGATAAGGAAGATGTAGTATATGTATAAAATAGGATGTTACTGAGCCATAAAAAGAATGAAATCTCGCCATTTGCAAGAACATGATGGACCTAAAGCGTATAATGCTAAATGAAATAAGTCAGACAGAGAAAGACAAATACCATATGATTTCACTTTTTTGTGGAATCTTAAAAAGTAAGACAAACAAACAAAACAAAACAGAAACAGACTCATAGATACAGAGAACAAACTGGCGGTTGCCAGAGGGAAGGAGAATGGGGGCAGGCAAAATAGGTAAAGGGGAGTAAGAGGTACAAACTTCCAATTATAAAATACATAAGTCACAGGGATGTAATGTACAGCATAGGAATTATAGTCAATAATATTTTAATAATGTTGTATGGTGACAGATGGTAATTGGAATTGTGGTGACCATTTCATAATGTATACAAATATTGAATCATTATGTTGTACACCTGAAACTAATATAATATTGTAAGTCAATTGTAATTCAATAAAAAAGATAGAAAATTTGTGTCCACAAAAAGCCTTGTAAACAAGTGTTTATGGGAACTTCATTAACAATAACCACAAACTGGAAATAGTCCACCATAAGGAAAATGGATAAACTATGGAAAATTCATAAAATGAACCATTATACATCAAGAAAAGGAAAATTGCTAATGCGTGCTGTCAAAATGAATAAATTTCAAAAAATATTACACTAAATGAAAGAAGCCAGACACACACAAAAATGTACATACTATATGATTCTACTTATGTGAAGGTCTAGAATTGGCAAAACTATAGTAAAAGACATCAGATGAGTGATTTTTCTGGAGGGAGGGGATTGGCTGGAAAGGACCACAAGAGAACTGTCTGGGCTGATAGTAATGTTCTGTGTCTTACAAATGGTCATGGACTACATTAGTATAGGCATTTGTCAAAGCAGTTCAAACAGTACACTCAAGATCTGAATATTTCACTGTTTGTGAATTATTCCTCCATTTTTTTAACTTAAAAAAATTTATTTATTTATTTTTGGCTGCATTGGATCTTCATTGCTACACATGGGTTTTCTTTAGTTGTGGCAATGGGGGCTACTCTTCATTGCAGTGTGCAGGCTTCTCATTGCAGTGGCTTCTCTTGTTGCAGAGCACAGGGTCTAGGCGTGCGGGCTCAGTCATCATGGCACGTGGGCTCAGTAGTTGTAGCTCACGGGCTTAGTTGCTCCACGGCATGTGGGATCTTCCCGGACCAGGGATCAAACCCATGTCCCCTGCATTGGCAGGTGGATTCTTAACCACTGCAACACCAGGGAAGTCCTGTCCCCATCTTTTAAGTCCATAATTTCTACTTTATGCAGGACGAGATAGGCTATGTTTTGGTAACATGCAACCCCTAAATCCTAATGGCTTAATACAATGAATGTCTATTTCTTGCTTAAAGTGCACTGCAGGACCAGGCAGCTCTCTTTCAATAATGTGTCTCTGCCCTCACATGGACCCTCCTCCAGTTCCCTTGACATGAAGAGAGAAACTGGTGAATCATCAGGGCTTTAAACTGCCTCAGCCCAGACAAGACACAAGTCACTTCCTCTCCCATCCTATTGGCCAGGATCTGTCATATGGCCTTGACTAAAAGCAAAGGATTGGGGGTGTAGTTTTTCAAGTGCCCATGAAGGAAAAGATTACCACATACTGATGAACACTAGAAATGCCTGCAATAGTCTATGTCCTCAGCATTCTTCCATTTTAGCAAAGAAGAATAAAATCTAAAATCTAATTTTCTATAAACTGATTACTACAATTTCATCTGTGTGCCTAGACCTGGTCTTAGTGAATAGTAATGAAGTACCGTCTCTTCACAAAGGGAGATTGTGATTCATTCATTTCTCTTCTTCAAACACGGCTGAACTAATACTTCTTGGTAGACAGAAGTAAAGAATTCTGGAAATGTACCTGGGGAAAATACAGCAACAGCAACAAAAAATTTGTGAAATTAACTGCAGAAATCAGAACAGGTACACATCCAGGAGTCAACTGGTTTACAACACTGCTGAGGTAACTCTGAGGGACACAGAGTGACAAGTGACTGACAAACCAATCTGGTCCAAAATAAATTATATCTGGGGATAACGGCCAGCTGAGTTCCTGCTGCTGTGGAGAAACCAGGCATTACAAATGAAAAAGGGGGTATTATTTGCCCCAAAGTGATCATTTGTTGCTTGTCAAAAATTATCCTCATATTCCTAAAACTTTCTGAATTTGTAGGTGCCCTGGAGGAAGGCCCACTGTAGCACACACAGAAAAAAGGAGAAGACAAAGCCTGTTTTGCAATTCCCTTTTCTGTTTTAAATTTTCACAAAAGGTCTTGAACACTATAACAATTAGAAGAGGACAAAAATATGTTTGGCAGATCAAATAGGTAAGATGTCAGGACCCTTTTCAAAATGTCTGGGAGACACTGCTGATTAATTTTGGCTGAAACTTGAAAAAAAAAAAGCAGGCATATTTTCTAAACTAACATGTAAGATTTTCTGATCATGTAAGCACCTTTAAAGTCCAGTTATACCAGGGACAGCCAGAAATTAGACTGTGTAACAGTTCCCACAAATTGCTCAAAGGTTACCTCTAACCCAGTAGACAGGAACTGAGGTTGCATAATCACTGGAGCCCAGCTCAGAGAAGAAACACACAGAATACTAATATCCCTGAAGAATTTCCGTCCATTTGGGAAGAGAGATGTGGTCTGATTGCAGGATGGGTTAAGAACATGCAGCACACAAACATATCATCAGTGTTGTTGATCTAGTGCCTGCCTCCACTTATTCTGGGAAATTACAGGAGAATGATTTCAGGGTGCCAAAGAAAGGCTGTCAGCTGTGAATCTGGTGATTGACATGGTTTGCTTAAATGTGTTCAACCAAAACCAAGCTGTAATGACCAGGCCTAGCTTTTCATCTTTGGGTGCAATAATTGGCACACTCCACTTAGGCCCTTGACTGATGTGCCAGTCAGGATTATTTCTGTTCTAAGTGAAAGAGACCCCAACTCAAACTGGCTTTTAAAAGAGAATGCATCTAATTCACACAACTGAAAAGTACAGGCAAGAGAGTCAGATATAACTGTACCCAAGGCCTCAAATGATTTGACTCTGCTCTCTTCTGTACTTTTTAAATCTCAGTTCCTTGTGATGTCAACATAATGTCAATAGTCCTACACCTACATCTGTATGGTTTCAAAATAAGCAGGAGTTTATTTTCCAGTACCTTCTGCCCACATTCCATGATTCATGACTTTTGGGGCCAATATCTTCATCTTGATACAATGAAACAATTTCTGTGGCCAAGAGATATAATAACACTAATTTCTAGGCTTGACTTGCATGGAAACCCCTAAATCAATCACCTATGACTACTGAGATTTGGTAGTCACATGTTCCACCTCTGAACTGGGTGGAACACCACTTGAATCATATGGCCTAAGAGAGTGGGGAGGGAAATAGCTCTCCATACAAAATTCTAGGTACTTATCAGAAGAAGCGAAAGTGGACTCTGGGTAGAACAAAACAGAACAAAATTTTTAAAAATAGCATCTATTATACCAAGCTCTTGGTATACTTTAATATTATATAATGGAGGCACTTTCACAGAAATTAAGGGTAGGGACCATACCTAATTCAGAATATTGTAGATTCTGAGGGTTGGGAGGAACAGCAGAGGTCATAAAATCAATTCCCAATTCTGACAAATTGCAGTCAAATCTTAACTTGTAAGAGAGTGTGTGGCATCCTTGGTAGATCCTTGAACAGTCTAGGGTTCAAAAAATATTAGTTGAGTGAATTCAAGAAGGAATGAAAATATATACAGAGATTCTTGGTTCAATCACAGAAACTCCTCCTGCTCTCTAAAGGCTTTTAAAAAATAAAAGGTTTTTAAAAAATAAAAAATATACTTGGACAGGTCACTTAGAGCTCCAGTAATGGCACCATAGTCAGATAACTAACCCTCTTCCCAATAACAAGTATAAACTTTAGACAAAATATAAAACACAACTGTTTGAAGGCATAAGAGAGCAACCAAAAAGAGAAATAAGCTGAAGTAAATATGACCTCAAAAAGAAGAAAGCAAACCAGGTGATATTTACATTACCTCTTCTTCTCAAGGGTCCTACCAAGTTCTGAGATCAGGGTATAGCGCTTAGGTAGAAAGTAGCCATCTTTCTGGTCCAAAGAGTCAGAGTTTGGAACTGCCAGACACAGCTGAAAATTGAGGGAGGAATTTCCAGAATGAGGGAATCACGAAAGGTGGATCCCTCATATCTGTGTACAATTGCCTTCAAAATCTTAGATGACTCCTAAACAGCATATGTTTGTGGCAATGCTCCTAGGAACCACATATATAGCAACAGCTGTAAATCTAAGAGTTGAGCAAAGTTCAGCGGCTACTGGTGCTGGAAAGGCAAATTTGACTTCAAATCCTACGAAGTTAAAGGATCTTGTTCAATACCTTTAGCTATCCACTGAAACCTCATAAGAGCCACACCTTTAAGAATAAGTACTGTAAGCTATGATTAAGGACTTTGTCCTAGGAATAAAGAAAAATCTGAAATAGATATGCTCTAATAATGCTTAAAACCAAGCCTCCACAAGATCAAGATTATTCCCTAGTAACTTAACTGTCCATTACAAAAAAAATCCCTAAGGTATTCAGAAGAAGATAACAGAATCTAGAATCTCTACAATTTATCATCTACAATGTTAAGTATAGAATAAAAAATTATGAGACATACAAAGAAGCAGGGAAATGTAACCCATAATCAAAAGAAAAGAATAAAGGAAAAAATCCATAGATAAATCAGATGTTAAAATTAGCAAAGGTTTTTTTTAAAAACTACTATAAATATATTAAAATTTACAGAAAATATAGATATAAGTGAAATATTTCAGGAGAGATATGAAAACACTAAGTATTGGAAATATTAGAACTGAAAAAACACAATACCTGAAATGAAAAATGTATTACATGGATTTAACAGCCAATTGAACAATACAAAAGAAAAAAGCAAACTTGAAGGCAAACCATTATAAATTATTCAAACTGAAGCCCAGAGAGAAAGGGTTCTTTAAAATGTAGAGAGTTTCCAGAAGCTGTGAAACAATTCAAGTGGTCTAACACATGTAGGCAGACTAACCAAACTACTGAAAAAAAAAAGATGAAGAAAAACATCTTTAAATCAGCCAGAGTGGGGAAACATATATTATATGTAAGGAAATAACATAAAGATAACAGTTAACTTCTCACCAGAAATAATGGAGACCAGAGGACATCTGGAACAACATGTTTAAAGTAATGAAAGGGAAAAGAATGTCAACATTAAATTCTATATCTAATAAAAATATCTTTCAAAAGGTGAAATAAAGACATTTGCAGCTAACTGGAAGGGGGAAAATTTGTCACCAGTAGACAGGAAATGCTGAAGAGAAATGAAACAAGGTAGAAATTCATATCTATAGAAGGAATTAAAAGCACTGAAAATGATAAACATGTAGGTAAATTAAAAAATTATATTTTCTCTCAATTTATGGAAAAAATATGGACAGATATAATCTGACTCTGTCTCTCGATGCATTCACCTGCCCATGAATCTAGTTTCTACTGACACTCTTAACTTTTGTAAATTGTGTCTGCCTAGTGTTGCTTGGGTTCATGCCTTGAATTGATAGAGATACAAACTCTGGAAATCTGCTTGTATATCTCTCTTCCTGAGAGAATAAAAGTAAAAGTGTTCAAAGACGCTCCAAGTGCTGTGGGATGCTCCATGTGCTGTGGGATACTCCAGGTGCTGTCTCCTCAAGGACATCATAACATGGGCAGGCACCAAGAGATAACACACAGGATGAAGATCTCACTCAAGAGAACTGTCTGTAGCACACTCATGTCTCAGAGATGAGTCTGTGAGCTAAGGACCTAGAAATAGGAGAAATCACAGAGGGTGAGCCAAGCTGGTTTTCTGAAGGGTTTCTAGTACAGGGTTATTCATTCAACATTCATTATGTATTTACTGACTATCCACTATGTGGCAAGCGTTGTGATTAGCACTCTATGGGGTGAAGGCCTGAAGCAGTCATAATCCTGTCCTCACAATCTTGTAGGGGAGATATGACAACAAATAAATCTAATATGAGGCAATAATAATGTTAATAAAAATAAAAATTATAATAATGATAGCTAACATGAAGTGAGCTCTTATTATGAGCCAGGCACTGTGCTAAGTGCTTTACATGCACTAACCCATTTAATATACAGGACAACCTCCTGAGAGAGGAACCATGATTATGCTCATTTTCATAAATAAAGAACCTGAGGCTCTTGAAGTCTCCTAGATAGTGTGTCTTGGAACTGAAACTTGAACCTCAGTGCTTGGCTCTAAGGCCCAGGTACTACTCACTGCAATGGGGGCTTCCCAAGAAGCGCAGATAGAATCTGTTGGGATCTGAGGGTGGAGAGAGCCTCCTCACAGGAGAAACCATGGAAGCCTCCATGGAGAAGGGGCTGTGGATGGTCCTTGAGGGTAAAATGTGGACTCATAAAGACTGGCATTCGTGAAGAAGGAAAAGGATTTCAGGAGTGCCAGGGCAGGAAGGGTGGGAACATCTTGTCAATAAGTGCTTCTGGGCACTGGGGATGTGCTGAGCTCTGAGCTGAACAGTATGGAGCCTCAGGATTGCATCAGATGTGATCTCAAAGGAGATCCCAACCCATAGCTCACACAGGGGCAGGTAGGCCTTAACTAAATCCATGATGCATGAGAATGTAAACCAAATTTGTCTTTGTCATTGGCTCTAGCCACTTATGAATGAAAACATGAAGTCATTTTCTTCCCTACTATGAAAACAAGATTTGTGGAATTTGAATAAACCTGTGGAATGTAAACACAGTTTGGCAGGGCCTTTCTTCACCAAAAGAGATGACTTAAACAAACAAGAATGAAGGAAGAGAGGAATGCAAAACCAAAGGTGGGAATATCGCATCTCTCTGACCTGTTATAAACACCAACCAATTGGGCCAATAGTCCTAATATAAAATCATAATGCTAATATCTAACAATCATGTTTTCGTGTAGACAAATCTGGTAGCTCACAGCAGGAACCAGATGCCATCTGAGACTCTCTTGCCATTTCCCATGTCACATCAATCACCAAGTCCTATCAATATTGGCAAATTTAAAATAAACAAAAATATCCCTATTTCTTTCTGTGTATTCACAGACTCCTCTTCTCTCTCCAACCCCTCTGCCATGCTTCATCTCCTATATCTCTGAATGCCATTGCTTCCTCAGTGATTTTCTTGCTCCTAGTTTATTTCCTGCTTACTCCATCCTCTGCTTCTGCCAAGTCCTCCTTCCACAAATGTAAAGCAATTTCAACTTTTGGTCTAAAACCCTTCAGTGTTTCCTTACTGCGCTAAAAGTAGATTTCATGTCATGAACTGAGACCCTCTGTGACCTTGTTCCTATCTGCTCTCCATGCCACTCTCCACCCACCCCCCAAGGCACCCCAACACCCCTTTATTTCCTTTTGTATGCCCGGCTGTTTCATTCCATCACAATGTACACATATCGTAACTTTTCCCAAGAAAGTCTTTCCTCCCTGTGTCTACCTGAAGAACTCAGCTAGAGCATCACCCCCTCTGTGAAGGGTGCCAAAGGCATCACCAGTCCTAGAGAGACTCCACTGCCCCTTCTCTTTTGGGTGTCTACTAGACCATCACAGCACACACCATGCTCTAGCACAGCTACAATATAGCAGATGGGCTGATGCTTCCTAAATAAATGAGTGCATTTTGTCCTTTGTTTCTTCCACCTGTCCCTACTCTAATTCTACCCCCCCACAACAAAATTTGAATAAACCTGGAATTTGAATAAATTTGAAAATCCCATGGAAGCCCCCAAATCCCTTCCTGATCATGAGTTGCCCCCCTTCTGACAGATTCTGAGCCTCTCTGCAACCAAGCATGAATTTCCCACAAGTCACACATTCCTTCCCTCTCACTGCTGCTCACCTTCCTTTGGTGTCACTGCCCACAAGTGATAGTAAGGGAAGCGTTAGCGGGAGCCAAAAATGAGAATCATTGGTGTCAGTCAGTAGAGAACACAGCCTTGCAAAGTAAGCCTGCTGACAACCAGACATTGCTAGAAAACCAGGGGAAGAGCTCACAGATTCTTGGAGATGCACTGCTCACCTTGTCAGCTCAAAGGAATTCAATTCAACAGATTATTTCTGTGTACCTGTGAGGTGCCAAGCATGGGATAACAAGCGCTTGCCCTCCCTGGACTTCTACCCTGATGAGAAGATGGGATGTAAAATGAAGTAGTGTTGCCAAGGGGACTCCAATGGAAAATGAATAGATGGGATATTAATAACTAGTAATGAAAAGAAGCTCTGTGTTTAAAAGTTTAGAAAAAATGAGTTAAAATTGAGTAAATTTCTTTACTCTTGGACTTCTTGGAGCTTTTTAAATGCCAGTGGTAGAGGTGGTAGAGAGGGACATCAGTAAGATGGTGGAATAGAAATTTTCAGCCCTCTTCCCCCACACAGAAACACTGATTTTGACAACCCATGGATAAGAGTACCTTTGTGGGAGGCACTCCCAAGTCCAAGTCCAGTGGAGAGGTCCCTGTACCCCTTTGAAGGAAAAAATCCAAGAATAGATCCATTGAAGAGGTTAAGAAGAAACTTTTCATGTTACCCTTGCTACCCTTCCTTCAAGGCACCATAGTTCAGGGCCAAGAGAAACCCCGTCAGCCCACAATGTCTCCCACAGGGGAAAGTGAGAGCATAGTGAGTGTCTGGCTTCCCCAGCTGTGCAGGATGCTGCCCAAGAGGCCCACTACTTTCTCACCTGACCCAGAACATCAGAGCTGAATAGTCTGGGACAGTAAGGAACAGGGAAAAGGGTGGGTTTCAAGGAACTGGGGCATGAAACTCAACAAAGGGCTATGGTTTGTAATAACTACCTCAGAGAATCCACCAAGAAGCCCACCCACGAACCTCCCAGGATGCATCATCTGCAGTTCCACACAGATAGCCTATGTACACCACCAGTTTTCTGTGTTCTTCTCCCCCTTCCCCTTTATTCAACACTCCATGCATGCCCTACAGAGGGCATCTGTGCTGGCCGTACTCTGCTAAATTGGAAGAAAATACATAAACTTAAATAATTTAGGACACAGCCCTAAGGAGCCTCTCAGAACCTGGCCTGGTTTTGTGGGATCTAGAGAAGGCATAACATCCTAAGCTTTCCCCTTCAAGAAGAATCAGGAAGAGCAGAGCAGGCACATCCATAAAAATAGTTTGAGGAACCCCCAGAATCCTTAGCCAGGCAGACTGGTGAAGTTTTCTCCCTCCCTAAGCCAGTCAGTAAAGACTGTAAAAGTAAAGATGACTGTCAAATACAAAGACAGCAACACAGTTCAAAATACACACACACACACACACACACACACACACACACAATCAAGGAAAAATGATACCACCAAAAGAATACAATAATTTTACAGTAACCTACTCCAAAGAAATGGAGATTTATTAATTGCCTGAGAAATAATTCAAACTAATTGTTTTAAGGAAGCTCAGTGAGCTACAAGAGAAAATAGACAGCTCAGAAAAATCAAGTTGTTATTGGATACACAATATAAAAAGATATAAATTGTGACATCAATAGCATAAACTTATTTATGTTTAATAAAAGGGGGGAGGGAATAAAAGAGTAGAGTTTTTGTATGTGATTGAAGTTAAGTTGATATCAGCTTAAGAGAGACTACCTCATAGAAACCACAAAGAAAAAAACCTCTAGTAGACACACAAAATAGAAAGAAAAAGAAATCAAAGAATGCCACTGCAAAACCTTATCAAATAACAAAGGAAAACAGCAAGAGGAAGAAAAGAACAAAGGAACAACAAAATAGTCAGAAGACAATTAACAAAATGGAAATAGTAAGTCTTTACTTATCAATAATTACTTGGAGCATAAATGGATTAAATCTTCCAATCAAAAGACATAGAGTAGCCAAATGTATTTTTTTTAATGGTTCAAAAATATGCTGCCTACAAGAGATTCACTTTAGGTTTGAGGACACACATAGATGAAAGTGAATGGATAGAAAAATATATTTCATCCAAATAGTACCTAAAAGAGAGAGTGGCTATACCTCTATCAGACAAAATAGACTTTACGTCAAAAACTGTCACATGAGACAAAGGTCATTATATAATAACAAAAGGGTCAATTCACTGAGAAGATATAACAATTGTAAATATACATGCACCAAGTATCAGAGCACCTAAATATATAAAGCTAAAATTAACAGAATTGAAGGGAGAAATAGACAGCAATACAATCTTTGTAGGGAATTTCAATACCCACTTTCAACAATGAATACATCGTTCAGATAGAAAATCAATAAGGATAGGACTTGAATAACACTATAAACCTATGAACCTAACAGACATATACAGAACAGTCTATCCAACAGTAGCAGAATACACATTCTTCCCAAGTGCTCATGGAACATTTCCCAGTATAAATTATCTATTACATTACAAAACAAATTCTAACATACTTAAGAAGAGTGAGATGATATCGAGTATCTTCTGACCATAATGGTATGAATCTAGAAATCAATAACAGGAAGAATATTGAAAAATTCACAGTATATGAAATTAAGCAACATTCTTCAGAGCAACCAATAGGTCAACAAATAAACCAAAAGAGAAATTATAAAACATCTTGAAACAAACAAAAATGGAAACAAAACATATCAAAACTTATGGGATGTAGCAAAAGTAGTTCTAAGAGGGACTTCCCTGGTGGTTCAGTGATTAAGACTCCACACTTACACTGCAGGGGGCATGGGTTCAATCCTTGGTCAGGGAACTAAGATCCTGCATGCCACATGGTGCAGCCAAAAAAAACCTTTTTTTAAAGTAGTTCTAGGAGAAAAGTTTAAAGTGACAAATGCCTACTTTAAGAAAAAAGAAAGATCTCAAATAAACTACCTAACTTTACATCTCACAGAACTAGAAAAAGAAGAACAAACTAAGCCCAGAGTTAGCAGAAGGAAGGAAATAACAAAGATGACAGCAGAAATAAATTAGAGACTAAAAAAATAATAGAAAAGATCAATTAAACTGAAAGTTGATTTTTTGAAAAGGTAAAGAAAACTGACAAAACTTTAGCTAGACTAACAAAGAAAAAAGGGAGAAGATGCAAATAAATAAAATTATATGTAAGAGAGGAGGTATTCCAATTGATACCACAGAAATAAAAAGGATCATAAGAGACCAACATGAACAATTATGTGCCAACAAATTGGATAGCCTAGAAGAAATAAATTCCTGAAAACAATCTTCCTGATTCAGTCTTAGTGGGCTATATGTTTTTAGGAATTTGTCTATTAAATCTAAACAGACCAATAATGAGTCAGGAAATTGAATAAGTAGTCAAAGCCCTATCAATAAAGAAAAGCCCAGGACCAGATGGTTTTACCGGTAAATTTTACCAAACACTTAAAGAAGAATTAATACCAATCCTTTTCAAACTCTTCTCAAAATTTGAAAAGGAGGGAACACATCCAAACTCATTTTACAAGACCAGCATTACTCTCATACCAAAGCCAGATAAGGACTCTACAAGAAAAGAAAATTATAGGACATTCTAATATTCTTGATGAACAAAGATTTTTAAAAATCCTCAAAAAAAAAAATGCTAGCAGATTGAATTCAGAAACACATAAAAGGATCATACACCATGATCAAGTGTGATTTATCCCTGGATGCAAGGATGATTCAACATATGCAAACATATATCAATCACATTGATATACCACATTAACAGAATGAAGGATAAAAATCATATAATCATCTCAATAGATGCATAAAAAGCATCTGATGTAATTCAACATTGTTTCATGATAAAAACTCTCAACAAATTAGGTATAGATGGGATGTACCTCAACATAATAAAAGCTACATATCACAATCCCACAACAAACATCATGCTCAATGGTGAAAAACTGAACATTTTTTTCTCTAGGATCAGGAACAAAACAAGGACGTCCATTCTCATCACCTCTATTCAACACAATTTGGAAGTCTTAGCCAGAGCAATAAAGTAAGTAAAAGAAACAAAAGGCATCCAAATAAGAAAGGAAAAAGTAAAAGTACCTCTGTTTGCAGATGGCATGATCTTACCTATAGAAAACCCTGAAGATATGACCAAAAAACTTAGAACTAATGAAGAAATTCAGTAAAGTTGCAGGATACAAAATCAACATACAAAAATCAGTTGTATTTCTATACACTAACAACAAATCATCTAAAAAAGAAATAAAGAAAAAATCCTATTTACAACAATAGCATCAAAAACAATAATCTACTTAGGAATAAATTTAACCAAGGAGGTAAAAGGTCTGTACACTGAAAACTATAACACAATGATGAAAGAAATTAAACATAAATAAATGGAAAGATATCCTGTATTTATGGGTTGGAGGAATTAATATTGATAAATGTCCTATTATCCAAGGCCATCTATAGATTCAATGCAATTTCTATCAAAATTCCAATGGCATTTTTTACAGGAATAAAAAAAAATACTAAAATTCATATGGAAGAACAAAAGCCAAAGCAATATTGAGAAAGAAGGATAAAGAGAGAGGTATCACGCTTCCTGACTTCAAAATATATTACAAAACTACAGTAATCAAAAGAGTATGGTGGGGCTTCCCTGGTGGCACAGTGGTTGAGAGTCCCCCCACCAAAGCAGGAGACACAGGTTCGTGCCCTGGTCTGGGAGGATCCCACATGCCACGGAGCGGTTGGGCCCGTGAGCCATGGCCACTGAACCTGCGCATCCGGAGCCTGTGCTCCACAACAGGAGAGGACACAACAGTGAGAGGCCCACATACCACAAAAAAAAAAAAAAAAAAGAGTATGGTACTTGTATAAAAACAGACATATAGACCAATGGAACAGAATAGAGAAACCAGATACAAAACCATCCATGTATGGTCAACAGATCTTCAACACGGCACCAAGAACACACAGTTGGAAAAGGATAGTGTCTTCAATACATAGTGTTGGAGAGAGTGTATATCTACATGAAGAAGAATGAAATTGGAACCGTAATTTATACCATATATGAAAATCAACTCAGAATGGATTAAAGACTTAAACATAAGACCTGAAACCATAAAACTACTAGAAGAAAACATAGGAAAAAAAAAGTCCTTGACAAGGGTCTGGGAAATGATTCTTGAATATGACCCCCAAAGCACAACACAACAAAAATAAACAAGGGAACTACAAACTAAAAACACTCTGCATAGCAAAGTAAATAATCAACAGAGTGAAGAGACAATCTATAGAATGGGAGAAAACATTTGCAAAAAATACATCTAAGGAGTTAATATCCAAAATACATAAGGCACTCAAACAACTTAATAGCAAAAAACTCAAATAACAATTAAAAAATGGGCAAAGCCCTAAATAGACATTTCTCCAAAGAAGACATACAAGTGGCCAACAGGTATATGAAAAGATGTTCAAATCACTAGCCATCATGGAAACGCAAAACAAAACCACAATGAGATAACATCTCACACCTGTTAGAATGCCTATTATTAAAAAAAAAAAAAAAGAAGAAGAAAAATAAATAAAAAAGAGGCGTTGACAAGGATGAGGAGAAAAGGGAACCCTTGTCCACTGGCAGTAGAAATGTAAATTGGTTCAGCCACTATGGAAAACATTATGAGGTTCCCCCCAAAATTAAAAATAGAACTACCATATGATCCAGCAATTCTGCTTTTTGATATATATCCAAGGGAAATGAAATTAATATCTCAAAGAGATATTTACATACCCCTGTTCATAACTGCGGCATTATTCATAATAGCCATGATATGGAAACAACTAAGTATCAATGATGGATGAATGGGTAAATAAATGTGTTATATGTTTATAACATATTATAAATAATATAGTGGGGGTTGCCCTGGTGGTGAAGTGGTTAAGAATCCGCCTGCCAATGCAAGGGACATGAGTTCAAGCCCTGGTCTGGCAAGATCCCACATGCTGTGGAGCAAAAAAGCCTGTGCGCCACAACTATTGAGCCTGCGTTTTAGAGCCCATGAGCCACAACTACTGAGGCCTGTGTGCCTAGAGCCTGTGCTCCGCAGCAAGAGAAGCCACCACAATGAGAAGCCTGCGCACCACAACAAAGAGCAGCCCCTGCTCACCGCAACTAGAGAAAGCCCATGCACAGCAACAAAAACCCAACACAGCCAAAGATAAATAAAATAAAACAAAATAATAATAATAATAACAATATAGTGGAATATTATTCAGCCTTTGAAAGAAGGATATCCTAGCATTTGTGACACAATGGATGGACCTGGAGCACGTTATGCTAAAAAAGGCAAATTTACACGATCTTACTTAAATGTAGAATCTGAAAATTTTGAACTTATTAAAGCAGGGAGTAGAATGGTGGTTACCAGGGATTGGTGGTAGGGAAAATAGGGAGATCTTGGTCAAAAGGTACAAAGTTTCAGTTATGCAGGATGAATAAGTTCTGGAGATCTAATATACAGCATGGTGACTATAGTTAATATTACTGTATTATATGCTTGAAATCTTAAGTGTTCTCACTGCATAAAAAGAAATAACTTTGTAAAGGGATGGATATGTCAATTAGATTCATTGTGGAAATCATTTCACAGTGTACACATACATCAAAACGTCACATTTTAAACTTAAATATGTACAATTTATAATTGTCAATTATACCTCTATAAATCTGAGGAAAAAATGCCAGTGGTCACTGTGAATCTCTATGAAAGAGGTCTAGTTTGCAGTTTCCTGACTTATTGACACAGAATGCCATTTGGGGACCACCTCTTTGGATGGCATTTCACCAAATACACTATAAGAAACACAGTTATAGAGCATTACAACGCAGGTTCCCAGCGCACCAATTACAGAAGAAGCTCAGAGGGGGAAAAGCTAACTATAGGGTCTTACCAAGTGGTATCCAAATTGGGTGTGGAAAAATATCATCTGAGTTGAGCCAAGGAGAGAAAAGTATCCAGACACACGTAACAACTGTCACAAAAGCCTGAGGGTGTGAACCACTGCCATGGAACTAGAGAACTGCAAGTCATTCTATATTATTGGAGTATAACGTGTTAAGGGCACAGCGAGGGAGATGAAACTGAGCAGGCCAGCAGAGGACAGACCAAAAAGGACCTTACACCAGATGAGGGGTTTGAGTTTGTTGCTTTGTTGCACTGAATTCCTTAAGAGTTAATGACATTCATTCATTCATCTATTCTTTTATCCATTTACTCAACCAGCGTTTAGTGAGCATCTCCAAGGTGCCAGCTCCAGAGAAGAAATGAGTCAGGAAGAATTCAGAGGATGCTAGAGATGGGCCACTGTGTGGAAGCTCCTGGTCTAACAAGGACACAGAACCATCTGTAAGCTCCACAGAGCTGCACAGCTCCTTTGAAGCCCAGCCTGGTCTACCAACACCACCACCAGACCTTTTCTCCTCATGTTCTTGGGTGGGAGGGAAGTGGCCTGGCATCTTAATCATTCTTGGGCCTTGAATGGCCAGATGAGGGCATCATAGTCTGTCACATCAGCTAGAGCAAGATTAATAAAATGGATCATTGTCACTGAGGAGATGACCTATTGAAATAATTGAAAGGAGACTTGCCTGAGAAAGAAGAGGTCTGGGAAGGCATAGAGAAAACAAAGCTTGAAGATAAATAGTACTAGCAGCAACAACCTTAAAGGCCTCAGCATAGTAATGTGGAGATGACAAGGAATTCACATTAAAAAAGGCTAGTGATTTATGGAGCACATGCCAGGAGGGTCCAGGCTGACAGCAGAGGTGCTAATCATAAGCCAAAGCAGATTATCTGTCAAGGCAAGTTGCTATCTTTAAAAAAGCAAATGTTGGCAGAGTGATTGGTACCAGGCAAAAGAGCTTCTTTCCGTCTCCCCAGGCGAGTGCCAGCAGACCCAACTTGACGGTTAATCATGGCATCTCCCTTAGCTCCCTAATGAACCCTGAGGTCAGACAAACTGAGAATGGCAGCACCAGGCAAAGCTAAAGGAGAGGCCCTGTCAGGCTGGTTAGCACACAGAGCCAAAATGGCTAACACACGATGGCAGGAACCACCAGCTCTGTTTCTGTCAGTGCTGCAATGTCAGGAGGGAGGGAGCATAGTGAATTCTGGCTCCTAACTCTCCCTGCTTCTATTATCTGTGCTTGTGAAAGGAGAGGCTAGACCTTCTGCTCAGCCTCCACCAAAGGCATGGAAACTTTTGTTTGCATCTCCTGGTTTCAACTGAGAGGCAATGAGCTTTGACGCCTAAGAGCCTCTTGAGTTTGAGAACTACTTAGTGGGCAGAAAGACGTGAAATGCCCAGCAAGTAAGAGTGAGGGAACTGGTGATTCCCGTAGTGTGTTCTGGCCTTGAGATTCTTCCCACCAAATTGGCTTCCACATAGTTTGAGATTACATATAGTTTGAGAAATAGCACATACTATGTCACTCCATGGGTTGGATTCTGAGCAGGAGGAACAGTAGATACCAAGACCCTAAGGGAGGGAGGAGTGGGGCACACTGGCAGGTGTTCCGACCCAGCGTGGTCCCAGGAAGAGACACTGAAAGCACTGAAGTGCTCCCTACACCCTGCACTAGCCTAACCCGCTTCCATCCCTTCTTCAGCAGCAGAGCACAGTTTTGCTATGGAAAGAAAAAAGAAAAAAATAGGCAGTGCAGCTCACTGAGCCTTACTAGAATTTCACAACAGGCATTTGCTCTCCTAGATTGCTGATCAGAACTAAACTTTGCAGGTCCAAAGAATGGTAGGTTTCCTATACTACAAGTTCTGCTCATGTGATATCTCAGACTTGAGTTAACTATCTCAGTGAATTATTATAAAGGCTCTTCCAGGCACCTACATTTGACCTATGATCTTGCACAGACACTACAGAACAAAGGTCTATGAATAAGAGCACCCCCACTCTGCCTGTCACCAAAAGATATCCTTGGTAGTCACTTGGGAAGTATCTCTTTGGACTTGGGAACAACGACCTCCAGCATCATTTTGAAATTTTATCCATCTGTACTAGAGGAACTTCGGTATTTTTTTCACCATGAGCAAAGTATTTGTAGCTTTGGAATTGGATAGTGGGGTTGAAATTACACAACTACATGGCTGTGTGGCCAGGGGCAAGTTAATCTCCAAGCCCCAGTTTTCTGATCTGCACAATAGGGCTGTAGCTGGAGTTTACAAATCCCTGTTCTAGCGCTCTGAGGTCAACAGAGCTCATCTATCTCCTCCTCTATCCTGCTTGTCTCTGTTTAACTTTTTTTCCCAGTGACCAATTAATAACTGGTCATCACATACAGATTCCTAAGAGAGTACATTTGGGACATGGTACTGTTGACCTTATCTAGAGAAGTTTTACAACAACCCCTGCCAAAGCCGAAGGTCTTGCCCCCTCCCCTGGTCACTGGGAGAGAATGTGGTCACCTACACATAAGACATTGGGCCATGGGTTTGACAGGCATAATGGACAGTGCCCCAGGCATTCTGTTTGATGGTTAGCCAAACCACTATGGGTTTGGGTAGTTTTCCTTTGCAGGACAGCTGGAGTAAACTATAGATTCTAAACCTCCCAACACAGATTTCATCCTAAAACGTTTGCTTTCCAAGCGAGGCATTAACATTCAAGATGATTGCCCTCAGCTCAAAGTTGGCTCTCAGCCTGGATTTTGTGTTCTCTCACTGTAGGTTTTCTGAAATTCATAGCAATTTTTCTCAAAAACCTTGCAGTTATTCATTCTTCTCTCCACTCAAGTCCTGTGGTTATAAAACGGGGTTGAGAATTGGCATCACCTGACAGCCAAACTAGTCACCTGCTAAGTTTGACCAGAGGAACACTGCCACCCCATCCCCAGGTCCCTGAGGATCCAGAAGGGTCTTCACAGCATCCATGCATCCTTCTCCCATTGTACCCCACTTTCCCTCTTGGAAATCTCCCCTCTATAAGCCAGGCCCAAGCCAATGAGTATGTCCTATTTCTGGCCACAGAAATTGTTTCAGCAGTGGGCATACCACCCAACCAGAACCAATGTGGTGTGATGGCCCTGTGTGAATAAATACAATGACACTCTGTTTAAGAAAGGGGCAGAAGCTGCTCCTCCTCACTATTATAGTATCTCCTTAAAACTGTAATAGGTGGCCAGACCTTGTAGGCAGGAGTTAGATAAACCCAGTCTCCAGATTTTACAGTACAAAGTCACAGGCCTTCTGACTCTGGGAACTGTAAGCACATACCTCCAAAACTGCCTCAAGAGTCTCTCATGAGGTGTACAGGAGGCTATTACAAGGTACATCCATTTGTCTCTCAAAGAGATAAAAGAAGTTTTCATTTTTACTTTTTCTACTTTACTGTATAAAGTGTGTGAAATTCTGCCCAGATTTTGTAGTCTGGCTCATGCATACTCAAGGATAAATCAGGTTTGCTCCCTCCTCTATATTGGCATTTGGGGCTGGGGGTGCGGGGATCTTTTTCATAGAAGGATTTTTAATTTCCCCAACAGTGCTTTTGTTGGAAGTGCTGACACAAAGACTCTCTTCTCCAGACTTGAAGCTGGAAGGATGAGCTGCAGCCATTTTTACACCCTGAAGGGAGAAGCTACTTGAGAATGGGCTTACACCAAAGAATTGGAGCCAGGAACAGGGAGGAAGAAGCAGGGTCATGATGGCTTCACCTGAGTCGCTGGGTCCATCCGTGCCTGATTACCCCTGGACTTTGTCATTTTGTAAGCCAAAATATTCCCTTTTTGATCAGTAAATTTGGTGCAGTTTTCTATCTTTTACAAGAGAAAGCACCCTAGCGGAGTTTATGCCCAATTCCTATAAGCATTTTAAGTATTTTTCACTTGAATCTTGAAATATAGCTGTGGTATAATAAAACTCTGAGTCCCTGAATCAGGAAGGCTATCAAGGAAAAGCCTTAACCTCTTACTTGAATCCCTTGTATAATTCTCTCACTAGGTAGCTGTCCAGCCATTGTGTGCTCACACCCAGTATGGGTATCTTGCTGCCTCTAAATCAGCCCATTCCACTCCATGCAGCCCTACCTGCCCATGAGCCCTTCCTCAGGTCTCCCTTACCTTCTGCCATCAAGCCAACCATGGACCACAGGGAACAGGTGCACATCTCTTTCCTCCAGTGCCCTCTAAATCAAAGTCAGGTCTCACATCTCTCTAAATAAATATGCTCTTCTCCAGGCTAAATTTCTGTTATTTATGCACCTGGTGCACAATCATTTCTTATTTAAAACCAAATCAATAAATGGGTAGTGCCTCCTTTAATGAAGGGTGATGAACAGAAATCCAGTTTTGCTTTATTGTGGTGCCAATTGTCTCAGCATCTTACAAGTGGCATCCTACAAATGCATCAGACCAATGGCCTGGGTTCTTGGTAGGCAACTACCTGGAATATCAAGTTCAAGGATGGAGAAGAATATTATGGAAAATTGTGCTTTAGTTAGGAAGCTGGAACTCGCTGGTCTCCATTACAGCCCTAGGCACAAAGAGGCTCAGGTGGGCCTGTAAGTGAACTAAAGATGTACTAGGAGTTGTGCAGCAAGTGAAGCAGCTTGGGCCCAGTGGCTCTGTGTCTCTTTCCAATAAGGAAGAAGAAAGATCCAAAAGGCTGTAATTGACAAAGAACACAAACTTTAGAGCCGGGGTGTCTCTATTTGAATTTCAGTTCTTCCTCTTACCATTTGAGTTTGAGTGCAATATGTGACCTCTCTGAATCCCCTTCCTTAGCAGAGGAAATTACCATCTGCCTCAGGTGCATCATTATTTAAGCTCTTAAACAATTATCTGGTACACCATGTTGAAAAAAATACTCATAGCAGTTGTTAGCAATAATATCATCATTACTAGTTCTGACTTCTTGTGGCTTCTGGCCTCATGAGTGCCCCTCTCAAAGAATGAATTTAATAGCTCACCTGTGGAAGGAGTAGAAAGTACTACCAGCAAATCCAATGACACACCTGAAAATGCTCTTGAGGTTATGCCCTACATATTGTTCCTCCAAAACTGCACATCAATCGTATTATTATACAAGAGCAGAGTTATTTCTACAAAGGAAGGCAGAAATGTAGTCATTCACAAAACAAGCCCTTGACTTTACCTTTACTGGCTTGAAGGTTCTCATACCAGGCTTCCTCACATTGTGGTGTACCTGTGTTGGTGCCCAGTAAATGTTCTACCAGGAATGGTGGTGACTATTGATGAGTACCTGGGTATTGAGGCTTTTGGACATGGGAGAAGCTTTGGTTCTTCCTGCCTAGTTGTCCACAATTCTCAGGCTAATTCTAGGTGGTAGAGTGAGATCAAACACTAACATCAAGCCTTTCTTAACTTGGGCAGTCCAAAGGAGATCAGGAATAATTGGAATTGAGCTCAGAACTCGGGGCATCAACTAGGTCAAGAAAGAGAGAGGCCTTGTGGAAAGTGTTGAGTGCTGTAAACCTTTACCCCATTAAGGGCATTATGTGACAGTAGTACTGGAAGAGTCTTCATCCAAGTGTAGTGTCTTCTCTGAGATTGACTCTAGGTGGGAAGGGCTGTGCAGAGTCCCAGTCTAACTGTGAATTAACCATGAGACCTCAACAACTTACCATACAGCTTTCACCTGTGAAATGAGAAAGCTGGGTTAGACCAATTGTTTGCATTTTAGGGTGCCCGGGGTTGTGATCACTAGCCAGGAAAGAGTCAAGGACCTACAGCATCTGTCTGGACTCGAGGAGGATCCCAGCAGCAGAAGACTCTAAAGTCAACTGCATAGAGTCAGGCTAGCTTTGGTTTCTCTGCTTGACACTTAGAGCCTTCAAACACAGCACCTTGGACAGGTCTATGAACAGATAGGTGAAAACTAACATCTGAGGAAGACGACATCACCTGGGGGGTTCCTTTGCTTTGTGGTGATTAAAAATATATAGGCACTTCTCTGGTGGTCCAGTGGTCAAGAATCCACCTTCCAATGCAGGGGATGCAGGCTCAATCCTTCGTTTAGGGAACTAAGATCCCACATGCCATGGGGCAACTAAGTCCGCATGCTCTGGAGCCTACATGTCACAACTAGAGTGCCTGCATTTGGCCACTAGAGAAGCCCGTGTGCAGCCATGAAGATACTGCATGCTGCAGCTAAGACCAAATGCAGCCAAAAAATTAAATACTAAAAAAATAAAACCTCCATAAATATGCCACACCAGGTGTCATGTGGACAATTGCAGTTGGGTTCAATGGGTGCCATTGCATTTTAAATAAATAAATAAACAAACAAACAAATAAAAATAGTATAGAAATCTTTAGCAGGATTATTACTAATATAGCAATAGTTCTGTTTGAGAAGTGTAACCAAAATTGAGACTTCCAGGACTGAAAAAGAGCTTTCCAACACCAATTAATAGACTGTTGGGTAATGTCATAATCAATGTTGCTAGAGTGGTTATTAAAATAGCATAATTATACTAAGTAGTTTGTAAAAAAAAGCAAGAGAGAGAGAGAGCGAACAATGGAACACATTTGTGGCATGAACTAGTAGGTAATTGTGCTGATAATTTATGCCAATAACTCCTCACAGCCTTCATCAAGTCAAATTACTGACTGCTAATGGTCTTGACCATAAGATAATTTGACAGCTGAGTAAAAAACGTGATAGAGAATCGAGGACAGTCACAGAGACCTCTGGGACAACATTAAACACACCAACATTCGAACTATAGGGGTCCCAGAAGAAGAAGAGAAAAAGAAAGGGACTGAGAAAATATTTGGAGAGATTATAGTTGAAAATTTCCCTAATATGGGAAGGGAAATATACAAGTCCAGGAAGGGCAGAGAGTCCCATACAGGATAAATCCTAGGAAAAACATGTCAAAACACATATTAATCAAATTATCAAAAATTAAATACAAAGAATAAATATTAAAAGCAGCAAGGGAAAAACAACAAATGACATACCAGGGAATCCCAGGTAATCTTTCACCAGAAACTGCAAGCCAGAAGGGGGTGGCAGGACATATTTAAAGTGATGAAAGGGAAAAACCTACAACCAAGATTACTCTACCAAGCAAGGATCTCATTCAGATTTGACGGAGAAATTAAAACCTTTACAGACAAGCAAAAGCTAAGAGAATTCAGCACCACCAAACCAGCTTTACAACAAATGCTAAAGGAACTTCTCTACGCAGGAAACACAAGAGAAGTAAAAGACCTACAATAACAAGCCCAAAACAATTAAGAAAATGGGAATAGGAACATACATATCGATAATTACCTTAAATTTAAATGGATTAAATGCTCCAACCAAAAGACATACACTGGCTGAATGGATACAAAAACAAGACCTGTGCATATGCTGTCTACAAGAGACCCACTTCAGACCTAGAGACACATACAGACTGAAAGTAAGGGGATGGAAAAAGATATTCCATGCAAATGGAAACCAAAAGAAAGCTGGAGTAGCAATTCTCATATCAGACAAAATAGACTTTAAAATAGAGACTATTACAACAGACAAAGAAGGACACTACATAATGATCAAGGGATTAACCCAAGAAGAAGATATAACAATTGTAAATATTTATGCACCCAACATAGGAGCACCTCAATACATAAGGCAAATACTACCAGCCATAAAAGGAGAAATCGACAGTAACACATACATAGTAGGGAACTTTAACACCCTACTTTCACCAATGGACAGATCATCCAAAATGAAAATAAATAAGGAAACACAAGCTTTCAATGATACAGTAAACAAGATGGACTTAATTGATATTTATAGGACATTCCATCCAAAAACAACAGAATACACTTTCTCCTCAAGTGCTCATGGAACATTCTCCAGGATAGATCATATCTTGGGTCACAAATCAAGCCTTGGTAAATTTAAGAAAATTGAAATCATATCAAGTATCTTTGCTGACCGCAACACTACAGGACTAGATATCAATTACACGAAAAAATCTGTAAAAAATACAAACACATAGAGGCTAAACAATACACTACTAAATAACCAAGAGATCACTGAAGAAATCAAAGGGGAAGTCAAAAAATACCTAGAAACAAATGACAATAAAAACACGATGACAAAAAAACTATGGAATGTAGCAAAAGCAATAGCAATACAATCCTACCTCACAAAACAAAAAACATCCCAAATAAACAACCTAAACTTACACCTAAAGCAATTAGAGAAAGAAGAAAAAAAACACCCTAAAGTTAGCAGAGGGGAAGATATCGTAAAGATCAGATCAGAAATAAATGAAAAAGAAATGAAGGAAATGATAGCAAAGTTCAATAAAACTGGGCTTTCCTGGTGGCGCAGTGGTTGAGAGTCTGCCTGCTGATGCAGGGGAAACGGGTTCGTACCCCAGTTGGGGAGGATCCCACATGCCGTGGAGCGGCTGGTCCCGTGAGCCATGGCCACTGGGCCTGCACGTCCAGAGCCTGTGCTCCACAGCACGAGAGGCCTCAACAGTGAGAGGCCTGCGTACTGCAAAAAAATTAAAAAAAAAGATCAATATAACTAAAAGCTGGTTCTTTGAGAAGATAAAAAAATTGATAAAACATTAGCCAGACTCATCAAGAAAAAAGGGGGGAAGACTCATATCAATAGAATTAAAAATGAAAAGGGAGAAGTAACAACTGATACTGCAGAAATACAAAGGATCACGAGAGATTACTACAAGCAACTCTATGCCAATAAAATGGACACCTGGAAGAAATGAGCAAATTCTTAGAAAAGCACAACCTTTTGAGACTAAACCAGAAAAAATAGAAAATATAAACAGACCAATCACAAGCATTGAAATTGAAACTCTGATCAAAAATCTTCCAGCAAATAAAAGCCCAGGACAAGATGCCTTCACAGGCGAATTCTATCAAACATTTAGAGAGGAGCTAACACCAGTCCTTCTCAAACTCTTCAAAATATAGCAGAGGGAGGAACACTCCCAAACTCATTCTATGAGGCCACCATCACCCTGATACCAAAACCAGACAAAGATGTCACAAAGAAAGAAAACTACAGGCCAATATCACTGAGGAATATACATGCAAAAATCCTCAACAAAATACTAGCAAATATGATCCAACAGCACATTAAAAGGATCATACAACATGATCAAGTGGGGTTTACCCCAGGAATGGAAGGATTCTTCGATATATGCAAATCAATCAATGTGATAAACCATATTAACAAATTGAAGGAGAAAAACCATATGATCATCTCAATAGATACAGAAAAAGCTTTTGACAATATTCAACACCCGTTTTTTTTATAAAAACCCTCCAGAAAGTAGGCATAGATGGAACTTACCTCAACATAACAAAGGTCATATATGACAAACACACAGCCAACATTGTTCTCAATGGTGAAACCATTTCCACTAAGATCAGGAACAAGACAATGTTGCCCACTCTCACCACTGTCACTCAACATAGTTTTAGAAGTTTTAGCCACAGCAATGAGAGAAGAAAAAGAAACAAAATGAATCCAAATCAGAAAAGAAGAAGTAAAACTGTCACTGTTTGCAGATGACATGATACTCTACATAGAGGATCCTAAAGATGCTACCAGAAAACTACTAGAGCTAATCAATGAACTTGGTAGAGTAGCAGGATACAAAATTAATGCACAGAAATTTCTTGCATTCCTGTACGCTAATGAAGAAAACTCTGAAGGAGAAATTAAGGAAACACTCCCATTTACCACTGCAACAAAGAGAATAAAATACCTAGGAATAAACATACCTATGGAGGTAAAAGACCTGTACTCAGACAATTATAAGACACTGATGAAATAAATTAAAGATGATACACACAGATGGAGACATATACCATGTTCTTGGATTGGAAGGACCAACATTATGAAAATGGCTATACTACCCAAAGCAATCTACAGATTCAATGCAGTCCCTATCAAACTACCAATGGCATTTTTCACAGAACTAGAACAAAAATTTCACAATTTGTATGGAAACACAAAAGACCCCAAATAGCCAAAGCAATCTTGAGAAAGAAAAATGGAGCTGGAGGAATCAGGCTCCCTGACTTCCGACTATACTACAAAACTACAGTAATCAAGACAGCATGGTACTGGCACAAAACCAGAAATACAGATAATGGAACAGGATAGAAAACCCAGAGATAAGCCCATGCACATATGGTCACCTTATCTTTGATAAAGGAGGCAAGAATATACAATGGAGAAAAGACAGCCTTTTCAATAAGTGGTAGTGAGAAAACTGGACAGGTACATGTAAAAGAATGAAATCAGAACACTCCCTAACACCATACACAAAAATAAACTCCAAATAGATTATAAAGACCTAAATGTAAGGCCAGACACTATCAAACTCTTGGAGGAAAACAGGCAGAACAGTCCATGACATAAATCACAGCAAGATCCTTTTTGATCCGCCTCCTAGAGAAATGGAAATAAAAACAAAAATAAATAAATGGACCTACTGAAACTTAAAAGCTTTTCCACAGCAAAGGAAACCATAAACAAGACAAAAAGACAACCCTCAGAATGGGAGAAAATATTTGCAAATGAAGCAACTGACAAAGGCTTAATCTCAAAAATTTACAAGCAGCTCATGCAGCTCAATATCAAAAAAACAAATAACCCAATCCAAAAATGGGCAGAAGACCTAAATAGACATGTCTCCAGAGAAGATATACAGATTGGCAACAAACACATGAAAGGATGCTCAACATCACTAATCATTAGAGAAATGCAAATCAAAACTACAGTGAGATATCATCTCACACCATTGAGAATGGCCATCATAAAAATATGTACAAACAACAAATGCTGGAGAGGGTGTGGAGAAAAGGGAACACTCTTGCACTGTTGGTGGGAATATAAATTTACACAGCCACTATGGAGAACAGCATGAAAGTTCCTTAAAATCTAAAAATAGAACTACCGTATGACCCAGCAATCCCACTACTGGGCATATATCCTGAGAAAACCATAATTCAAAAAGAGTCATGTACCACAATGTTCATTGCAGCTCTATTTACAATACCCAGGAGATGGAAACAACCTAAGTGTCCATCAACAGATGAATGGATAAAGAAGATGTCACACATATATATAGTGGAACATTTATTACTCAGGCATAAAAAGAAATGAAATTGAGTTATTTGTTGTGAGGTGGATGGACCTAGAGTCTGTCATACAGAGTGAAATAAGTCAGAAAGAGAAAAACAAATACTGTATGCTAACACATATATATGGAATCTAAAGAAAGAAAGAAAAAAAATGTTATGAAGAACCTAGGGGCAGAATGGGAATAAAGATGCAGACCTACCAGAGAATTGACTTGAGGACTCGTGGAGGGGGAAGAGTAAGCTGGGACAAAGTGAGAGAGTGGCATGGACATATATACACTACCAAATGTAAAATAGAGAGCTAGTGGGAAGCAGCCACATAGCACAGGGAGATCAGCTCAGTGCTTTGTGACCACCTAGAGGGGTGGGATAGGGAGGGTGGGAGGGAGGGAGATGCAAGAGGGAAAAGATGGGGATATATGTATATGTACATGATATACATATACATATGTATATGTATATATATATGATTCACTTTGTTTTAAAGCAGAAACTAGCACACCATTGTAAAGCAAATATACCCCAAAAAGATGTTAAAAAACAAAAACAAAAAAGTGATAGGACAGGATAGTCCCTGGACTAAATACAAAGCGGCAGAGGAACAAAGTGCAAAATGGCAGCTAGCCTTATTAAATTCTCATTTCACTTTAGGAGGTCTGGCTGAAGACAAATTTTAGAACTTTCAGAACCAGAATCTACCCCTGTGGTTTCTTAGGACCAAGCTTTGGTATTTTCTGTTGGTCACATCAAGTTTTTCCCTTCAAAATCAAATGCCATACTGAGTGAAGTAAGTCAGACAGAGAAAAATAAATATTATATGATATCACTTATATGTGGAATCTAAAAAATGATACAAATGAACTTATTTACAAAACAGAAATAGAGTCACAGATGTAGAAAAACAAACCTATGGTTACTGGGGGGAAGGGGGGTGAGGGATAAATTAGGAGATTAGGATTGACATATACGCACTACTATATATAAAATAGATAACTAATAAGGACCTGCTCCATAGCACAGGGAACTCTACCCAATACCCTGCGATGACCTACAATATTTGGGAAAAGAATCTTAAAAAGAGTGGATATATGTATATATACAACTGATTCACTTTGCTCTACCCCTGAAACTAACACAACATTGTAAATCAACTACTCTCCAATAAATATTTTTTAAAAAAGAGAAAAAAAGAAAAAAGAAAAAAATTTTAAGGAGAAAAAATAATCATATGCCTTAGAGGAACCACGAGGGATGACCCAGTTGAGTTGTGCCTGTGATAGGTTGTGCAGACTGTTTTGTAGGCAGCTTTCTCTCCATTAGTATATCAAGAATATCCTTATGCTAAATTACTCTGCAGAGGGGATATAATTTGTATTAAGAAAAGCACATAGATTCATTTGTATGAACAAATGCTGGAATAACACACATGCAAATATTAAGAGTGTTTATCTTTGGGTAATATTTTGGTGATTTTGCTTTTCTCTGCTTTCAAGTTTTCCTTATTTTGTATTAGGAAAAAAACATAAATAAAATGCTGTCTTTAACTTTTCAGGTAATATATAAGAATGTTTTACACTTTATACTATAACTGTTTTCTTCCCATGAAAAATTTCATTATCAATAAAATAAAAATATTAGATCTTAAATGATCTTCCCCTGTTCCACTTTCAAGTCAATCAAAGATCAATTCCCCAGCTCCTTCTCTTTGAGTCCAATAAATAAAAGGAAACTGCCCAAAGGTATAAAACCCACGATCTGCATCTACAGCATTTACTGTTGGGATTTTTCATTTTCTTATTAATCCACCTCTTATTGCTTCCATTTCCTCCCTCAGAAAGCATTAACTCCTGGGCATAGCCCTGCATTTTTTTCCTGACAGTTCTGCACAGATTCCTCATCTCATTTTGCTACAAAAGCCAAACTCCATTTATTATTGATGTTGTATCTACCCACTCACTCAACTCAATAGTGAACTATCTATTCCAGGAACAACCATGTCAGCCAAGTAAAGTTAAGTGGTGAGGGCAAGTGACAAATACACATTTTTCCTTAGATAATAAGATTTATACTGGCCTTCGCACTGAGTATCACCCATTCCTGGAACACAGAAGTGATGTGGTGGCTGGAGAAACAGCACTTCCCTTTGGCCCTCCGCCTCCTCATTCTCATATACTTGTAATCCTTCCTTTGTCAGTCAAACAACCTGCAACCTTTTTCTTTCTTGTAACCTCAGAGTGACTTCTGTGTTTCAAAAGGCCAGATCCCAAAGTCCTTCTGTATTGCAGACTCTGTTGGAGAGTCCCCACTGGCCACTAGATGAAATTGTGTGTTTCCAAGTGTTTTGGATCAGATATACAGGCACTGGTGGACTAGAGGCAAAACAGGGCCTGGAGGTTGCTCTATTTTATTTCCTTGCACCTAATTTGCCAATTATATGGCAACTCTAGACTGAATCCAGCATATGGAAGCCAGAAATAGAGCTCTAAATTCATTTCAGTTTCTTTGATCTAATTCTTTCCTGAAAACGTAGGCTGCCCTTAGGCCAGAGAGTCACAAATTTAACCTCACATTAGAATTCGTTGGGGGCTTTTTTTTTTTTTAACATCTTTATTGGAGTATAATTGCTTTACAATGGTGTATTCGTTTCTGCTGTATAACAAAGTGAATCATCTATACATATACATATATCCCCATATCTCCTCTCTCTTGCGTCTCCCTCCCACCCTCCCTATCCTACCGCTCTAGGTGGACACAAAGTACGGAGCTGATTTCCCTGTGCAATGCAGCTGCTTCCCACTAGATATCTATTTTACGTTTGGTAGTGTATATATGTCCATGCCACTCTCTCACCTCATCCCAGCTTACAGTTTCCCATCCCTGTGTCCTCATGTCCACTCTCTACGTCTGCGTCTTTATTCCCATCCTGCCCCTAGGTTCTTCAGAACCTTTTTTTTTTTTTTTTAGGTTCCATATATATGTGTTAGCATACGGTATATGTTTTTCTCTTTCTGACTTACTTCACTCTGTATGACAGTCACGAGGTCCATCCACGTCACTACAGATAACTCAATTTCATTTCTTTGTATGGCTGAGTAATATTCCATTGTATATATGCACCACATCTTCTTTATCCATTCATCTGTCGATGGACACTTAGGTTGATTCCACGTCCTGGCTATTGTAAATAGAGCTGCAATGAACATTGTGGTACTTGACTTTTTGAATTATGGTTTTCTCAGGGTATATGCCCAGTAGTGAGATTGCAGGGTCATATGGTAGTTCTATTTTTAGTTTTTAAGGAACCTCCATACTGTTCTCCATAGTGGCTGTATCAATTTACATTCCCACCAACAGTGCAAGAGTGTTCCCTTTTCTACACACCCTCTCCAGCATTTGTTGTTTGTAGATTTTTTGATGATGGCCATTCTGACCGGTGTGCAGTGATACCTCATTATAGTCTTGATGTGCATTTCCCTAATGATTAGTGGTGATGCGCAACCTTTCATGTGTTTGTTGACAATCTGTATATCTTCTCTGGAGACATGTCTATTTAGGTCTTCTGCCCATTTTTGGATTGGGTTATTTGTTTTTTGATATTGAGCTGCATGAGCTGCTTGTAAATTTTTGAGATTAAGCCTTTGTCAGTTGCTTCATTTGCAAATATTTTCTCCCACTCTGAGGGTTGTCTTTTTGTCTTGTTTATGGTTTCCTGTGCTGTGGAAAAGCTTTTAAGTTTCAGTAGGTCCCATTTGTTTATTTTTGGTTTTTTTTTACATTTCTCTAGGAGGTGGGTCAAAAAGGATCTTGCTGTGATGTATGTCATAGAGTGTTCTGCCTATGTTTTCCTCTAAGAGTTTGATAGTGTCTGGCCTTACATTTAGGTCTTTAATCCATTTTGAGCCTATTTTGTGTATGGTGTTAGGGAGTGTTCTGATTTCATTCTTTTACATGTACCTGTCCAGTTTTCCCAGCACCACTTATTGAAAAGGCTGTCTTTTCTCCATTGTATATTCTTGCCTCCTTTATCAAAGATAAGGTGACCATATGTGCATGGGCTTATCTCTGGGTTTTCTATCCTGTTCCATTATCTGTATTTCTGGTTTTTTGCCAGTACCATGCTGTCTTGATTACTGTAGCTTTGTAGTATAGTTGGAAGTCAGGGAGCCTGATTCCTCCAGCTCCATGTTTCTTTCTCAAGATTACTTTGGCTATTCGGGGTCTTTTGTGTTTCCATACAAATTGTGAAATTTTTGTTCTAGTTCTGTGAAAAATGCCATTGGTAGTTTGATAGGGACTGCATTGAATCTGTAGATTGCTTTGGGTAGTATAGCCATTTTCATAATGTTGGTCCTTCCAATCCAAGGACATGGTATATGTCTCCATCTGTGTGTATCATCTTTAATTTATTTCATCAGTGTCTCATAATTGTCTGAGTACAGGTCTTTTACCTCCATAGGTATGTTTATTCCTAGGTATTTTATTCTCTTTGTTGCAGTGGTAAATGGGAGTGTTTCCTTAACTTCTCTTTCAGAGTTTTCTTCATTAGTGTACAGGAATGCAAGAAATTTCTGTGCATTAATTTTGTATCCTGCTACTCTACCAAGTTCATTGATTAGCTCTAGTAGTTTTCTGGTAGCATCTTTAGGATCCTCTATGTAGAGTATCATGTCATCTGCAAACAGTGACAGTTTTACTTCTTCTTTTCTGATTTGGATTCATTTTGTTTCTTTTTCTTCTCTCATTGCTGTGGCTAAAACTTCTAAAACTATGTTGAGTAACAGTGGTGAGAGTGGGCAAATTTGTCTTGTTCCTGATCTTAGTGGAAATGGTTTCAGTTTGTCACCATTGAGTTTGGCTGGGTGTTTGTCATATATGGCCTTTCTTATGTTGAGGTAAGTTCCGTCTATGCCTACTTTCTGGAGGGTTTTTATAAAAAAAATGGGTGTTGAATATTGTTAAAAGCTTTTTCTGTATCTATTGAGATGATCATATGGTTTTTCTCCTTCAATTTGTTAATATGGTTTATCACATTGATTGATTTGCATATATTGAAGAATCCTTTCATTCCCGGGGTAAACCCCACTTGATCATGTTGTATGATCCTTTTAATGTGCTGTTGGATCATATTTGCTAGTATTTTGTTGAGGATTTTTGCATGTATATTCCTCAGTGATATTGGCCTGTAGTTTTCTTTCTTTGTGACATCTTTGTCTGGTTTTGGTATCAGGGTGATGGTGGCCTCATAGAATGAGTTTGGGAGTGCTCCTCCCTCTCCTATATTTTGGAAGAGTTTGAGAAGGATTGCTGTTATCTCTTCTCTAAATGTTTGATAGAATTTGCCTGTGAAGGCATCTTGTCCTGGGCTTTTATTTGCTGGAAGATTTTTGATCAGAGTTTTAATTTCAGTGCTTGTGATTGGTCTGTTTATATTTTCTATTTTTTTCTGGTTCAGTCTCAGAAGGTTGTGCTTTTCTAAGAATTTGCTCATTTCTTCCAGGTGTCCACTTTATTGGCAAAGAGTTGCTTGGAGTAATCTCTCATGATCCTTTGTATTTCTGCAGTGTCAGTTGTTACTTCTCCTTTTTCATTTCTAATTCTATTGATATGAGTCTTCCCCCCTTTTTCCTTGATGAGTCTGGCTAATGGTTTATCAATTTGTTTATCTTCTCAAAGAACTGGCTTTTAGTTTTACTGATCTTTGCTATTGTTTTCTTCATTTCTTTTTCATTTATTTCTGATCTGATCTTTATGATCTCTTCCCCTGTGCTAACTTTGGGGGTTTTTTTGTTCTTCTTTCTCTAATTGCTTTAGGTGTAAGGTTAGGTTGTTTATTTGAGATGTTTATTATTTCTTGAGGTAGGATTGTATTGCTATCAACTCCCTCTTAGAACTGCTTTTGCTACATTCCATAGGTTTTCTGTCATCGCGTTTTTATTGTCATTTGTTTCTAGGTATTTTTTGACTTCCTCTTTGATTTCTTCAGTGATCTCTGGGTTATTTAGTAGTGTATTGCTTAGCCTCTATGTGTTTGTATTTTTTACAGATTTTTTCTTGTAATTCATATCTAGTCTTGTAGTGTTGTGGTCAGAAAAGGTACTTGATATGATTTCAATTTTCTTAAATTTACCAAGGCTTGATTTGTGACCCAAGATATGATCTAACCTGGAGAATGTTCCATGAGCACTTGAGAAGAAAGTGTATTCTGTTGTTTTTGGATGGAATGTCCTATAAATATCAATTAAGTCCATCTTGTTTACTGTATCATTGAAAGCTTGTGTTTCCTTATTTATTTTCATTTTGGATGATATGCCCATTGGTGAAAGTAGGGTGTTAAAGTCCCCTAATATGATTGTGCTATGTCGATATCCCCTTTTATGGCTGTTAGCATTTGCCTTATGTACTGTGGTGCTCCTATGTTGGGTGCATAAATATTTACAATTGTTATATCTTCTTCTTGGGTTAATCCCTTGATCATTATGTAGTGTCCTTCTTTGTCTCTTGTAATAGTCTTTATTTTAAAATCTCTTTTGTCCGATATGAGAATTGATCCTCCAGCTTTCTTTTGATTTCCATTTGCATGGAATATCTTTTTCCATCCCCCTATTTGCAGTCTGTATGTGTCCCTAGGTCTGAAGCGTGTCTCTTGAAGACAGCATATATATGGGTCTTGTTTTTGCATCCATTCAGCCAGTCTATGTCTTTTGGTTGGAGCATTTAATCCATTTTGTTGGGGGCTTAAATAATCCCAATGCCTAAGTTATTTCCATACCATTTTTTTAATGAGTCCAAAAGCGGTTTTTTTGTTGTTTTTATTTTTTTGTTTTTAGCACATGTATATGTAATGTAAGCCCTGACAGTTGTGGGGGTTTTCTAGTTTCTTAGTTAGTTTGTTTGTTTTTCCAGAATACAAGTGCTTGACTTAAGCTTTGATTGCCAAGGTATCCATTTCAAAGAGGCATCCACTACAAAGCAGGCAATCTCAAATAAATACACGACTAGATAAAGAGCCAGGCCCGTTGTCTTCCCCCACTGAGGCTTCTTTATTTTAGAGATCCTGTCTTTTTGATAATAACCATTCTAATAAGTGTGAAATGATATCTCTTTGTGGTTTTGATTTGCATTTCCCTGATGATTAATGATTTTGAACATCTTTTCATAGACCTGTTGGCCATCTGTATGTCTCTTTTGGAAAGATGTTTATTCAGATCTTTTGAGTTGTATGAGTTCTTTATACATTTTGGATATTAGCCCCTTATCAGATATATGATTTGCAAATATTTTCTCCTATTCAATAGGTTGCCTTTTCATTTTTTTTGGTGGTTTCCTTTGCTGTGCAGAAGTTTTTTAGTGTGATGTAATCCCAGTTATTTTATTTTTGCTTTTGTTGCTTTTGCTTTTGGTTCAGATTAAAAATATCATTACCAAGATCTATGTGAAGGAATTTGCTCAACAGGAATCCCCGAAGCCAATGAAGTTACCATCTCTGGGAGTGGACCAGGCGTCAGTGGTTTTTAAAGTTCTCAGATGATTCTAATGAGCAAACAATTTTGAGAACCACTTCCCTAGGCAAATCCTTTCATGAAAATTATAGGAAAACCTCCTAGTGGTTTCCCTCACAATAGAAAAATTGACTCCTTCCCTTGGACCACTTTCCCTACATATTGGGGAATGTCCGTTCTTCCCATAAAGCCCATTGAATTTAATTCTTCCCTAATAATTTTTTTAACTTTGAGGAATAATTGACAAATATAACTGTATATATTTAAAGTATACAACATGATGATTTGATATACTTATACACTGTCAAATGATTATCAAGGTAAAGATAATTAACACGTCCATCACCTCACATAGTTAACTTTGTTTGGGGGGGCAGTGAGAATACTTAAGATCTACTCTCAGGAACTTTCAAAATATACAATATCTTATTATTAACTGTAGACACCATGCTGTACATTAGGTCCTCAGAACTTACCCTTCTAACTGAAAATTTGTATCCTTCGACCTACATTATCCCATTTCCCTGTCCCCCAGCCCATTCTACTCTGTTTCTCTATGAAATTGACTTTTTTTAAGATCACACATATCACATTTTAATTAAAACTAAAATTAAATAAAATTTAAAATTCAATTCTAGATATACTAGTCACATTTCCAGTGCTCAATAACCGCATGTGGCTAGTGGCTACAACATTAGCACAGATTTTAGAACATTTCCTTCATTGCAGAGAGTTCCAAATGACAGCACTGGTCTAGATAATACTCCATAATTATGTGACAGGATGCAAATGAATTTTCTGCAATTACTCTCCTTCCTTCTTCACTTCATATTTGAATGAATGAAAACCTGTGATTTAGGATTCATGAGTGATACAAATAAATAAGTGGTAAACGTATTGTTTTTAATCTTTCTAGAAAACAATGACTAAATGCAAAAATTACTCTACCCAGAGCCGTATCTTTATAAGACTTTTATAAATATCTAATGGCTAATATAGTCAATGTTTAATATTAATTAATAGGGGAGACAAAACTGATCTTCAAAGTGAGATAATAAGTCAAGAAAAATGTCTAGCCAGATAGTCAAGCAATGTAATTTCAAGTTTTTCAAATTACAAAGTAAAACAGGCCTACTGTAAAATAATAGTAAAAACTGTGTAAAGAAAGAACCTAACCATCTCCCTCTCCCAAGCCCTGAGCTGTGACCCACCCTACCAGCCAGCAGGCACTTCCACACCCTCCTCTCTGCTCATGCAAACATGTCAAAGCAACAATATACATATAGAGGGTGTTTTTTTGTTTGTTCTTTTACCAAGAAAACCGTGTTATACAGTTTACTTTGCAATGTTCTTTTCACTTAGCAAAACGTCATAGACATCCCTATGTGTCTATAGATATGGCTATGACTCAAATTTTCCCAATCTCTTTCTGCATATAGACAGATTTATGCATATACACATATATTCATGTATATGTATGTATATACATATATGTATATATATAATTTTACAAAATGGGCTATTTATGCTGGGCAGGGACATGCAGCAGGTAATTAGTGGCATTTTCTTGCTTTTTCCTCGTTAGCTTGTTTCTACACACCCTCTGCTAACCCCTCTTCCCTCCCCACATCCATACCTTGCCAACTAAGGAATGTTGCTCACCACCAGATTCTATAAGAAACAAGTCAATAGTCACTGCAGCTGCTAACCTACAATACACCCTGAAAGGAAATCAGGGCAAAGGTTGGGATAAGGCACTCTGTGCTCTGGGAAAACTGGTAGAACAGGCCCTCAGATAGTTAGATATTTTCAGGAGAAATTTTTTATGAACTTGAATTCTTGCATTTCCCTTACTATACTTAGAAAAGCATTAAAATCATTAATAGTGATATCTCTTCCTTGTGACTAGCAGTAACACTCTACCGAAATGTGTGCTTGATTGCATGTACCTCTTGGCCAAAATCATATATATACTGACCTCCCCCACTACCTCTTTGGAGCAGTTCCTCAGAGCTCTCAGTAAATCCCCCCAAAAAACTGAAACTCACAGCTCTCATGTTATGCATTTTTTTCAGTCAACAACCTCAATCCCAGATAATCCATGTTAACAATACCTGATATTCTCCCACACTTTTCCCACACTCATAAAATTACATGCAGAAACTTTTATACATTCTTTTATTGTTTTTGTCATTGTCACTTTGTTTTTAGTTTCGGCCCACTATAAATTCACCAAAACAAATATTCTTATACCTTCATTTTCCCATATTTGTGTGTTTATTTCTATGGGGAGTGTCTCAAAAGAGGAACTGCTGCACCAGTAGGTATGACTATTTTTGTTTTTGGAAAGCAGTCTGGAGAAATATATTAAAATTATCTATTTCTGCCAGGAATGTATGAGTTTACCCTTTTCTCACACTTACTCAACAACAAAAGATACTAGTTTTCTTGAAAGCTTTGCCCATCTGATGGATGTAAAATGATATCTCATTACCAATATGCTTAATCTGACAACTAGGAGACTTTATACCTTCTCATCTATTTACTAGTCACTCATATTTACTTTTCCTCTATTTGCTTATACATTCCTTTTTCTTATTGTTTTTCTGGAGTTTTGTCCCTTTCTTGTCAATTTATAAAATCTCTATATTATGGATATTAACTAATCCTTTCACTTTCATTAGAATTTTTTTACAAATCTATTATTTGTCATTTGATTTGGCTAATATCTTTTGTTATTCAAAATTTTATTTTTTTACATAAACAGGTCTATCTTTTCTGCTATAGGTTTTTTTGTGTGTGTGTGTGGTATGCGGGCCTCTCACTGCTGTGGCCTCTCCCGCTGCGGAGCACAGGCTCTGGACGCAGAGGCCCAGCGGCCATGGCTCACGGGTCCAGCCACTCCGTGGCATGTGGGATCCTCCCAGACCGGGGCACGAACCCGTGTCCCCTGCATCGGCAGGCGTACTCTCAACCAACCACTGTGCCACCAGGGAAGCCCTCTGCTATAGGTTTTAAGTGTTCTGTCATGATTAAGAAGGTCTTTCCATCCTCAAATTACATATACATTTTCTGAGATTTTCTTAATTTTTTTTGTCTTACATGCATTTTAATCTCCCTAGAATTAAATAATTCTGCATAATAAGAGGTATGCTCCAACTGTTTTCTTTGAGGTGGATGGTAGGTTTTGCAAGCACCACTTATTAAACAAACCATTCTTTCTCCTCTGAACTGAATCCTGTTTTTCTTGTATTAAATTCTCATATACCCTGAGATCTAGTTCTTGATAGTCTATTTTGTTCCACTGACCTGTCTGTTCCCATGTCGATATCATATTAATTTAACTACAATTATTTTATAGTAGGTTCTTGTATCTGAAGCAAATTTTCATTCTTCTTTTTTATATTTTTCTTAACCATTCCTGGATATTTCTTCTTCTATATAAATTTTATGACCATTTTACCCTAAATAAAACAAAGTAAACAAACAAAAAAAAAAGAAAAAATGCTGTAGCAATCTTAATTGGAAGTTCATTAAATGTATATGTTAATCTGGAGAGAATTCACTTTTTAATGAAATTAAGTTATCTCATTCAAGAGCTTCTGTCTTTCCATTTATTTAGATCTTGATTTAAACTTTTCTCTATAATCCTATACATTTCTAATGAAATGCATACATGTTTTATGGTTTTTTGGTCACAAACACATTTAACAAATATTTATTTAGCGTCTACTATACAGCAAGCACTGTTCTAGGTCCTGAGAATAGTGACTTAAAAAGTCTTTACCCAAGAGTATCTTACGTATTATAAAGGTAATGCTTTTCCCCATTTTCATTTTTAGGAACTTACTTCTTATGTAGTGAAAAGCTTTGATTTAGAATACTTGTCTCACATCTCAACACCTTACCAAATTCTTAACTCTTGTGTTTTGATTAGGGCCTCTAGGTTTTCTGGAAATGTTACATTATCAACAAAAAAAATGTAGCGTTATCTCTTATTTTCAAGGATTTGTACTGATTATTTCATTTTCTTGTCCTATTACATTTTCTAGAACCTCCAAAATAGTGTTAAATAATGCTAGTGATAGTGGGTATCACTAGCTAGTCCTAATCTTTGGAGTCATCCTGGTGTTTCACAATTTAGAATGTTTGCTATTAGTTTTGCTAAATAGCCTTTCTCATATTTCAAGATTCTCCTTCCCTATTTATTTAGATTGGTGTTAGAAATGCCTTTTCCACATCTATTGATAACTTTATATGTTTTTTCTTCTTTGTTGCTTTAATCAAGAGTGTTGATACCAAATCACATCACATTCCTTTGACATGTAGTCAAAGTTTACTGTTCTTTTGCTACATTGTTTGATTTTGGGGGGAGGAGGGCGATGCTGGGTACTGTGTATTTTACTGATAGTACATGACAAGGTAGTGCTCCCTAAGCCCCTCCTCTTCTTCAGAGGGTCTGGATTGGAAACTGTGTTGAGCACAGGAAATTCTCAGTGTGTTGAGGAATTGAGCTGGGGCAAGGACTCCACAACTGAGGGCCTCTCACTGTGTCTGGTGGTTCAGGGCTCTTACTACTTAGAGGCCATGTGGACCATTAAGGGCCACCACCCTGTTGCTGTAGTCAAATACACTGTCATACCAGGAAATAAGCTTGACAAAGTGGTAACTGAGGGCATTTTCCAGCCCCAGCGTCAAAGGTGGAAAAGTAGGTTTCACTGCAAAAGTTGCAGGAGACAAGCTGGTTGTCAGTGCAGCCCAGGATACCCTTTAGGGGGCCTTCTGATGTCCGCTTCACCACCTTCTTGATGTCATGATGTTTAACAGCTTTTTCTAGATGGCAGGTCAGATCCACAACCAACACACTAGGTGGGTGGAGATATGGAAAGCCATACTAGTGAGCTTACCATTCAGCTCAGGGATAACTTGCCTACAGCCTTGGAGATGGCCTTTCCATTTATGACAAGCTTCCCATTCTCAGCCTTGACTGTACTACTAAAGTTGCCATGGGTGAAATTATACTGGAACATGTGGACCACGTATTTGATGTCAGTGAAGGGGTCATTAATAACAATATCCACTTTGACAGAGTTAAAAGTAACCCTAATGACCAGATGCCCAATACAGCCAAATCCATTCAATCCACGCTTTACCATCATGTCTCAGGGATGATGTGGCTATCTGTCAAAGGGGAGGAGCAGAGACCCCAGATTTCTGTTACTGGTATTTTATTTAGAAACTTCCATTTACTCAGTAAATGAGACTGATGTATTATTTTATTTTTGTATATTTCATATCAGGTTTCAATACTAAATTTATGATAAATTCATAAAATGAATTGTAGGGCTTCCATCTCCCACCTCACCCCACACCCCCATGATGCAGAATTTTGCTAACCCCAAGTATGCTTCATGGACTAGTGGCATGGACATCACCTGGATGTCAAGCTCATTTCCTGGGACTTGTTAGAAATGCAGAATCTGAGGCCCTAACCCAGACCTACAGAATCAGAATGTGCATCATGAACAAGATCCCCAGATGAATGTGCACAGTAAGACTGGAGAAGCTCTGACCTAGTCTACTTTAAACAGCATTAGAATTACCTTTTCTTTAAAGTGGCATATAGAACTCAGATGAAGACAACCAGTCATGATAACTCTTTATATTTAGCTTTATCTATGCTAATTGGTGTATTCAAGGTATCCGCTTCTTGAGTAAATTTTGGTATTTTACATTTTGTTAGTAAATCATGTGCATCCCCAGAGCTTTATAACTTTGTTGCAGCAGAGTTGCATTATTTTATTATCCTCTTCCATCAAGGGTTTGTTGCAACAGAGTTGCATTATTTTATTATTAACCTCTTCCATCGAGGGATGATGGCCAGCTCTTTTCCTCATCTTATGTATTTTTACTCTGTCTCATTTTTTCTTTATCTATTTTCTTGGTATTTTCAAATAACCAGCTTTTGGATTCAATTAGTAATAATCCTTCGATGTTAAATGGGTGTGTGTGTGGGGCACCCTACAATGTGAACCATTACTGTGAATGAGTTTAGCTTTGCTCTCTATTAGCATCAAAACCATGTACACGGACGGGACTTCCCTGGTGGCGCAGTGATTAAGAATCCGCCTGCCAATGCAAGGGACACAGGTTCGATCCCTGGTCTAAGATCCCACATGCCGCAGAGCAACTAAGCCCGGGCACCACAACTACAGAGCCTGCACTCTAGAGCCCAGGCTCTGCAACAAGAGAAGCCGCCACCGCAATGAGAAGCCCGCACACCGCAACGTAAGGGTAGTCCCGGCTTGCCGCAACTAGAGAAAGCCCGTGCGCAGCGACGAAGACCCAACGCAGCCATAAATAGATAGATAGATAGGTAAATAGTTTAAAAAACGCCAAACATGTACACTTGCAAATCTGAACTTCTAGGGAAGAATGCAGGATTAATACCAATCTTCAATTAATAAAATACAGTCTTGAATAGGGACATACCTCCACCTAAATTGCCTTTCTACATACCTAATCATATTCTAAAGTCATCTATGGCCTCACTGGTATACCTCACTGAATAATGCTTCAAGCTTTTGTACATGCTTTAGAGTTTATATGCCTTTCACGCCCTTTATCTCATTTGAGATTTATATTTAAAAGGATCTAATATATAATCCTTGGCTAAGGGGAAAATGGTCCATAACCTGATTTTCATATCCTGAGATCAGCTGGGGCCCTCAGAATGCTCTGTCCTTCCAAAGGACCAACTGGGCCAGAGGAGAGACTGCGTCTTTGGGGAGAGTTGAGAAAGCATGCATTCCCTCAGATCCAGGGAGAGGCTGAGTTGGAATTTTACCACACATAAAGAAAACGGTAGATTTCAGCCATTCACCCTAGACTGGACAATTACGTGAAATGCAGTAGCTTTTTTTCCCCCCCTTCAATTAAGGTGTCAAAATGATGTTTGCCCTTTTAAAACTGTATGAAAAACCTATTATTTATACACTTTCATTTCTTACCTTTGCAAATATTCTATTCAGATTAAGAATTTCAAAAGCCAGATGACTGTAAGCTTTTGCAGTCAAATTGGCTCAAGTTTAGGATAACAGCTACAAAAAATATCAAGTGTAGTTTATTAAATTTGGGATTTTCAGTTCACTGACAGACCAGTCTTGTGTTGTTATGGAGAAATTGTTACAAAGATATTGCTGAAGCCGTTCACAATATAATTTTAATTTTGTGCTCGAATTGGAGATTTCCAATCTATAATAATCTTTTTTTTTTAACATCTTTATTGGGGTATAATTGCTTTACAATGGTGTGTTAGTTTCTGCTTTATAACAAAGTGAATCAGTTATACATATACATATGTTCCCATATCTCTATAATAATCTTTTTATAAGCATTCACATAAGCAAACACTTGAATAGTCTTTCTTTTGTGTTTTATTTAGGTCTCCTTTAAGTAGCTAAAGTAGAAACCATCTTAACCTCGCACTCCTGGCAGGACTATGTTTAGGACATTTTTAACCCCAATAAGTAGTGCTATTAAAAAAGAGAAAATAGTCTGCAATCCTTCCTACCTCAAAGAATTCATCAATTCACCATTTGATAGTATTCTTCCTCTCTAAGCAAAATGTTCCCTTCCTAAATCCCAGGATGGAAAGTGAATAAGAGAGATGAAATGGTATAAAGTAATGAAATGATGTCAACTGCATTTAAAAGTGTTGAAAATATGTGGGAAGAGATTAAAAGAATATAGGTGACAACAAGCAAGTTGTGTTACAGGAGCAAAGGGTTTACTGATGGTATGCACGCAAGTAGGACCTTAATAGAGGTTCCACGTTAAGGAGTTTTGAAGTCATCTCTTGACCTACATTAATGCATTCATCCATAAAGAAACACTGAGGGGGTATTATTTTTCAGATGAGGAAGGGAAGCACAAAAAGATTAAGTGATTTATGTCAGATCACACACCTAGGAAACAGCAGAGCCAAGATTTGAACCCAGGAACCATGCCCATACTCTTCCCATAACTATACGCAGGATGGTTTTTTAGGGGACAGGATTGGAGGAAATAGGAAAGACCTGTTTGGAATCTTGCTGCAGTAGACCAGGCAAGAACTGACAAGGAACTGGTATAGTGCTTAAATTTAAGACTTTTTCAATTAAATATATATATATATATATATATATATATATATATATATATATATATGAAGGTCATCAGAAATACAGGCTCTGGACTCAAGACTCCCTGGGTTAAAATAAAACATACCAGCTCTCTGATTGTAGACAAGGGACTTCTATGTGCCTGTTTCTCTACAATCTAGGAACAGCAACATTACCTACCTGATAGAATTTTTTGAGTTTTAAATGAGATCATATACATACACTCAGCCTAGTGACTAGGAGTCAGTGCTCTAAAAGTTTGCCGTTATTTTTAGAATGCTACAGATTGCAGAGACAGTAATGGATCTGTTTTATTAAGAGACACAATTAGCAGGGTTTGGGTGTTAATTGTAATGGAAAAGGAGACAAGAGAGGCTAGAGGTTTTAAGCTTGCCAACTGCTATGAAGATGGCTTTGGAGAAAGACAGGATTTCCTTTCCTTTTGGACATTTTGAGTTTTAGGTGTTAATGCAACATCCATGCACAGGTGCCAACTGATCAGTTGAACATGAGTATGAAGTTCAGAGAAGTGAGCTAGGGGAGTCATTAGCAAATACTGATGAGAGTGTGTTAGAACAGTGGGCCGAGGATATCATCCTGAAAAACATGGACATTTATTTTGGGTTAATATACAAAATGCAATGATATTCAAATGACATGAAAATACAGAAAATGACAGTTTCAGCACTGTGAGAATGAAGAATGATTTCTGACATTCAGATAACAGTATGTTCCCATCGTTTAGAACAATTAGAGTACTAATTGCACATTTTTATCCCAAGCCACAGATATCAAATAAGGACTCAGACTGAGTCAAAGACAGCTGTATTTTCCAAAGGTATGCTCAGAAAGACCATGGTAAATTTGGTGTTATCTCTAACAAACATTTAAAAAAAATACTCTTTCCTATGATCACTCTTTTAAGAGCATAAGGCATGGATCTCAAGATTGTCCCAATTCCCAGTATAAAGAACTGTTATGTTAATGATCTCATGTCAGGGTGCCAACTGGTCAGGTTTCCTTCATTTTTCTTAAGTCATTTCTCCCTAATATCTAGGATTTTATTTCAGCAAAATAATCAAAAAGCTATCATAGGGCTGCTCTATCTACCCATTTAGCAAAGTAGTATCAAGTAATTTTACCTGTCCAGGCACTTGTGCAACAAAGCCTTCTTTTAAAAACTAAATGGGATACTGGGATTTAACAGTTTATCATCAGTCAAAATACCATGAAAGACATAAGCAGTCCACCAAATACAGCAATTCCAGCGCAGAACACCTATGATGCACCGTGTGATCAGCAAACTTCCTATTTTTGTCCTCCACAGCCATGTAGTAGTCTTTTGGCATTTCAAATATGAAAATATTAACTACTGAGGTATCATTTCAGGGTGGGAGGAAATGTTATTTCTCTACAGAAAAGTGGTGCTGTTGACATTTTTGGCAGCACAATTTTATTTTCAGTGTGTGGACCTGTGCTCCCTCAACTGAACATACTGCATTCCTGTCACCCCACTCCACAAACACCCCCAATACCAAAAGCACCCTTCAATCATTGTGACAATCAAATGATGGCCACAAATGCCCCATAGAGCAGCAGTGCTGCCCCTGGTTGAGCACTATTGTTATGAAACGATGGCTCTGTTGATTACAATAATGCTATCTCTGAGTTTGGATCTCTTTATCATAAAACCAAATACTGCAAACACAACAAATGCTTATCTAAGAAAACCAATTCCCATTATTACGGGAGTAGGATTAAGGGGTTCATAAAATCTTAGTTGGAAGGACTCTAAGAGAACAACTGTCGTAAGGAGATTAAGTGACAGGTCCATGTTTCCATGTTCAGGAAATGGCAAAGCCAGAAAATCCTAAATTATTGTCTAGTACTTCTTCCACTACACAATGCCCCCAACTCACGAAACTAACAACTAGCAACTAACTCCTGGATATACTGGAAGCTCAGCAGCTTCAATTATGTACAAAAAAAATTACTTGTTGACATAGGATGACAAAGGAACAGTCACACAGATTTGCTGGTTCTAAGGACTGATGCAATGCCTCAAGGTCTCTACTCCAGGTTTAATTCACCTTCAAATTAAAAGTTGAAACTTTATCATCCCACTAAGTTCCTCCAAGTAATAATTTTATGAATGTAAAATATATGCCTGCAAAGTTCCTATATTAGTATATCCTGAAGAAGTTAATAGCTCCTGGTGCCATTTTAAAAAAGAAAACAGGGCTTCCCTGGTGGCGCAGAGTCCGCCTGCCGATGCAGGGGACATGGGTTCGTGCCCCGGTCCGGAAAGATCCCACATGCCGCGGAGCGGCTAAGCCCGTGAGCCATGGCCGCTGGGCCTGTGCGTCCAGAGCCTGTGCTCCGCAACGGGAGAGGCCACAACAGTGAGAGGGCCGCGTACCACAAAAAAAAAAAGAAAACAGCCTCAAAATTCGGCAGCTTTTACTAGATGTATTGGTGTAGTATTAAACAATACGTTGTGGGCAACTGGCATCATTAAAAAGTAGCATGAGTAGAGAAAAAAGTGTAGGATGATTTTCCATGAATATTAGAAAAACAGAACCTTCACCACAATGATAAACAAGCAAAATATCCAACAAATATATACCGACTTCTCTTGGCCTCATGATAAAATAAGGGGGAAAAAAACTTCACGTGAGATGATCCAAATATTAACACCAAATACTACAAAATATATTGCTCAGACATAATGATACAATTTCTCTAAACAATACAAACATTTCCATGGTAATCTACATATGCACAAAAGATCAGAAAGCCCTCCATTTAAAAGAGAACATGTCAAAAGGTAGTAAGTTACCAATGTTTGGCATTTTTTTGTCTTATATTTATACCTAAATACTTGAACCTAAATGTCATTATATGGAGACCTAGAACAAAATATTAAGTGCCCCATTTATCATACCTGCTAATTTTCTTTCTAGAATGGTGAAAATGAACCAAAGATTAGTATCTGCTCATAAGCCTGGAAACTCTGACATTTTTCTTTTTTGATACACTTAGCTACTGATTTTAAGGACTAGAACCCTGGAAGGCCAGTTCCCTTTGGAAGACCTAATCACTGAATCTCATTTGCTATTTTACAAATGCACATGTGATCACAAGGTGGACCCAGGGAAGTACTTTACTAACGCACCTCCAAATGGAAAAGACAAGACAAATATATCAAGATGGCTGTGATTCTCAGCAAAGGGTAAAGCCCACTCCCAGTTTCCAGGGAGAATATCAGACCTTGGTCTTGTTTCACCTGTGTAACTGGAGGCACGAGGCAAAAGAAGAGGGTGTTAATTCTGGTATGTCTCCCTACGCCCACCCTCACTTCACAGTGAAAAGTGGTGACTGCAAATCCAACTGGAAGAAACACCTCAAAATGTAATCATCAAAGAAACAAAACCAGCAGGATCATTTTCACACAAAGATAGTATTAAATTTTAGATGCACTACCCCCTTTCTTCCTCTTGATAGGATGGATGCAGGAGCTTTGGGAGACATGAATACCCACACCAGATGAAGGAAATAACAGAGGAGCACTCCCCTTTTGGAAAGCTTCCCTCAGATAATATCCCATGCCACTGCCTCTTAAAACTGAAGAATTCTAATTACTAAGTTACTCCCATAAATGAAGAATAAAATTTCTTGGCCCGTCATACAGGGGGGAGTGGAGGGGTAGCCCACACACATAGCCAGGTGTGCAAAATAAAGGAAACTTGGATACTATTGTTTCTGCCAATGCCAAAAAACATCTCCCAGGTCTTGGAGACAACCAGCTAATTCTACCTCATCCTAACCACGAGCTCTCTAGAATCTCTGTCCCTGACACAAAGAAGGTAAATAAACAAGAAAGTCAATTATAGATTTCACAAATATCTTGTACACCAGTCTGTAATTTTTAATTAGAATCAACTATCAAAGACACTGCACCTTTGAAGTCTTTGAGCATAACAATGTTTAACAGTGGCTTTATTAGGTGAATGCTTGAAAGTATTCAACATTAAATTCAATTTACTTCACATGTTTGCAAACACATCATTAGCAATTCTTAACTATTTCAAACCAACTAATTCGAAGTACAGAAGGCTTGTTTTCAAATAACTCTTCTGAGGTGACACGAAGACTGAAAGAAGCCTATGACTTGAGTCCTGGTCTCTAGCCAACAACTACTATATCATCACTGATGAACTCATATGAGGGAACTTCTAGGTTGAGAGGTGCAGGCCCCTTCCTGATCCTGCCAGATGCATCATAGTGTGACCCATGGCAAGGGCAGTAATAACCACCAAAATCTCCTGCATTTGCAATGGGTACACAACCAAGATGAGTGCAAACACCTATCAAGATAACCCATTCAGGTTTCTTTACTCGTTCTAAATCATGCTGTGGGTCCCTCAACTGGGACACTTCAACTGCAGATTCCTGGTCAATTTCCTTCTTGGTTCTATGGCGCACAAACAGGGGTTTGCCTCTCCATTTGAAAGCCATGTTCTTGCCCTCTGGAATAGCAGATAACTTGATTTCGATTTTCGACATGGCCAACACATCAGCAGAAGCACTCATGCTGGAAACAAACTGAGAGATGACATTCTTGGCAGCATACGCAACACCCACAGTAGTTGTTGCAGTTATCAAATAGGAGAAACCTCTTCTAGCCTCACTGCTCTCTTTTGAAGACTTTGTACTATCTAACACTTCAGCACGACGATAGTCAGAGAAGTCAGGCACTTTGATGTCCGTATGGGAATAACGAACAGAAGCAGGGACTGCAAGATAAACAGAAGGTTAAAAAACACAATTAGATAAGGACTCTGAAAGGGGTATACATCAGGAAATGGACCTTTATGGATTCACGAGCAAAAATCAAATTATAAAAATGTGAAATATGGCACTCACTGGTCTCAGAAATGGTCAAGTTGGCAATGCCAGCATATAAAATACTGAAAACAAAATGAAGCCAACCACTACCTATCATATTGGTATGAAATCATTAGATAATAGGTATAATTGTGTTCCTCCTGACTGAACACTGCGATTCAGAATTCATAACAATTCAGTGTATCAAGTTAAAAAAGTTAAATAGCACTGTAAACAGCAATATTTTAAGTCCCCCAAAATTCAATCTAAGACATAAGTATCACCCATATTTTCTGGATTAGAAGACCCTAAAACTCATCTAGTCCACTCATTAAATTGATGTGTGATCATCTTATTAAACCAAATGTCTAACTTTATTTTCCTATCTACCTGCTCTCTGAAAGAACTGCTAAAAATTCATAAAACACTAATTATAATAAACATTCTGTAAAAAGTATAACTTTAGTTACAGAAAACGTAATTTCTATTCTAGATTTTGGGGTATAAATTCAAGTAAAACCACCAATGGGCAGAAAAGGATATCCTTATCAGGATACGGAGCTATCAAAATCAAATGAAATCTCCAAAAGAAGCAATTATTTCAATTTAATATAAAAAAAAGAGCAAATTTTTCATGTATCCGGCTCTTCAGTGAAGGGCAAAACATCTATAAGAGTAGGGGCATTATCTTTCTTTTTTTACTGCTGAGGATCTCTCAACTGGGACACTACCACTGCAGGCCATAAAAAGGCCAGATGTTTACATCAAATGAATATTAAATAAACAAATAATTACTGTTTATGCAGTATTCTGGATGCAAGCAGTTTATTTTTTGAAAAAACAGGTATGTCCTTCTGTCCCATACCATTTTTAACTGTCTAACAAAAAATTAACTTACAGTATCACTTTTAAGTATGTTTCAGGAAGTAAATCTCTTTGTAAACTCTATACTCATTTAAGGAAATCTGCTACAGGTTTCCTTTTTAGAAAAGGGACACTAAAAATTCCTTACTTTTAGAAAATGCTTCCAAAAGAAATATGCACTTTTAAAATGCATTTTCATATAAGTTGCAATTCTACTTGACCTACTAGGCTGTCTCATCCTAACATACTTCCTTGAGCAAACGTTACAATAATACATTTCACATGGTTCTCAGGTGAAACCTATCAAAAGCACTCTATGTACTTTTCTAACTCAACATTTTCTGTAGGGGACCAGGACACAAGTAGTGACTACTTGAGATCCACAACTATGGCAAAGTGACATATCACATATTACCCTACTAAAGTATGAATCACTTTCCCTTAGCACTGTCTGGGATTACACAGGAAAGATGTGTATCATACTTAAAAGATGAAGAAACCAAAGTTCATACTTCTACGTTAAAAGCCCTATTTACAACCCTTCCACACAAGGAAATGTACAGGGACGCTAAATAGAATGGCTTTGTCACAGGGACACTAAATAGAATGGCTTTGTCACTATCATCCAGAGATTTGGTGGCAAAGGAAATCCAGTTGTCTATTCCCATTCTATCTAGTAGGTTACACTTTATACTGAGCTCCACCATCAAGAACATAAACTGCCATATTGCAAAAATCATTCTCTAAATAATTTATATAAATTGTATTAGGTGTGACTTAGTAGCAAAAATCCTAGCTAGATTTAGCTCTAAACTAAAATAAAATCAGACACTTATAGAAACATCATCTAGAAATGGAGAAAACTTAAGGCATTATAACAAAACAGGGTTTTTTGATTTGTTTTGTTTGGTTTTAAGGTGAGCTCTAATGTGTCCCAACTCAGGGATCTTCTCCTGACCCAACCACCCCTTCCCACATCCTCTACTAACCATCTTTCCACAAACCATCTATACAGGAGATTTTAATATGAATTTAAGCTTCAAGCTGAAGGCATGATTACAGAAAAGAGGTTTGCCTTATGTGTCTACTTTACCACTTCTTGGAGAAGTCAGATAAGCCCCTGATATTTAGAAGAAACTCTTTAGCTATTTGACAAATTCCAAGACACTTTTCACCTTTGTTACTGAAATTTTCTCCTCCCTTAGTGTTTCTCACCTCAAGGTCCAAAGAACTGGCTTGGGCAACTTCTCTAAAACCCACTGGTGCCTGCTAAAAAAACCTGCCACTTTATTCATTCACAAATACTCTGCACCAACTATATGCAAAACCTGAGATTGTGGAAGATAGAAAAATAAAGGAGATATTCGCTACACATTGAAGCTCAAGGTCAGAGGAATCACCAATAAATGCAATACAGAGTGGAAAGTGTTATATGCTAGAAAATGTAAAGGAATCAGCAAATGTAAAATTTTATTGACCTGATCCTGAGTTGAGAATGAAAGGATGGGTAAGACTTGGAAATGTGGAAAACTGAGTGGGAGGACCATTTAAAGTAAAGAGAAAAGGGTGAATGAAGGCAGAATAAAGAGGGTGGGGGCAACCTGGTGTAGGGCAAAGGTCACCAATACAACTGTCAATGAGGCCAGGCAGGTAGCACAATGAATCAAGTAGACCTGATGAGGGCTGTGATGAACTGGAAAAGCACTTGTTCCGACCAAGGGTGCAGCCAATGCACAGCACACTAGACATGGAACTAAAGCCCAGTGCTGCCAACTTTCAACATTTCCAGACATGCCAGAAATAGTCTGTTTTTTAAAACTATGGAAGTTGGGCAGACCTCAGGCACCTGGCTCACAAGCTGCCAATTCAGGATCTCCAAACGGAGCATAAAAAGAAAAACAGAGAACAAGGCACCAAAGATAAACTAGGCTCTGCTGACAGAGGGTGTAAAACACACTCCTGGTGAGAGCTTATGGCTAAATCAGTCTTTCAAATCCACGCACTATCACGTACACGTGTATCTTGTAGTCCGTTTTCTCATCTGTAAAATGGGAGTATCATCAATCTCTGCCGGCTGCTCTTCTTGAGGATGAAATTCATTACGGTGTGAAAACCCTTTGGCCCAGTGCCTGAAAACACTGCTGATACTCTGCAGTATAGTCTACACTATAAACGACCTTGCGGCTCGTTTCTTTTTCTTCGGATCTGCGGTGGTGACACGGAAGGACACTAAAGGATGGGAGGTAGCGAGCGGGACAACTTTTCAAATATTAAAAGCAATTCCTATTTTTTGAGAATTTATAAAGTGCCCCCAGAATGTGTTAATGGCTTAACGTATACTTTTTCCATCTGAACCTTACGATATAACCTACGAAATTGGTATAATAATTAATCCATTTCACTGGTGAGGGAACACGTTTAGGAATTTGCCCAAAGGCAAACGACCTGTAAGCAGCAAAATCTCTTGTCAGACTTTGCTAGAAGTAGTCGGGCTCCATAGTTCTTGAACTTAACCGACGAAGTAGAAAAATTAGCCTGTGGTTGGGAAGCCTATACACAGCCACAGAGGCCCAGAATGTCAGAGATGGAGGTCACCTGAGACCGCCCAACGGAGCAGCACCCCCGCACAGGTAAGGACACCGAGGCCCGGGGAGGTACAGAAGCCTGCCCAAGGTCGACCCATCCAGGCAGGCAACCCCATCCACAAACAGGGCTCCGCTCCATCATCCGGCAGACCCCCCGCCCTTCTCGGCTGCTCCCTGGGTCCAGGGCCGGAGGGAGCAAGAAAAGAGGGACCCCTCAACCCCCGGTCGTTCCCCTCAGCCCGGCTCACCATTGAGGCCCACGGAAGCGACCAAAGGCCGGGCCGCGGCCTGACCACTCAGCGACTCCCGGCACAGAAAGGACCGCTTCACATCCAGTACTGGCGACTCCGAAGTGGCGGGCACCGCGGCCTGCACCAGGGGCCGCAGCGCGCCCGCCACGCCGCGGGACGTGGCCGACAGGACGGGCGCAAACGGGCCCGAGCGAACGGCGACCGAAAACATGGCGACGGCAGCTCCAAAAGCTAAGCCGGTCACAGGGACGACCAACCTCCCGCGGCGCAGGCGCGAAAGGCGCGGGACCCGTGACGTCAGCGCGCAGGCAGAAGAGGAGCCCCGCCCCCACACAGGGCGGGGCGAGCCTGGAGCGCCTCAGAGTCAGAGGCGATGCGAGACCGGCAGGTAGGAGGCCGTGCGGCCACCTGTGTTAGCCCCGGGTGTCTAGCGGCCTCAGTTCAGGGATCTGCCCCAAGAAAGGGGGCAATGGAGGTCCCCAGGAATGTCCCATGGATCGATTTTGCGTCCGTTAGGGCAAAAGTCTCATTTATGGGAACCTAGGGATAAAAATAATTTATCATAATAGTTTAAATAGGGATAATAATAATTCTTAACATGTCTGCAAATGTTTATATATATACCCAACCATATGTGTAAAATATGGTTGGGTATACATAGAAAACCCAGAGCAGAACTTAATATGTAGTAATTACTCTGTGTTTACTATAATGATTATTATCGTTATCTAACTAAAACCTTAAAAGCATTTTTAAAAGTCCAGAGACTTATGTGCAAAGCTTAATAATGATGATGATGATGGTGGCTTATGTTTATTAAGCGTTTACTATGTATAAGATTTTGTGCTTTACCTTCATTCTTTCATTTATAATCAAGATCCCTATAGCTACTATTTTACCAGTGAGGAAACAGAGGTTTAGAGGAATTATGTGCCCAGGACAGGATAACCCAGTAAGCTCTGAAGTGGGGAAATCTGTCTTCTTAGTCTGTGCTCTTACCTATTGTCACAGTTTCCCTAAGTGAGATTTCAGGGAATGCAGAGACACGTCCCTAAATCAGTTTCTATCACATGGTGAGAATGTTATTCCCTTTTTACTTCTCTTTAAATTCTTGTGATTACACCAATGAGAAAGTCCCAGTTTGGTGTTAGTATATCTTTAATTCTTCTCAAGACTTACTAAATCTCTCCTTTAACAGAATAGGTCTTAAATTCAAAGCCGTTAGGTAGTTGAATCTAGAGAGGATTTAATAGTTTATTTTCGTGGTATACATTTTCTAACCATACTGATTTTCCAAAGACTGTAGTGAGATAAAGTTTTTTTTACATTTATTTAGTCAAAAGTGAGTTAATTTGGGCTTCCCTGGTGGCGCAGTGGTTGAGAGTCTGCCTGCCAATGCAGGGGACGCAGGTTCGTGCCCCGGTCTGGGAAGATCCCACATGCCGCGCGCCTGGGCTCGTGAGCCATGGCCTCTGAGCCTGCGCGTCCGGAGCCTGTGCTTCACAACTGGAGAGGCCACAACAGCGAGAGGCCCGCGTACCGCAAAAAAAAAAAAAAAAAGTGAGTTAATTTAAATATTAAGTAAATATTAATACAAGCAGTGCACAGATTTGGCACAGTTGTGATGGTGGTGGGTGTATGAACCAATGAAGTTTCTCTGTGTGCTTGCATGGGCTCCGTGACCTAGGCAAGTTTCCTAACCCCTCTATGCCTCAGTTTCCTCACCTAAAATGGAGATGGTGGTGATACCGTCTGTGAGGAATAAATGTATTAACATGTATAAAGCACCCAAGGGGCCTTGCACATACTAAGCTCTGGGTGAGGGTTTGCTGGTATTGTTTTTATCTGACATATCATCTACCTACTCTGAGAAGCCTTCATTTGATTCCTGATGACTCAATGATATTCCTCTCTAGGTCCACAGCACACTGGCCACTTCTGCCTGGACCCTCCTCAGGGCCTAGGTCTTGGCCTTGCTTTTTGCCCCAGGGACTGTGTTGTACTCTCAAGATTGGAACTGGCCTCCTCAGGGGCCACCCTGGCTCGGCTAGCCACAGGGCGGGCACTGGGTTCACCCCAGCAACAACCCGAATGATAAAAGCAGACCCTTCCAGAGAAGCTAGTACACGCCATGCACAGTTGGAGTGCTTTACATAAAATAACACACTTAATATCACAATATCCCTCTGAGGTGTGTAAGAGTAAGTGAAGGATGAATGGTGAAAAAAGGAAGGAGCTTCATAAGGTGAGCAGTGTAGGAATTGTTATCACTAGACTCTCAGGGTTCAATCCCAGTTCTGCTATTCACAAGCTATATCCTAAGATGATTTATATATAACCTCTGTGTATGCCTCCGTTCTTCTATAAAATGAGAATAATAATAGTATCTACCCCCCAAAGGGTTATTTTAAGGATTAGATGGATTAATATATATAAAGTGAGTAGAAACCGTGCCTGGTAAGTGCTATGTAAATGTCCATAATAATAATAAAAATAACTCTTTAAATTTTCTAGATGAAGAAACTGAGATTCAGAGAAGACAAATGACTTACCCAAAGACACATCATATTTTTTTTAGTTTTATTGAGATATGATTGACATATAACATGTGTAAGTTTAAGGAGTACAACTTGATTTGATACACTTATATGTTGCAACATGACTACCACCACTATAGTGAGCTAATATCTAAGTCACCTCACATAATTATTACCATATCTTTTGTGGTAAGAACACTTAAGATCTACTCTCTTAGCAATGTTCAGGTATATAATATGCTATTATTAACTATATCATCATGCTGTACATTAGATCCCCAGAACTGGTTCATCCTATAACTAGAAGTCTGTACTCTTTGACCAACATCTCCCCATTTCCATAAATCCCCAGCCCCTGGTAGCCACCACTCTACTCTGTTTCTATGAGTTCTGTTTTTTTAGATTCCACATAAAGTGAGATCATACAATGTTTGTCTTTCTCTATCTGAATTATTTCACTGAGCATCACACCTTCAAGGTTTATCCAGGTTGTCCCAAATTGTAGGAGTTCCTTTTTTCTCATGGCTGAATAATATTCTATTGTGTATTTGTACCACATCATCTTTATCCATTCACCCATTGACAGAAACTTAGGTTGTTTCCATATTTTGACTAGTGTGAATAACGCTGGATGAACATGATACAGTTCATGATCATTCCAGTGTTATACAGAAACTCAAGATACAGTTTTCATTTCTTTTCGATATATACCCGGAAGTGGGATTGCTGGATGATATGGTAGTTCTATTTTTTATTTATTGCCAAATCTCCATACATGTTTTCCATAGTTGCTGCACAAATTTACATTCCCATCAAGAGTGAACAGGTTTCCCTTTTCTCCACATCTTCACCAACACTTACGCCTTATCTTTTTGATGACAGCCATTTTAACTGTGACATCTCATTGTAGCATTGATATGCATTTCCCTATTAGTGATGTCAAACATGTTTTCATGTACTTGTTGACCATTTGTGTGTCTTCTTTGAAAAAAATGTCTATTCAGAACCTCTGCCCATTTTTAATTGGGTTGTTTATTTTATTACTCTTTAGTTGTATGAGTTCTTCATATATTTTGAATATTAATCCCCTATCAGATATATGATTTGCAAATGTCTTCTCCCATTCTGATGGTTGCCTTTTCATTTTGTTGATGGTGTTTTTGCTATGCAAAACCTTTTTAGTTTGACATAGTCTCACTTGTTAATTTTGCTTTTGTTGCTTTCAGTGTCATAGCTGAAAAATTGTTGCCAAGACCAACGTCAAGGAACTTTTTCCCTATGTTTTCTCCTAGGACTTTTATGGGTTTTGTTTCTATGTTTAAGTCTTTAGCCCATTTTGAGTTAATTTTTGTGAGTGGTCTAAGATAGGAGTCCAATTTCATTTTACTCCCTGTGGTTATCCAGTTTTCCCAACACCATATATTGAAGACACTATCCTTTCCCTCATTTAGTATTCTCAACTCCCTTGTCAAATATTAGTTGACTGTATAGGCAAGGGTTTATTTCTTGGCTCTCAATTCTGTTTCAGTCGTCTTAAATTTCCTAAGACTTGTTTAGTGACCTTTTATATGATCTAAGCTGAAGAATGTTCCATGTGCATTTGAGAAGAATATATATTCTCCTGCTGTTGGATGGAATGTTCTATATATGTCTGTTAGGTTCTTTTGGTCTAAAGTTTTGTTCAAGTCCAACATCTCTTTGTTGTTTTTCTGTCTGTTTTTCAATCTATCCATTGTTGAAAAAGAAGTATTGAATTCCCCTACTATTATTGTATTATTGTCTATCTCTCCCTTTAGATCTGTTAGCTTTGCTTAATATATTTCATTGCTCTGATGCTGACTGCATATATATTTATGATTGTTATATCTTCTTGATGAATTGACCCCTTTATTATTATATAATGACCTTTTTGTCTCTTGTTACCATTTTTGGCTTAAAGTCTATTTTGTCGGTACCTTCTCTCTTTAGGTTCCCATTTTCATGGAATATCTTTTTCCATCCCTTCACCTGAGCCTATGTGTGCCTTTTAGCTGAAGTGAGCCTCTAGTGGGCAGCATATATTTGGACCTTGTTTTTGTTGTTGTTGTTAATCCAGCCAGCCACTCTATGTCTTTTGATTGAGGAATTCAATCCATTTACATTTTGAGTAATTATTGATAGGTAAGAACTTACTAACATCATTTTATTAATTGTTTTCTATCTGTTTCATAGTTGCCTTATTCCTTTCTTCTGTCTTGCTGCCTTCCTTTTTGAACTGATGATTTTCTGTAGTGTTATGTTTTGATTACCTTCTCTTTATCTTGTGTGAATTTGCTGTGGTTTTTGCTTTGTGGTTACCATGGGGCATGCATATATATATATATATATATATATATTTTTTTTTTTTGCGGTACGTGGGCCTCTCACCATTGTGGCCTCTCCCATTGCAGAGCACAGGCTCTGGACGTGCAGGATCAGCGGCCATGGCTCACGGGCCTAGCCGCTCTGCGGCATGTGGGATCTTCCTGGACTGGGGCACGAACCCGTGTCCCCTGCATCAGCAGGAGGACTCTCAACCACTGCGCCACCAGGGAAGCCCTATTTATTTATAAAATACAGTCAATTTTATGCTTGTAACAATTTAACTTCAATCGTATACAAAAGCTCTACCCTTTTACTCTTCCCTTTTATGTTTTTGATGCCACAATTTGCATCTTTTTATATTGTGTATCCATTAACAAATTATTGTAGTTATAGCTGGGCTTTTTTTATACTTTTGTTTTTTAACTTTTGTAGAAAGTGATTAACAAACCACCATATTACAGTTTAGAGTGTTCTTTATTGGGGGGGTTATGTTATTTTTTTTAATTAATTAATTAATTAATTAATTTATTTATTTATTCTTGGCTCTTATGGGTCTTCCTTGCTGCACACAGGCTTTCTCTAGTTGTGGCGAGTGGGGGCTACTATTTGTTGTGGTGCGTGGGCTTCTCATTGTAGTCGCTTCTCTTGTTGCAGAGCACAGGCTCTAGGTGCGCGGGCTTCAGTTGTTGTGGTTCACAGGCTCTAGAGTGCAGGCTCAGTAGTTGTGGTGCATGGGCTTAGTTGCTCTGCAGCATGTGGCATCTTCCCGGACCAGGGATCAAACCCATGTCCCCTACATTGGCAGGCAGGTTCTTAACCGCTGTGCCACTGGGGAAGTCCCAGTTTAGAGTATTCTGAATCTGACTATATTCTGACTATATACTTACCTTTACCAATGTGTTGTATGTTTTCACATTACAAGTTAGCATCCTTTTATTTCAGCTTGAAGAACTCCTTTCAGCATTTCTTGTAGGGCAGGTCTAGTGGGAATAAATTTCTTCATCTTTTGTTTATCAGGGAAAGCCTTTATCTCACCTTCATTTCTGAAGGACAACTTTGCTGAATATATTATTCTTGGTTGGCAGTTTCTTTCAGCACTTTAAATATATCATCCCATTCTCTCCTGGCTGAAAGGTTTCTGCTGAGAAATCCACTAATAGCTTTATGGGAGTTCCCAGGTATGGATAATTTTTTTTCTCTTGCTGCTTTTGAAATTCTGTCTTTGTCTTTGATCTTAAACAATTTTATTATGTGTTTTGGAGAAGATCATTTTGGATTGATTTTGGGGCTGACCTATTAGCTTCATGAATTTGGAAGTCTAAAGCTCTCCCCAGATTTGGGAAGTTCTCAGCCATTATTTCTTTAAGTAAACTTTCTACCCCTTTCTCCCTCTCATCTCCTTTTGGGACTCTAGTGACTCATACATTGTTTCTTTTTATGGTGTCCCATAGTTCTATAGGCTTTCTTCATTCCTTCACCCTTTTTAATTTTTTCTCCTCTGATTGGATAATTTCAATTAATCTGTCTTCTAGCTCATTGACTCTTCTTTTTGGTCAAGTCTGCTGTTGAAGCTCTCTGTTCAATTCTTCAGTCATTTTATTCTTTAGCGACACAGTTTTTGTTTGGTTCCTTTTTATGTTTTCTATCTCTTTGTTGAACTTCTCATTTTATTCTGGTATTGTTTTCCTGATATCACTAAATTGTTTGTTTATGTTCTCTTGTAGCTCTCTGGGCATCTGTAAGACAATTATATTGAATACTTTGTTGGGCAATTCCTGGATCTCCATTTCTTTGGGGCCAGTTACTGGAGGTTTACTATATTCCTTTGTGGAGTTGTTTCCCTGACTCTTGATCCCTGTTGCCTTGCATAGGTGTCTGTGCATTTGTAGAAGCAGTCCCCTCTTCCAGACTTTATAGTTTGACTTCAGTAAAGGAAGTCTTTTTTATCTGTGGGTGAGGCACACTGGGTCATGCTGTGACCCTGGGTCTAGTGGTGCAGGGCATCAACTGTGGGGGCATGTGATAGCACTGGGTCTGGAGGTGTGTGTTGTCTCTTTGACTCAGGGGTCCAAAAGCATCAACAACTGTGTGGTCCTTGGTGAACACTGTGGGGGGGTCACAGTGGCTGCAAAGGCTGTTGGGGTCCTCCTCAGTCTAGTAGCTAGACCTGGATCCTCCAGGTCTAGTAGCTAGGCACCTTGGCAGGCAGTGGTGATGCCCAGAGCCAGTGGTGTGCACACACTGGTCTGCAGTGGCCAGCTTTAGGTGCCTCCATAGTGGCAGGGGTCAGTTGCAGATACACACATAGTGATGGGGCCCAAGTCAGGCAGAAAGGCCAGAGCCAAGTATGGGCTCATTGACAGCTACCAGGGCCCTGGCTGTTAGCACACTCTTCTGTGGCTGCATAGTCTCCCCCTACACATGCACACTGCAGAGAGGCTGATGATGGGCATCAGGCCACTGGTGTGCAGTGCACAGCTGGAGGGGCTTGCCCCAAGCACATGCACAGTGGTAGAGGTCAGCCACTGGGCTGGCATCTTGCACTTGTGAAGCCTCAGAGACCTGAGCTGGCTGCCTGTGCAGTTCCTGGGCTCCAGTGGGGGAGAGGAGACTCAGGCAGCTGGCATCATCAAATGTGAATAGATGTGAGGCAAAAGCTGGTGAAATCTGCAGGGCGTGCATGGCAGCTGTGCTGGCCATTTGTCCCTTCAGTGGTGAAATCTGCTGGGGTTGTCTGCACAGCAGGTCACTATGAACGATGATCACTTCTGCTGCATGGCTGATACTGGTACCCCCTACTTTTCTTCCCTGTTCCTAACCATCTTTGATTTTTCCACTTTGCCAGGCTGAGTGTGGTAAAACTGAAGCAGGACCTTTTTGCAGTGCTCCCAAAAGACTGAGGAAGCTAGTGGTTCACCCTGCCCTTCCTTTCCTAGAAAGAAGAATTCTTTCTAGGTGGGATGTCCCCTCTTGGCACTGAGCAGTGTTGGCTTGAGGGATGGGTTGATGTAGGTAAAATGAAGCTTTCTTTCTTCTTTTCTTGTGAGGTTCTTCTCAGATTTTTGTTCCACTGTCTTGCTAAAGTTTCTCACATGGACTCTGGAGCTCTCCCAGAGCTGTATTAGTTTGCAGATCATGATCTAATTGCTGATCTTTGGTAGGGGGATAGAGACTGAGTCTCCTGTGTTGCCATTTTGATGACATCACTTTTCCAAAGGCATTTCAGTGATAAGTAAAAGCCATTTATTTGTTCTGGGTTCCAGTCCAGTGTTGCAGCAGGGTGAAGGGTAACTCTGTGGTTGAATATCTGTCCTCTCCTAGAAGATGGAAGCTAGAATCCAGGAGTGGCAGGCAGGAAGTTGAATCTATGTAGACCAATCTGAATTCTACTTTGGAGTTGTTTTTTCTTTGTTTGTTTGTTTGTTTTTTAACTGAAGAGGCTATTATCTTTCATGCTTCACCTCTCTTTCCTTGAACACTACATCTTGATAGGCTCTGGGGGCACTCAACCTGGTTTACATACCAGCTCTGCCCCCTATTGCTGTGTGACTTTAGGCAACACTAAGCTTTGAATTCCTCAGCTACAGGGATTTCCCTGGTGGTCCAGTGTAAAGAATCCGCCTTGCAATGCAGGGGATGCGGGATTAATCCCTGGCCGGGGAACTAAGATCCCACTTGCCACGGGGCAACTAAGCCCACGCGCCGCAACTACTGAGCCTGTGCGCCTCAACTGGAGAGCCTGTGTGCCGCAAACTACAGAGCCCATGTGTCCTGGAGCATGCGCACCACAACTAGAGAGAAAAAACCTGCACACCACAACTAGAGAGAAGCCCACATGCCACAACTAAGACCCAACACAGCCAAGAATAAAATAAATAAATAAATAAATAAATTTTTAAAAGTTCTTCAGGTATAAAATGGGGATAAAAATGAGATTGCTGTGAGGATTAAAAGAAAATGCACTAAAGTACTTACTATTTGGTACACAGAAGGAACATAATAAATGTTGTTATTTTTGTAAACTGAGAGGGGCAGAGGTGTTATTTTTGTAAACTGAGAGGGGCAGAGGAATAGCCATGGGCTTGGGAACATAAATGTTTGGGAAGCTTCTCAATTCCCAGGAACTCTGAAAAGCAAAGTGTATATAAGAATAAGGCAGGGCTGGAGGAACCAAGATGGCGGAGTAGAAGGACGTGCTCTCACTCCCTCTTGTGAGAACACCAGAATCACAACTAGCTGCTGGACAATCATCGACAGGAAGACACTGGAACTCACCAAAAAAGATACCCCACATCCAAAGACAAAGGAGAAGCCACAATGAGATGGTAGGAGGGGTGCAATCACAGTAAAATCAAATCCCATAACTGCTGGGTGAATGACTCACAGACTGGAGAACACTTATACCACAGAAGTCCACCCACTGGAGTGAAGGTTCTGAGCCCCATGTCAGGCTTCCCAACCTGGGGGTCCGGCAACAGGAGGAGGAATTCCTAGAGAATCAGACTTTTAAGACAAGTGGGAATTGATTGCAGGACTTCGACAAGACTGGGGGAAACAGAGACTCCACTCTTGGAGGGCACACACAAAGTAGTGTGTGCATCGGGACCCAGGGAAAGGAGCAGTTACCCCAGGGGAGACTGAATCAGACCTACCTGCTACTGTTGGAGGGTCTCTTGCAGAGGTGGGGGAGTGGGGCTGTGGCTCACCGTGGGGACAAGGACACTGGCAGCAGAAGTTCTGGGAAGTAATTCTTGGCATGAGCCCTCCCAGAGTGTGTCATTAGCCCCACCAAAGGGCCCAGGTAGGCTCCAGTGTTGGGTTGCCTCAGGCCAAACAACCAACAGGGAGGGAACCCAGCCCCACCTATCAACAGTCAAGTGGATTAAAGTTTTACTGAGCTCTGCCCACCAGAGCAACAGTCAGCTCTACCCACCACCAGTCCCTCCCATCAATCCTCTTAGATAGCCTTATCCACCAGAGGGCAGAGAGCAGAAGCAAGAAGAACTACAATCCTACAGCCTGTGGAACAAAAACCACATTCACAGAAAGATAGACAAGACGAAAAGGCAGAGGGCTATGTACCAGTTGAAGGAACAAGATAGAACCCCAGAAAAACAACTAAATGAAATGGAGATAGGCAACCTTCCAGAAAAAGGATTCAGAATAACGATAGTGAAGATGATCCAGGACCTTGGAAAAACAATGGAGGCAAAGATTGAGAAGATGCAAGAAATGTTTAACAAAGACCTAGAAGAATTAAAGAACAAACAAACAGAGATGAACAATACAATAACTGAAATGCAAACTACACTAGAAGGAATCAATAGCCGAATAACTGAGGCAGAAGAATGGATAAGTGACCTGGAAGACAGAATGGTGGAATTCACTGCTGCAGAACAGAATAAAGAAAAAAGAATGAAAAGAAATGAAGACAGCCTAAGAGACCTCTGGGACAACATTAAAAATGCAACAACATTTGCATTATAGGGGTCCCAGAAAGAGAAGAGAGACAGAAAGGACCACAGAAAATATTTGAAGAGATTATAGTCGAAAAATTCCCTAACAGGGGAAAGGAAATAGCCACCCAAGTCCAGGAAGTGCAGCGAGTCCCATACAGGATAAACCCAAGGAGAAACATGCTGAGATACATAGTAACCAAATTGGCAAAATTAAAGACAAAGAAAGATTATTGAAAGCAGCAAGGGAAAAATGACAAATAACATACAAGGGAACTCCCATAAGGTTAACAGCTGATTTCTCAGCAGAAACTCTACAAGCCAGAAGGGAGTGGCATGATATACTTAAAGTGATGAAAGGGAAGAACCTGCAACCAAGATTACTCTACCCGGTAAGAATCTCATTCAGATTCGATGGAGAAATCAAAAGCTTTACAGACAAGCAAAAGCTAAGAGAATTCAGCACCACCAAACCAGCTCTACAAAAAATTCTCAAAGAACTTCTCTAAGTGGGAAACACAAGAGAAGAAAAGGATCTACAAAAACAAACCCAAAACAATTAAGAAAATGGTCATAGGAACATACATATCGATAATTACCTTAAACATGAACGGATTAAATGCTCCAATCAAAAGACACAGGCTTGCTGAATGGACACAAAAACAAGACCCATATATATGCTGTCTACAAGAGACCCCCTTCAGACCTAGGGACACATACAGACTGAAAGTGAAGCGATGGAAAAAGATATTCCATGCAAATGGAAATCAAAAGAAAGCTGGAGTAGCTATACTCATGTCAGATAAAATAGACTTTAAAGAATGTTACAAGAGACAAGGAAGGACACTACATAATGATCAAGGGATCAATCCAAGAAGAAGATATAACAATTGTAAATATTTATGCACCCAACATAGGAGCACCTCAATACATAAGGCAACTGCTAATAGCTATAAAAGAGGAAATTGACAGTAACACAATAATAGTGGGGGACTTTAACACCTCACTTATGCCAATGGACAGATTTATCCAAAATGAAAATAAATAAGGAAACAGAAGCTTTAAATGACACAACAGACCAGATAGATTTAATTGATATTTATAGGACATTCCATCCAAAAACAGCAGATTACACTTTCTTCTCAAGTGCACATGGAACATTCTCCAGGATAGATCACATCTTGGGTCACAAATCAAGCCTCAGTAAATTTAAGAAAATTGAAATCATATCAAGCATCTTTTCTGACCACAACACTATGAGATTAGAAATGAATTACAGGGAAAAAAAACGTAAAAAACACAAACACATGCAGGCTAAACAATATGTTACTAAATAACCAAGAGATCACTGAAGAAATCAAAGAGGAAATCAAAAAATGCCTAGAGACAAATGACAATGAAAACACGATGATCCAAAACCTATGGGATGCAGCAAAAGCAGTTCTAAGGGGAAGTTTATAGCTATAGAAGCCTACCTCAAGAAACAAGAAAAATCTCAAGTAAGCAATCTAACCTTACACCTAAAGGAACTAGAGAAAGAAGAACAAACAAACCCCAAAGTTAGCAGAAGGAAAGAAGTCATAAAGATCAGAGCAGAAGTAAATGAAATAGGAGCAAAGAAAACAATAGCAAAGATCAATAAAACTAAAAGCTGGTTCTTTGAGAAGATAAACAAAAGTGATAAACCATTAGCCAAACTTATCAAGAAAAAGAGGAAGAGGACTCAAATCAATAAAATTAGAAATGAAAAAGGAGAAGTTACAACAGACACTGCAGAAATACATAGCATCCTAAGGGACTACTACAAGCAACTCTATGCCAATAAAATGGACAACCTGGAAGAAATGGACAAATTCTTAAAGAGGTATAACCTTCCAAGACTGAACCAGGAAGAAATAGAAAATATGAAGAGACCAATCACAAGTAATGAAATTGAAACTGTGATTAAAAATCTTCCAACAAAGAAAAGTCCAGGACCAGACGGCTTCACAGATGAATTCTATCAAACATTCAGGGAAGAGCTAACACCCATCCTTCTCAAACTCTTCCCAAAAACTGGGGAGGAAGGAACACTCCCAAACTCATTCTATGAGGCCACCATCACCCTGATACCAAAACCAGACAAAGATACTAAAAAAAAAGAAAATTACAGACCAATATCACTGATGAATATAGTTGCAAAAATCCTCAACAAAATACTAGCAAACAGAATCCAACAACACATTAAAAGGATCATACAACATGATCAAGTGGGATTTATTCCAGGGATGCAAGGATTCTTCAATATACTCAAATCAATCAATGTGATACACCATATTAACAAATTGAAGAATAAAAATCATATGAGCATCTCAATAGATGCAGAAAAAGCTTTTGACAAAATTCAACACCCAATTATGGTAAAAACTCTCCAGAAAGTGGGCATAGAGGGAACCTACCTCAACATAATAAAGGCCATATATGACAAACCCACAGCAAACATCATTCTCAATGGTGAAAAACTGAACGCATTTCCTCTAAGATCAGGAATGAGACAAGGATGTCCACTCTCACCACTATTATTCAACATAGTTTTGGAAGCCCCAGCCATGGTAATCAGAGAAGAAAAAGAAATAAAAGGAATACAAATTGGAAAAGAAGAAGTAAAACTGTCACTGTTTGCAGATGACATGATACTATACATAGAGAATCCTAAAAATGCCACCAGAAAACTACTAGAGCTAATCAATGAATTTGGTAAAGTTGCAGGATACAAAATTAATGCACAGAAATCTCTTGCATTCCTATACACTAATGATGAAACATCTGAAAGAGAAATTAAGGAAACACTCCCATTTACCATTCCAACAAAAAGAATAAAATACCTAGGAATAAACCTACCTAGGGAAACAAAAGACCTGTATGCAGAAAACTATAAGACACTGATGAAAGAAATTAAAGATGATACCAACAGATGGAGAGATATACCATGTTCTTGGATTGGAAGAATCAATATTGTGAAAATGACTGTACTACCTAGAGCAATCTACAGATTCAATGCAATCCCTATCAAATTACCAATGGCATTTTTTATGGAACTAGAACAAATCATCTTAAAATTTGTATGGAAGGCTTCCCTGGTGGCGCAGTGGTTGAGAGTCCGCCTGCCGATGCAGGGGACACGGGTCCATGCCCCGGTCTGGGAAGATCCCACATGCCGCGGAGCAGCTGGGCCTGAGCCATGGCCACTGAGCCTGCACGTCCGGAGTCTGTGCTCCGCAACGGGAGAGGCCACAACAGTGAGAGGCCCGCGTACCGCAAAAAAAAAAGTTTGTATGGAGACACAAAAGACCCCAAATAGCCAAAGCAGTCTTGAGGGAAAAAACGGAGCTGGAGGAATCAGACTCCCTGACTTCAGACTTTACTACAAAGCTACAGTAATCAAGACAATATGGTACTGGCAAAAAACAGAAACATGGATCAATGGAATAAGATAGAAAGCCGAGAGATAAACCCACACACCTATGGTCAACTAATCTATGACAAAGGAGGCAAAGATATACAATGGAGAAAAGACAGTCCTTCAATAAGTTGTGCTGGGAAAATTGGACAGCTACATGTAAAAGAATGAAATTAGAACACTCCCTAACACCATACACAAAAATAAACTCAAAATGGATTCGAGACCTAAATGTAAAAGCGGGCACTATAAAATTCTTAAAGGAAAACATAGGAAGACCACTCTTTGACATAAATCACGGCAAGATCTTTTTGATCCACCTCCTAGAGTAATGGAAATAAAAACAAAATTAAGCAAATGGGACCTACTGAAGCTTCAAAGCTTTTGCACAGCAAAGGAAGCCATAAGCAAGACGAAAAGACAACCCTCAGAATGGGAGAAAATATTAGCAAACGAATCAACGGACAAAGGATTAATCTCCAAAATATATAAACAGCTCATGTAGCTCAATATTAAAGAAACAAACAACCCAATCCAAAAATGGCAGAATACCTAAATAGACATTTCTCCAAAGAAGACATAGAGATGGGCAAGAAGCACATGAAAAGCTGCTCAACATCACTAATTATTAGAGAAATTCAAATCAAAACGACAATGAGGTATCACCTCACACCAGTTAGAATGGGCATCATCAGAAAATCTACAAATAACAAATGCTGGAGAGGGTGTGGAGAAAAGGGAACCCTCTTACATTCTTGGTGGGAATGTAAATTGATACAGCCACTATGGAGAACAGTACGGAGGTTCCTTGAAAAACTAAAAATAGAATTACCATATGATCCAGCAATCCCACTACTGGGCATATACCCAGAGAAAACCATAATTCAAAAAGACACATGCGCCCCAATGTTCATTGCAGCACCATTTACAAGAGCCAGGTCATGGAAGCAACCTGAATGCCCATCGACAGACAAATGGATAAAGAAGTTGTGGTACATATATACAATGGAATATTAGCCATAAAAAGGAATGAAATTGAGTCATTTGTTGAGTCGTGGATGGATCTAGAGACTGTCATACAGAATGAAGTAAGTCAGAAAGAGAAAAACAAATACCGTATATTAACGCATGTATGTGGAACCTAGCAAAATGGTACAGATGAACCAGTTTTGCAGGGCAGAAGTTGAAACACAGATGTAGAAAACAAACGTATGAACACCAAGGGGGGAAAATTGCAGTGGGGTGGGGATGGTGGTGTGCTGAATTGGGCGATTGGGATTGACATGTATATACTGATGTGTATAAAATTGATGACTAATAAGAACCTGCAGTATAAACAAACAAACAACGACAAAAAACTAATACTAAACTTTCTTTGGGTTATTTGTATGGAAATATGTTAATATAAATGTTTCAGACATTACGTGAAATTTCTAAAAATCTTATATGTTCTGGTATAATGTTATAAGTCATAATTCTAGTTATTACTTTAAAATGTATATCTCAGAAATAACTAAATTTCCTTGTCAATTGCATTATTATGAACTTTTATCAAATCTTTAACCGTGGTCATTTTTAAGTCTTTTGTCATTTACAGACAGTTCTGGGTATACTCTGAGGCTTTCACAAAAATGTTCCTATAAAAGGGTTTCATCTTCAAGGAATTCATGGAAAAGACTCTGACGAGTACAGGTTTCGGTAACTGACCATACTGCTGACTGAATGAATAAGCATTTTCAGAACTCTAATGGAAAGCTGATGAATTCACAAAAGTGCTAAAAAAAGATGAAGATGAAAAAAAATTAATTACATGGGACTGAGTGAACTGATGAGGATGATTATAATTTTTGTGACTTTCTGTTTTAATAATAATAAAAAAAAATCCCACAATGACGCAGAGGCAAAAAATATACAAATCAATTTTCACTGCAAAGTAAAGGAGCTGTTACAGTGGAGGATTCCTGGACTGAATGTCAATATTATGACACAGTATGAGTGTGTTTCATGTTTGGTAATTGCAATCATTGTTGCTTTTGTTTTGGTCATCCATTTACAATGCTTGGCGTCAGTTTATTTATCTCTTGTAAAAATAAAATACAGTGTGTGTGTATGAGTTGTGAAAAAAAAAAGAAAAAAAAAGTGCCCATAGTTAACAATACTGTATTGTATACTTAAAATTTTGCAGAGTGTAGAACTTTTGTCAAGTGTTTTTACAAAAGTAATAATAATAATAATAAAGATGGGGGAGGAAAGTTTTGAAGGTGATGGATATGTTTATGGCATAGATTGTGGTGATGGTTTCACAGGTATAGTCTCATCTCCAAACTCATTATGTAAAACTTTCTGAAAGCTAAAAAAAAAAAAAAAAAAAAGAATAAGGCAGGAGGAGGCATGACACAAAGCCTCCCTTTTAACAAATGGATGGTTTGTTTAAATCAGAGTTCAGAGGTCATAGACTGGAGACACACTCTCTCCTGACTCAGTTCTGCCCAGAGAACTATTGGTATGGCATACTCAGTAATATAAACCTCAAAATTATTTGCTAGCATTTACAAATTGTGAATAGTCCCACATACATAGTGTTGTAGACAGAATAATGGCCCCCTAAAGATGCCTATGTCCTAATCCCTGGAACCCAGGAACATACCTTATTTGGCAAAGGGACTTTGCAGATGTGATTAAGGATCTTGAGATGGGGAAATTACCTGAATTGTCTGCTTGGGCCCAATGTAGTCGCATGGTTCTTACCAGAGAAAAGCAGGAGATAAGAGAGGGCAGAAGATGTATGCCACTGACTTTGAAGATGCAGGAATGGGGCCTGGAGCCAGGGAATGTGGGCAGTCTCTAGAAGCTGGAAAAGGCAAGGAAACAGATTCTCCCCTCAAGTCTCCAGAAGTAACACAGGTCTACAGACCCACTTTAGACTTTTGACTTCCAGAATCGTAAAAAAATAAATTTGTGTTGTTTTAAGCAGCTGAATTTGTGGTAATTTGCTGCAGCAGCAATAGGAAACTAACACACACACACACACACACACACACACACATTTGTCTTTTCTCTAAAAACTGGAACATCTAACCACATTAGGCCTGGATCCTCACGTAGAAAAAGTCTGGGTAAGTCCTCAATTGCTGATCTGGGCTCTTTCCCATCCTGCTCACTTGGTTCAGTTACACTGGGCAGCTTTCTGCTGAGGCCTCTGAGTGTGGGACCTCAGGTTCACACAGTTCCATGAACAAACCTGATCTGTTGCCAATAGTAGTAGTTTGCCAATGAGCAGTGCGGTCTCCCAGTCCCAAGTCTGTGAGATTTATTCTGAAAAACTTGTTCCCTACAGTTTTGATCCTTCCATCTAGGCAATGGGTGTGTGTTTGGAGCCAGAGAGGGGAGTGTGTTCTAAGGAGACTGTGCTAGGATCCTCCAAAGATTGTCCTCAGACACATTCGTAACACAGCAATTCCGTATATGAGCCCGGATAATGTGCAAAGCCAGCGAGATGCCTTTGGCCCTGCCTCAGGGGACATGCCTCCTCAGCCACTTTCATCTCACCTTGTGCCTAATTGCAAGGCAATCAGCCTCCCTGCTTCAGTGCCCCCCCCCCGTCTGTCTCCTGTTTCCACACCATTACTCTGGGAAATGCCTGGCTCCCCATTTCCAGCTCCAGTCGCTGTGTCAGTTTCAGCCTCTCCTCTCAGCCCACATCTCTCGCTTGAGCAGTGAGACATGAAGACTGACAGCCACTAGAGAACTGCACAGCCTGTCCCCGATTTAAGCCATTTAAAATGCATTTCTGTTCCGTAAAATCTGTTTCCATAATTTTGTGCCCCTACCTCTCTGAAAGATGGTAACCCTAGGGAGGAGAAGAAATTAGCCAGGGAGGAGAAGTTCCGACATGGTAATATTTTAATCGCTCATTCCTTTAACACATTAGTCACGTTCATTAAATATGATTAATTTTCAGGCTTTGTTGAAAACCATATCAGTTTCCCTATCAGGCACACGTCCATCTCTTGCCAAGCAAGCTGCTGCAGTGGCACCAAATACTCCCCGTTTTTTACACCCTGATTGTATTAGTGCCCCCTGAAAAATTTGTTGGGTTAATTGAACTCACTTGTGTAGAATACTAGCAAAGATTCCGGGCTCCTGAGTCAGACTGCCAAGGTTTGGTCCCAATTCCTCCACTTGCTGCCTGAGTCTCTTGGACAAGTTACTGAACCTCTCTGAGCCCCAGTTTCCTCATCTGAGAATGGAAGTAAGAATACCTATTTCAGAGGTTTGTTGTCAAGATGAAATATTGCTTGCAAACTGCTCAGTAACTTACTATTATTGTAATTAAGGACCCTTGGAGTATTATTCATTCATTCATTCAAAAGATTTTATCCAGTGACTTCTATATGCCAGGCAGTGTTGTGTGCCCATTGCTGGCAATACAGCAGTGAACAAAATAAATAAATGTGTCCTTTAGGACCTTACATTCTACTGGGGAAGATAAACAACAAATAAACATATATAATATGCCAGATGGTTCTATGGAGATAAGAAAGCAGGACTAGGGGAAGGGAGTACCAAAATGGTGGGAGAGCGTCAAAGGGATTGCAGAGATCACTCAGTTCAACCATATTAAGGGAAAGATATACGTCCAGAAAAATATGCTTCATGTATCCACCAAATAAATGCTGAGAACCTAACAGGTGCCAGGCCCTGACCTGGAGGGACCCTGTGGCTTGCAGGGGGAGACAACCATGTTGTGTGCCCAGGTGTGTGACACACTATGAGAAAATGCCAGACCAAGACCGAGTGGTAAAGGAGCAGAGGCTCCACGGTGAAGCACGATGAAGCAGGAAGACTCAGAGAGTGTTTCCCTGAGAGAGGGGGTGTGAGCCTGGCCACGAAGATGCAAGGGGACAGCAGAAGGTAGAAGAGCAGGTGCAGCAGGTGCTTCTGTGGTCCTGCCTGTATGCCCTTCTCGGACCTTCAGGTGCCAGCCCCTGACTGTCTCAGCCCAAAGGCTCTCCCTTGCCCTCCCTGCAAGCCAGAAGTGCAAGAGAAAAACAAGCCCAGCCCACCCCAGCCCTCCAACAATGACTGACAGCCCCTCACTGCCTTCCTTTGGAGTGGTGCCTCTGAGGGTGTGTTCTACACTGCCCCCTAGTGTTCTCCAGCAGGATTTACCCTCCACCCCCTTAGCCCCACCTCCCAGCTCTCATGGTGTGGTAACTGCATGACCACACCCCCCCTCCTGGATGCCTTCCCTCCTCATCTCACTTCCTCCCTCCTCTGTTGGTGTTCTCTCCACCTCCCAGACAAGCGACTTGTTTTCTGCTTGTTGTCTTGGGCTCTGCTTCTGTGGGAAGGGGGAAGGCAGAGGGCATCTCATGCCCAGAGTGAGGGTGGATTCAAGTGGGCAGAATAGAAACTAGGTGGGAAAGGAGAGGCTTTGGGTTGTGGAGATTGGGGCCTTTATTTTTCTTCTACTGTGTAACAAATACCACAAACTTAGCCACTCAAATAATGCCCGTTTATTACCTTTCTGTTTCAGTGGGGCAGGAGTCTGGGCGGTGCTCACTTGGGCCCTCTGCTTAGGTTCCCACCAGGTGCAATCAAGGTGTCTGGATCTCACCTGAGGTCCAGAGTCCTCTTCCAGGCTCACAGAGTGTTGGCAGAACCCAGAACCCTGTAGTTGTAGGACTGAGGCCATTAGCAACTGGAGGCCACCGCAGTTTCCTGCCGTGCAGCCCTCTCCGCGGCACAGCAGCAGTTCCTTCAATCCCAAGAGGAGAATTTCCCTCCTCGGATCTCTCTGACTTCTTGTCTCTGACCTCTAGACCTTCTTTGACATGGGCTCCACTGATTAGGTCAGGCCCACCCACACCCAAGGGGAGTGCTCTGTACAGGGAATTTAACACCAGGGGTGGAAATCTTGGGAGCCATCTTAGAATTCTGCCTACCCCAGTGCCTCACCGTGAAGAGCCTTGCACACTGCCTTAAGAAGCTTGGGCTTGCTTTCTCCAGGAATGGGAGCCATGAGAGCCAGTAAGCGGGGAAGCAGCAAGGAGATAGTGCCGTCCCATTGCCCATCTGCTTGTTTTGAGCTCTGCAGTGACTCCAGGGGAACACAGTGTGGAAAGTGAGCAAACATGTTCCCACATGGGAGCACTTGACACGTGGTCCACTTTGTCTTCCAAACAACCACCATTTTTCCTCTCTACTCCCTGCAGACTGGAGAGAACCTTGGGAGAGGTGGGCCTAGGATAAGCAGTTTTGATGGAGAATTGCACATTTTCTGGAGGGAAGAGAGTATTCAAAGAAGTGGGGTAAGTCGAAGGGGTGCACCTCTGAAAAACTTTGGGCAGTCTGTGGAGGGCAGAGAGGATGCTCCTGTAGAGAACCTTCCTCCTCCCTTGTCCTCCTCCCTCTGCCCCAGTGGTATCACAGCTCTGTACTTCTGGTCATCTTGTTCCCAAGCATGAAGTTCAACCTACTCAGCTTGGACTCAACTCAAAACCTCTGTGAAGCTTTGCGCATTACTCAGGAGAAGCTGCTGCCTGGATCCAATGTTTGCAGAGAGAGACTCAGCAGAGGCCCCTTCATCCTGGGGAGTACTAGGCTCCTTGAGTCTCCAAGACGTCCCTGGGAATCTCTGAGGGCTTGAATATGAAAACAGGAAGGAGGCTCTGGCCCACCCAGGATCCCTGCAGGATCTGCACACACAATTGGTCTTATTTCCCTTTCATATTGATGCTCAGAAAACATTAAGGGAAGTTAAATCCAATGACCAGTTTGTCCAGCATTGCTACAATAATAAACGTATAGGTTAAATTAAAAAATTTATTTGTACTTATTTCAAAATTGATGGACACAGGGAAGCAGATTATAAACTGCTTGGTACTTAATTTGTATTCCAAGGTAATCATGAAGGCAGCACCCATTTGTAATTCCAAAGGTTCTTTTATCCCTGAATGTTAAAAGCACTTTTCCAAGCATACCAGGAATAAAAATAAGTTATAAAACTTCCACGAAAAAAATTAAGCATGCTCCATGATTTTGGAGCTCCACTTGAGTTTGTCCATTCACCTGCTTTGCAAGAACACTCACCTATTTTTGTTACAATTCTTTTTCACAAAAGAAAGAACTTTCTGTGCCATGTAGAGCCACACAACAGAATGAAATGGCAAACCTCCAGCATCTTAAGAAAAGCCCAAGATGAATTAAACCCACCTTCTCCATCTAGGTGATGATAATTAAATCAGATATCCCATAATAACATGTGCTGATTAATAGATTATTTGATTACCAAGTATGAGTGTACCTGCATCAATACAATTGCCTAAAAGATCTAAATTAGAAATTGTGCAATAAAATATAACTGAAAGGTAGTAAGAATTAGTAGTTTTAATTGTAAGGGATGATTAATTGATCATTCAGATAGTATTGATCTACAATTATGTAATTCTTGGTAATCTGATTTGTCAAATTTGAGTCCAAATAACTGATAATCAGTGCTAGTAATGGTAGAACTGGAAGGGACGGAATGATGAAGGATGAAAGGCTAGAACCATGGACCCAAAGGCCTGAGCTCCTCTAATCCCCCTGCCTGGACCTCTGTGTATGCTCAAGTGGAGGGCCCTTTGTCCTCCCACTCATTCCTCTCCCTGCACAAGCTCCAAGAGCCGAAGCGCTGGGGGCTCAGGCAGACCTGGGGAGGCGTCCAGCCTCCACCTCCCATTCCATGTTTATGTCCCCTTGCTGCAGTTTTCTCAAGCAAAGTGGGGGTTAGAAAAGTGAGTATATCACAGAAAGAAGGGGAGAGCACTCACCCAGTTCAACCTCTGGCAGTGCTGACTGCGTGCTGATGAGTGTTTTACCACCACTTCTCCTACTCTGGGCTCCTGGGGGAGGTATGGTTGATGCCCTCACCAGGTTCCAAGACACCAGCCTTACATTCTCCTCTGCACTGCCTCCACTTAATAAGCTCCTCAGGGTGCAAATAGAGTCTTGCACTTTTATGGTTCCCCCACAGAAGTATTGCTGTGTCCACAGCTGCAGAAGAATGACCAGATTCCTTCTATTCAATCTATAATGGCACTTTATGGACACAGATGGAGCCCAAGAAATTTGTGCTGGTTGAAAGGAAGTTGCAAGTGCTTATTTTCTTGAGCTCCAGAGACAGAGGAGCGCAGCCAGTGATTACAATGATTGGAGACAGAACCTGACACCTGGGGGAAGAGGGAGCCCCAAGGTGCCCAAGGGTGGGAGCAACAGGGAAGGGAAGGAGGGCAAGAGAGACCACATGGGAACTCTTATGCGAAGATATGGCAGGTGCTGAGGACAGTGCGTCTAATCGCTGACGGGGTGGAGGAAACATGCCTGGCAGCCAAGCACTGGACAGAGGCATCTGTCCAGGGAACACTGGTTCCCCTCTCAGCTTCTGAAGCGAGAAGTATTCCTGGTTTGTGCTGGAAGAGACAGGTGCTCTCATAGACCTCTTCCCAGGAGTGGGGTGTGAACATCTGAAGGTTCTGGAGATCAGGTCTTATGTTCCCTCCACCCAGGCCCCAGCTGGGGCTCTCTACCGCCTTTCCCTGTAACATGGTGAGGCCAAATACTCTGCCAGACACTAACCTTTTCCCAGCACTTTTGTGAAAAGAAAACCCAGATCCTAAAAGAACCTGGTCTGACTTGCTGGTGACACCAGAAGACATGGCTGTGGAGCTCTGCCCACTTGGGGAGTGAGGGCAGCTCTGTCGCCTCTCTGGGAGGCCTGTCCCTGGACCCTCAGATCCTCCGTAGGTGGGGCTCTGCAATTGCACTCACAACCTGAAGCCTTTGCCCCACCCACTCCTGTTTGCAGGAATGTGACCCTGCATGTGCATGATATGTAATGGTATTGTTGAGGTGTTGTTTATAGCAATGAAAAAGTATCCCTAGACTTAATGCAGAATTGATTAGACTGGGGTACATTTATAAAATGGCTTTAAAAGTTACATCATTGGGGCTTCCCTGGTGGTGCAGTGGTTAAGAATCTGCCTGCCAATGCAGGGGACACGGGTTCGAGCCCTGGTCTGGGAAGACCCCACATGTCGCGGAGCAACTAAGTCCGTGTGCCACAACTACTGAGCCTGCTCTCTAGAGCCTGCGAGCCACAACTACTGAGTCCGTGAGCCACAACTACTGAGCCCGCGTGCCACAACTACTGAAGCCCGTGTACCTAGAGCCCATGCTCCACAACAAGGGAAGCCACCGCAATGAGAAGCCCGCACACTGCAACGAAGAGTAGCCCCTGCTCACTGCAACTAGAGAAAGCCCGTGTGTAGCAACGAAGACCCAACGCAGCCAAAAGTAAAAGAAAAAATGAAAAAAAAAAGTTACACAATTGATCTATGTTCAATGACATGGTAAATTATATTCAGTGTGTTAAGTGAAAAAAGCAGCATATAAATCAGGATGTACGTAGCCAGGTTTTCGTTAAATGTGTGTGGGTGGGTATGTGTCTGTAAATGTCCATTTTTGTGAACCAAAAATGTCTAGCAAGGTGCACATCAAATGTTAGTTATCACCTTTGGATGGGGGAATTTTTTCATATTTTTATATTATATATAATATATATAATCATATACTTATATATAATATATTGTGTATTTTATATTATACTTATATATTTTAAACTTTCTCTTATTTTTTCTATACTATCTGATTTGTTTACATTGAGTTTTTATTACTATATTATTATTTTTATAAAAATATAAATAAATAAATCTAACTACCATTGGAAAGTGATAAAAGGTAAATTTCACTTGCTGTTTCAACTGCATGAGGACAAGAGGATAGGAAGGAATCCTATGGACAAAGAGGGAAGTGGCTGAGAAGCCTGGCTCAGCTTCTTCCCCTGCACTTCCAGGCCCCGCTCACCGCTCTGACTTACCTCCTCCTGCTCGTCTGCCCCTGTCCTTGGTGCTCCAGCTTTCCTGGGCACCTTGCTGTCCTCTAACATCCAAACTCACTCCAGCTTCAGGGCCTTTGCTCCAGCTGTCCCTCTGCCTGATACACTTCACTCCTCAAGTCATCACACAGCTAGGCCCTTTTTGTCACATTATTCTCAGGTTAAATGCCACCACCACTTGAAGTCTTCCATCAGTACCCAGTTTAAACTGGTCTTCTCACCCTCCACACCCCTTGTCACACTCAGTCACTCCATCCTTTTTATTTCTTGGTTGTACTCATCACCATCTGAAATGACAATGCTTATTTCTTTGCCTTCGCATTTATAATCTATTTTGTTCACCACTGTGGGCAACTAATGGTGTCTGCGATGGCCAGATTAGGACATTTAAAATAACTGGACATTTAAAAATATGGACTCCTGCCTGCCCTCCTTCATGATCCAAAATAAAAACAATACCACAATTTAATATCAGGAATTCCAGTGGTTCCTCAATTTTACCGTATCTTCTCTGTTCACCATGGTGTTCCCACAACAATATGTGGCTTGTCACACTATGTTCAGTGAATACATATTGAATGAATGAACAGGTAAAAATGAGTGCATGTCTCCTGAGCCTTGGAAAGGAAAGGGAAGGCAGAAGAGGGTTACCTCAGAGAGGAAAGGGTCTCAGACTACCGGGCAGGTAAAAATAATAACAGCTTTGTGGCAGTGAGAAGAAACACCCAGCCTCCAACAGAGTGGGAATCACCCCAAGGTGGACCCCTGGAATAGCCAGGTCAGAGAGCAACCATCCCTGGCAATGGCCTGGCACCACCCACCCCAGGCACTAAAAGCCATTTTCTAAACCTGGGGAAATTTTAATTTATCAACATGTTAAGTAAAACTATTTTTAAACATGGAAGAGAAAAAATAATCCTTTACCACTAGTACCATAACACTAGCACAGCACAGAATAATTTATTTTTTATGACTGAGTTACAAATTGTTGAAAATAAAAGTTTCAAATGGACATGTTGACATAATAATTTTACCTATAGCAACATGAATAACCAACCATAACCATTATTATTTTTTTAATTTTTAAAATTTACTTATTTATTTATTTATGGCTGTGTTGGGTCTTTGTTGCTGCATGCGGACTTTCTTTAGTTGCAGTGAGCAGGGGCTACTCTTCCTTGCAGTGCGCAGGTTTCTCATTGCAGTGGCTTCTCTCGTTGCGGAGCACAGGCTCTAGGCACGTGGGCTCAGTAGATGTGGCTCGCGGGCTGTAGGGCACAGGCTCAGTAGTTGTGGCACACAAGCTTAGTTGCTCCGCAGCATGTGGGATCTTCCCGGACAAGGGCTCGAACCCGTGTCCCCTGCATTGGCAGGCAGAGTCTTAACCACTGTGCCACCAGGGAAGTCCCACCATTATTATTTTATCTTCTATTAATGTTTGCTTTTTTGAAAGTTCAACTTGCTCAACGTGTTCATCTTTTAATGTGAGTTAAAAGGTTATTTGCATGAACACAAATAACACAGTATGAATTCAGTGTCATTATGAATTAATTAGCTACAACCCACCATAATGACTTGGGAAAATGCAACTGTGCTTTCCATCTCTTTTATTTATAGCTTATTCTTGCTATGTTATACCTTTCTGGATAATAAGTGCTGAACATGCATGCTTCTTAAAAATGTTAATTATCCAAGACAGGTTTGTGGTACCTTATCTAAAGGCCATATATTCTACTTCTTTGGCATCTTGGATTTATGTATTTGCAAATGTTGTAAAGTTAATCAGCCCAGTTTTCTTCCCTTCCACACCCCAGCAGGGCCCTTCTCCTCTTGTTTCTGTTAGTACTTGGTGGGTCTCTGTTTCTGGTTCTGGTGAAGAAACATCTACAGCTTAGGCCATCCAACTCTCTTTGCCTTGCCTGTGAGTGAGCATGGGACAATCAAGGTGAGCCAGGAAGGCCAAATCCAGCCCCAACCCTGCCAAATCTGGGGCAGATCATGGGCTCTGGGTTTCTTTGGCCCAGAAAGTGTTGAAAAATGGAATTGTTGGCAAATATTTTAAAATTTGGAGATTTTACACACACACACAACCAGGTATCGCTATATCTTGATAAACCAGAAAGTTGAGAAGTATTAGCTGCATTCCTAAGTGGCAACCACAAGGAGCTGTGTGGAGGCCCCTCTTTAGACAGGCCTGAACTCTAGGGCTTCCGCATGGTCCCCACCAGTTCCTGTTGGCCTCCGGCAACAAAGGTTAAGTGCTGGTTGTCATTTGTCACCTTATACTGGACCTATTTGAAATGTTTGTGTTACCTGCCTGTCTCTTATAGCTGCAAGGAACATTTCATGAGAGGACGGAACTGCACCTCCATGGACCGGGGGGTGACCCCAGGCACTGTTAAGTCCAGGGAGGCAGGATTCTGGAGAGTAAACCAATCACCCACAGACAATTCACAAAAGGAAGAGCATTTCAGAGCATGGTAGGTGCTATTGAAAAATAAATAGGGAAATGGGAGGGAGAGCTGGTGGGAGTGAGGTCTGCTCACATTGGATGATCAGCAAGGGTTTCTCTGATGATGGCATGTAAGCAGAGACCAGATGAGGTGGTACAGGAAGAACTAGGGCAGGGGTTCAGAGTATGTTCAAAGGGCTTGAGATGGGAATAATGTTGGCATATTATAGGCTCTACAAGAAGGCCAGGGTGGTGGGCTTTAGCAATCAAGCACAAAATGAGAACAGAAAAGTGGTCAGGCAGGGCATCATCAGCCTAAATTCCCCCAAGAGCAGAGCCTAAACAGACATTTGTGTGCAGGTCCTTGAGTTGAGAATAAGATCCCAGGGATCTAGAATGAGGGAGAAGGGAGTGAAATAAGGAAGGAAGAAAAATACAAAGATGCATTGAGTGGGTCCCTATTGTGGGGATAAGGAGCCTTATCAAATGTGCCTCAGAGCTGTCAACATAGAGGATAAAAGAGGAAAGCATTTATTCATTGGCTTGCATTCCCCATAGATCAAGTGTGGCCCCACAGGCAGTAACTTCTCGGAATGTCTGGATTTAATATGCACAGCTGTCGAGCATATTCCTAGGTATCTAACATCTCAAGATTAGAGGAATCCTGGTGCACGAACAAGAGATACAGCTGGGTGAGGCATTGTTAGATTGTTTCCATGCAATGGTGGTCAGAGCCAGCGTGAAACTCTGCTCTTCATCAACGGCTGAAACAAGGGGTGGTGCTGAGAGGATGTGAAATGGTATCAAAAGAGGCCCACTATAGTAAAAGCATGATGCAAACCCCCTCATCTTCCCTACAACAAATCCACCAACCTCCTTTTATTTGCACTCATACTCTGCTTTCTCTCCTGCTAATAAAGTTGATATATCTCTGTGCAGTCAAAGGGTCCCATTTCCTCTCACTTCCTCTTTCTGCCTCATCAGTTTCTCCCTCTACCTTTGGCCATACTACCCCCATACATATATGCTCTAACATGTCATCTTTAAAAATAAAAAAAAGTTCAGGATAACCTAGAAAAAATGGATAAACTCCTAAAAACATACAACCTGTCAAGTCTGAATCATGAAGAAACAGAAAACCTGAATGGACCAATAATGAGTAAAGAGATTGAATACATAATCTAAAACCTCCCAACACAGAAATCCCTGGACAAGATGGTTTCACTGGAGAATTCTACCGAACACTTAAAGAATAATTAATGCCAATTCTTGTCAAACTCTTCCAAAAAACTGAAGAGGAAGGTACACTCTCAAACTCATCTTATGAGGCCAACATTACCCTGATACTAAGGCCAGATAAGCACACTTCAAGAAAAGAAAAATACAGACCCATTATCCCTGATGAATATAGATGCAAAAATTCTCAACAAAATACTAGCAAACCAAATTAAACAGCACACTGAAAGGATCATCACCATGATCAAGTGGGATTTATCCCTGGGATGCAAAGATTGTTCAACACATAGAAATCAATAAACATGATACCCTCATTAATAGAATGAAAAATAAAAATCATATGATCATCACAAAAGAGGCAGAAAAGCCATTTGACAGAATTCAACATCATTTTATGATTAAAAACTCTCAGCAACCTATGTATAGAAGGAACATACCTCAGCATGATAAAGGCCATATATGACTTGCCCACAGTTAACATCCTACTCAACAGTGAAAGGTTGAAAATATTTTTTCTAAGATCAGGAACAAGACAAGTAAGCCCACTCTCACCACTCCTGTTCAACACAGTACTGGAAGTCCTAGACAGAGCAAGAGAAAGAAAGAAAAGGCATCCAAATTGGAAAGGAAGATGTGAAATTTTCTCTGTTTGCAGATAATATGATCTTACATACAGAAATTTCTAAAGACTCCACCAAAAAATGTTAGAACTAATCAACAAATTCAGTAAAGATTCAGGATACAAAATCAACATACGAAAATCAGTTGTATCGCTATACACTAGCAATGAACTATCTGAAAGAGAAATAAAGAAAACAATTCCATTTACCATAGCATCAAAAACAATAAAATACTTAGGAATAAATTTAACCAAGGAAGTGAAAGATCTTTACATTGAAACATACAAGACTTTGATGAAAGAAATTGAAGAAGACACAAATAAATACAAAGATATCCAATGTTCACGGATCAGAAGTGTTAATATTGTTAAAATGTCCATAACTACCTAAAGCCATCTATAGATTCAATGCAATCCCTATCAAAATTCCATTTTTTTCACAGAAATAGAAAAAATAATCCTAAAATTCATATGTAAGCACAGAATACTCCTAATAGCCAAAGAGTCCTGAGTGTGTGTGTGGGGGAAGGTGGTGGCATTACACTTCCTGATTTCAAACTATATCACAAAGCTGTAATAATCAAAACAGTATGGTATTGTCAATTGATTGACTAATGGAACAGAGTCAAGTGCCCAGAAATAAACCAACAATATACTAATATTTCTAATATGACATATAAAAATATATATAATGTACTAATAAACCCACACATAAACTAATATTTCACAAGAGGGCCAAGAATTCTCAATGGGGAAAGGATAGTCTCTTCAAAAAATGGTATTGAGAAAACTGGATATTCACATAGAAAAGAATGAAATTGGACCCTTATCTTATACCACTCACAAAAATGGATTAAAGACTTAAGTGTAAGACCTGAAATCCATAAAACTCTGAGAAGAAAACATAAGAAAAAACCCCTTGATATTGATATTGGCAATGATATTTTAGATATGACACAAAAAGCAAAGGCAACAAAAACAAAAGCGAAATAGACAAGTGGAACCATATCAGACTAAAAGGGTTCTGCACAGGAAAGAAACACTCAATAGAATGAAAAGGGATGGGAGAAGATATTTGCAAAACATTTATCTAATAGGGGATTAATATCCAAAAATATATGGAATTCTTACAACTCAATAACACAGAACCCCAAATAATGGAATTAAAAAATGGGCAGAGGACCTAAACAGATATTTTCCAGTGAAGATATCCAAATGGCCAATAGGTACATGGAAAGGTCCTCAACATTATAATAATCAGAGAAGTGTAAATCAAAATCACAATGAAATATCACCTCATACCTTTTAAGATGGCTATTATCAAAGAGACAAGGGATAACAAATGTTAGCAAGGTTGTGCAGAAAAGGGAACCCTTGTATACTGTTGGTGGATGTGTAGAACCATTATGGAAAACAGTATGGAGGTTCCTCAAAATATGAAAAGAGAAGTACCATAGGACAGCAACTCACTTTTGGGAATATAACTTAAGGAAGCAAAATCAGTAAACTCAGAGATATCTGCTCTCCCATGTTCATTGCCAAGATTTGGAAACAACCTAAGTGTCTTGTCAATGGATGAATGGATAAAGAAGATGTGTTATATATACATATATATAAATATTATTTTATATTTACTTAATATTATTTAGCCATAAAAAAGAAGGAAATCCTGTCATTTGCAGCAACATGGATGAATGTGGAGGGCATTATGCTAAGTGAAATAAGCCAGGCAGATAAATACTATATGGTATCATTTACATGTGGAATCTAAAAAATAAAATAAAAAAAAACTGAACTCAGAAACAGTAGTTTGGTAGTTGCCGGGGGCTGGGGTGTGGGGGAAATGGGGAGCTGTTGGTCAAAGGGTACACACTTCCATTTATAAGCTGAATCAGTTCTGAGCTGAGGATCTAACATACATGTTGACTATAGTTAATAATCTGAATTGTATACTTGAAATTTGCTAAGAGAGTAGATCTTAAACATACTCACCAAAAGTATACATGTATCAAATTATCACAATGTATACTTTAACTATATATAATTTTGTTTATCAATTATATCTCAATAAAGCTGTGGGGTTGGGGGGGACACAAACCTCCATTGAGTCCAGTCTCTCTCTAGTAATGGCTGCTATTTCTCTACCACTTATTGAAAGAGGTGTCTACCGTCATTCTTTCTACTTCGTCCCACCCTTTCTAAAAGGACTTTGATCAAGGTCCCCCAGTGAAGTCCCCTGAAGCAGAAAGAAATAATCATGAGTAAATAAAGCTGTCCAGAGTTCCATAGCTACTCCAACTACCACCACCACCATTCATATACTCATGAGTGAGCCCGGCTGTCCATGCCCAAAGGGAGCAACTTTGATGAATGGGCATGGCTGGGAAGAATCAATAACTGTGTCAGTTATAGTTTAGGTTGGCTCTCCCTCCTTCATCTTTGAATAACTTCATATTTAATATAAATGGGAATTAGCTGTTTTTAGAATTGAAAGACACAGATGACACCAAACTTCAATCTGTCCCTGATCTCCCTGGCCTGGGCTGGGCAGCCCAATCTGCTCTTGACCCCACAGGGTGTGGAGGGTGCTGGTGGAGGTCTGTGGAGAGGCCACAGCCAGTGAAAATGGAGGTGAGGCTTGAGTGATAGGGTGGAGATTTGGGGCTTGGATAAGACAGCATCCTGGTAACCCACCCAGAGACAGTGTGGTATAAGGAAATTCTGTGAGGGGAAGGCAGCAAGATCAGGGGCACTTAGAGCACCCTGCCTGCCATATCACAGACACCCAACCCACTGTGGACAGTTCCTTGCCATTGCCTGCTTCCTGCCCAGAAGATAAGCTCCTTGAAGGAAGACCCTCAACATTGTCAACTTTGTCTTGTTCTCTGCTGTACGTATAGCAGCCTGGCATATAGCAGGTGTTACACAGGTATTTGTCTAATGAACAAGTGAAGGTGAGAACAACAAATTGGGAAGGGCCTCCCTTGGGAGCCTCTGGGGAGTCCACAGCTCTCTGTGCTCTGTGCCTCTGTCAGTTCCCCCTCAGAATGCAAAGCCCTCAGGCCTGGGACAGTCTTATCCTTCTCTAATTCCCAAATCTCAGTGCTGGGCCTGGCCCAGAGCTGGAATATGAATGAATAAATGAATGGTCAATGGGTAGAAGTTTCAGGGGTAAAGATTCTGACTTACCAGAAAGACAAATACCATGATATCACTTACATGTGGAATCTAAAATATGACACAAATGAGAGACTTCCCTGGCAGTCCAGTGGTTGAGACTCCACGCTTCCACTGCAGGGGACACGGGTTCAATCCCTGGTCGGGGAACTAAGATCCTGCATGTCGTGCTGCGTGGCCAAAAAAATAAATAAATAAAATAAAATAAAATATGACATAAATGAGCTTATATATGAAACAGAAACAGACTCAGAGACATAGAAAATGGACTTGTGGTTGCCAAGGAGGAGGGGGCAGGGGAGGGTTGCATTAGGAGTTTGGGATTAGCAGATGCAAACTATTATATATAGGATGGATAAACAACAAAGTCCTACTGTTTAGCACAGGGAACTATATCCAGTATCCTGTAATAAACTATAATGGAAAAGAAAAAAAGACAACCTAATAAATGAGCAAATGATATGAAAAAGAAGATTCTGACTTACCATTATTCATTATTTTAAGACTATCCTGAGCTCCTGTTTGTTCCAAGTCATCACCTGGACTGGGGGCCCACATCAGTGAGAAGCCCGCAGTCAAACAGGAGAGGCTACAGCGACCCTGATTTCCATTGACTGCTTCATGCACCTGCTTGCAGAGGGCTCCGGGCCTCCTGCCTCAGTCTCACTGCTGAGGCCAAGCAGGTCCCTGTGCTGCTTCTCCAGGGCCTGCTGTTATACCGCGGCCAGTTTTCTTCCTGGCTTCTTGCCCTCTGACCAACTCTGCTCTTTGTCATGACCTCTGAGTTTCAGCTCTGTACCCTGCTGTTATGTGGTTACTGCTGCCCCACACCCACCAAAACCTTCTAGACACTGTCTTCCATTGAGATGTGTCACTGGTCAGTCATTCATGCCTTCACTCTGGAGGTTGGGTGGGGCAGCTGAGGTCAAGGTTGGGAGAACAGAGATAAAGCGAAAGGGGAAAAGAGGACAAGGAAGGGGAAAGAATGGGCCAGCAGGCATACCAACTAGTAGGGAAGTATTTTTCAAACTGTGAGTGATGACCCATCATTAGGTTATAAGATCAATTCTGTGGGGATCAACCACCATTTTAAAAAATAAAATAGAAGAGAATAGTAAATAAAATATGAATGCATCACTTGTAGCAATGGTAAATATTGTTTCATAAATACTTTCAGTTTTAGTTATACCTGCACACAAACATACTGGGTCTCAATGTTAAAAGTAGTTTAAGGTCAATAACTTTGGAAAACCCAGTCCAAGTGGCTCAAGTGTTGTCTGCAGTCTCCTCTATCTTGCCGAGGCTCTCAGCTGCCCACCTGAGGAAAGCAGACTAAGTGAAACTGATGTAATGTGATCCCTTAAAAGTCAGGCATATACAATGGAATATTAGCCGTAAAAAGAAATGAAACTGAGCTATTTGTAGTGAAGTGGATGGACCTAGAGTCTGTCATACAGAGTGAAGTAAGTCAGAAAGAGAAAAACAAATACTGTATGCTGACACACACACACACACACACACACACACACACACACACACATATATATGGGAAGAAAATGGTTCTGACGAACCTAGGGGCAGGACAGGAATAAAGACATAGACATAGAGAATGGACTTGAGGACATGGGGTGGGGAGGGGGAAGCTGGGGTGAAGTGAGAGAGTGGCATCAACATATACACACTACCGAATGTAAAATAGATAGCTAGTGGGAAGCAGCAGCATAGCATGGGGAGATCAGGTCAGTGCTTTGCGATGACCTAGAGGGGTGGGATAGGAAGCATGGGAGGGAGGCTCAAGAGGGAGGGGATAGGGGGATATATGTATGCATATGGCTGATTCACTTTGCTGTACAACAGAAACTAACACAGTATTGTGAAGCAATTATAATCCAATAAAGATCTATTAAAAAAAAAAGAAAAGAAAAGTCAGGCAGAGCAGAGGAGAGACCCCTATGTGAATACCGTCAGCAGCAAATGCCAGAATGGCAAAGGCCACTCATGCTCAGCCGAGAAAAGGCAGCCATTCAGGTCTCTCGGAGCAGCTGCCAGAGGGATCTGCCCAGCGTGATAGAAAAGAGCCCACATGTGTGGAGCACTGCTGGATGCCAGGCACTGTGCATCCCTACCTCTCAGTAAGTTGTGCTCCAAGGGGGTACGTCCATGTGTGTGTTGCTCATCACGAATGCCTCAGGGTCCAGCACGTAGTAGGTGGTCCAACCATATGAGTTGAGTGTTTCTGGTCCTCATGACAACCCTACATGGGAGATATTGTTATCTTTGCTCACCAAGCCTGGGCTCTCTTCACCATGACACAGCTCTCACTACATCAGAAGTGGGAGAGGTATAAGCCCTGGTCCTGCTTACAGGAAATAACATTTATAGAAGAAATGACAGGTGAAGGATCCTGGGGACATAGCTCTGGGTTGGTTTTTCTCCCAAACATCAACTTCATGAGGACAGTCACAGTGCCTGGCTTGTCTCCTGCTGAATCCCTAGCTTCTTTTTTTAATTTTTTAAAATTTTTATTTTTTGGCCATGCTGCAGCATGTGGGATCTTAGTTCCCTGACCAGCGATCGAACCCATGCCCCTTGCAGTGGAAGCACAGAGTCTTAACCACTGGACCACCAGGGAAGTCCCTGAATCCCTAGCTTCTAAGACAGTGCCTGGCACATAGTAACTCAATAAGAATCCAACGGATGGATGCATGCATGCATGGATGAACAGAGACCTATGTTGCAGGCCTAGATCTGCCAATAGCTCATCAGGCAGGTCACATCCCAACTACTGGCCTCAATCCCACACCTGTGGCCTGAAGGCCCAAGTCAGACTGTGCATTCTTGGAGCCGGCTCCTCTCAGGTAGGTTTAACAGCATCCCTAGGTGCCCCTGGGGACTCCAGGGTAATACTATTGGACTGGTTCCTTTCTTCCCTCCATTCCCCCCCCCCAGCCCTGGGAAAAAAAAATGCCCAGACTGCCCACTTGTGCCCCTGGGTAGCTCAGTCAGGCATCTCTAGGTATTCAGGTAAATTATGAGTATGTTTGACGTCATGCTGGGTCGTAGCTGCAGCTTTGAATCAACATTTAAAAACAAAGCAAAATACAAAGTCTGAATTGCTTTGGAAAACCTATACTGAGTCCTTCCATTGCAGGTGAAAAGCATAATGGCTAAATGTACAAGCCCTGTAGCCAAACTTCCTGGGTTCATCTCCCTACTGGCAGCAAGACAAGGCCTTCAACACTCTGAGCTTCTGCTTCTCCTCCCTATAATGGGAGCAACACCCACCTCTCCAGGTTGCTACGAGAAGCTTCACCTGAAGGAGTGTCATCACTGGGGCACAGTGATCTACCTGGAACAAGAACTCAACATGAGTCCTTGAGTCTAAGGAGAGGCCAGTAAAAACTGTCCCAGTGGTAGGGGTCCTCAAGTTCAAGCTCAGCACCATCCCACCAAGGATAGGCAGGGGCATCCTTCTCTTGGGTTCACAGTGTCCTGGAGCTTTGTGAAGGGAGTGGGGTATCACATAAGAAAATAATCTGGGACAGATGGAGTCCTGGGACAGGTGTGGGTATCACCCCTGCTGGGTGACCAAAGGGCAAGGTGCTGGATACTGACAACATGAAGTAGTTATCTCTATGCAGTACTGACTTCCAAACCAGAGAACATACACAGTAAATTTGGTGCAGTCTCAGGGCAAGTTCTCAGCTGGGTGGTCTGTGGAGAAATCAGCTGCCTTGCCATTCTCAGGAACTCACATGAGGTCTCTTGCAGATCTGTACCAGATCAGAGAGTCTGGCATTGCCTAGTAAGTGTCCTTCTTAGACAATTTGTGCAGAAGCCTGAACACTCCACTTTCTCCAGTAATACCCCTCCTCTCTCATTATCCATTGTCTTTTTTGTCTTAGCAGAACTTTTCTTCCTCTCTGCTTTCCTGAGAGATACTTTAGTCCTTCTTTCTACCATTGCTTCAAATCCTATTCTCCTTTTTTCTTTCACAATGAACCTTAATGTCTCGTTATCCCTTGAGCCTAATTATTAGCAATGGGAAAGCAAAGGTAGCTTACTTACTATATCCTCCCAGGGGGTGGGAGAACATTTTATATTGCAAACACCTAGTCCAACAAAGAAAGGGAAGAAAATGACACTTGTATGGCATGCACTATTTGTCAAGCACTGACCTGAGAGCTACACTTATATTAACTCATTTACCTGTTTAACAGCTCCTTGAAGTAGTTACTATGATTACTCCTAGGAAACAAGGTACAGAGAGGTTAAATGACTTTTCCAAGGTCATGGTCAGTAACCAGGCCGAAAGGCAAACCCAGACAGTTTCCTGGGACTAGAATCCTCTCTGATTCATCCTGCTACTGCCTTTCAAACCAAACAAAACATGTTTCTATGTTAAAACATCACAAACATTCACAACATACTGTGTTTCTGTGGTCTGCAGTGAATGAGTACCTTCAAGGACAGTGACTGTGATTCATTCGTTCCCTCATCCACAGAGTTTGGCTAGATTCTGTCACAGAGCAGAAACTCAGGAAGTGTTGGCTGACTAAAGAAGGGAATGAGTAGCTATCCAGACTCTTGGTAGTGATGCCACAGTGTCTGCTTTAAGCTAAGACAGAGAATGCACATGACTCCACATACATCTAAGTGAGTCTCAGAGAGCACAGCCTCACCCAAGAAGCTGTCTTATGAAGAAGAAGCAGGGCCGAGAGTATGTCATCTTTAACAGTTTTGAGGACAGCAAAGACTAAGTCCTCAAGACTCCCCTCCTGGGGCAAGGGTGATCCACTGCATCTGATTGAAAACAGGGCTGCCAGTATCCCTGGGCCTAACTGTCCCTAGTTCTAGGAGATCCTTTCAAGCTCTGAGACCCAGATCTCCAACTTACAAAGGTGCCTTTTGAAATTGAGGGAAACTTTACAAATCCTTTCACCAAAGCTGCCAGCATTCTTTTATTCAAACTCCACTGGTAGAGAAATCTTGACTTAATTCTACAGCATGTGGAACAAGAATAGAGTAAGAATAAAGTCAGTTTTTCACTGAGGCAAAGTGGTACATTGGTTTCTTGGTTTCAAACCTGAATGGACAATAGACTATTCTCAGGAGATTTTTTTTTAAGTCTAGGAACTACTTTGAGTAATGACAAGGGACTGAAATAGTCACATGAGCCCTCCCACAGGAAACAACAACAAAAACTTGATAAAATAATTTAAACAAAACAATATTTAAAGTATGGGAAAGAATCCAAAAGAAGACAGAACTATATTCACTAAAATTTATCTGCAATGTATAGTTTTCATTTAAAACTTAAAAGACATTGGAGAAAAAAAAAAAGGAAGAAAAAGCAGGAAATAGAAACTGATCCTGTGAGATAAGATGATAATTAGCTTGACTGTAGTGATCATTTCACTATGTATATGTATATTAAACATCATGTTGTACACCTTAGAGATAAACAATTTTTATTTTAAAACAAAGAAAAAAGAAAGTGACTTCGTGTGAACTCAGATGTTTGACTCAGCAGATAAAGACTTCGAAGCAGCTATTATACATATAAGCAAATAGTTTAAAATATATTAAAAAAATTAAAGAGAAATATGGAATAAATGAACAGAAAATTAATCTTAACATATAAATTGAGACAATAAAAAAGGAAATTCTAGAGCTAAAAAACATGATAACTAAAATTAAAAATCCACTGAATAAGGCTTAATAGCAAAATTTAAATGAGAGAAAGTAATCAGTAAACTTGAAGCTAGATAAATAGAAGTTACTCCATCTGAGGTATATAGAAAAAAAGATTGAAGAAAATGAAAAGAACCTCAGAGATGTGTGAGACAATAGTAGCTTGCGGTCCAACATATATGTTATTTGAATCCTAGAATGGTAAGACTAAAATAAAGAAAGAAAGAAAATATTCAAAAAAATAATGGCCCCCAAAATTCTTAATTTTGGTTGAAAGTATTAACATACAGTTCCAAGAACTCAATGAACCCCAAATATAATAGAACTAAAAAAAACTCTCCTAGACATAGTGTATTCAAAGTTATGAAAGCCAAAGAAAGAAAATCTTGAAGGCAGTCAGCAAAACTGATAGGTAACATACTGGGGAAAAACAGTAAGAATAGTATCTCATTTCTTATCATAAACAATGGAAGCCAAAGGAAATAGGAACAACATAACTCAAGTACCAAAAGGAGAAAAGAACTGCCAACCAAGGATATTACATCCAGAGGAAAATATTCTTCAAAAGTGAAGGTAAAATAAAGAAATTTTTGGAAAACAAAAACTGTGATAAATTGTCACCCACAGACCTGCACTATAAGAAATACTAAAGAAAGTTCCTTAAGCTGAAGAAATAGATATTCTGGAAATAGTAGGTATGTAAGTAAATATAAAAGACCATATTTAAAATTTTCTCCTTTTAAAAATATATTTTAAAAATAAACTATGTTAGGGCTTCTCTGGTGGCGCAGTGGTTGAGAGTCCGCCTGCCGATACAGGGGACACGGGTTCATGCCCCGGTCCGGGAGGATCCCACATGCCGCGGAGCGGCTGGGCCCGTGAGCCATGGCCGCTGAGCCCGCGTGTCCGGAGCCTGTGCTCCGCAACGGGAGAGGCCACAACAGTGAGAGGCCCGCGTACCGCAAAAAAAAAAAAAAAAAAAAGGGAATGAGTGCTGGACAGGCAGTGACAACAGACGTGTCCACCCTGCAGACTGGGCTTAAAGATGGTAGTGAGGGAGGTGGGTAGGGGAGTGTAAGGTCCTGAGCGAGATGAAGCTCCAGCAGGGCAGGACTTACCGCACAATCTAGCTCAAGCCCTCCTGGCCTTCCAAGCAGTGGTCACCTCCAGATGGAGGTTTATGAGTGAATGTGTATACAAGAGTACACACACAAACACACACACACACACACACACACACACCCCTTCTCTATGTTTTCCTTTTTTTCACAATGGATATACAAATTATTTCTGTATAAATATTCTCTTTAAAAAGCACAAATATTTAAGACAAAAACATTTAGGGTTTTGACTTTTTTTCTTAGAGTAACATAGTACAAAAATACTTATCTTTAAGGTCAGAAATGTATACGCCACTGGTGTTCCTGCCACTTGTGAAACATTTAGCAAGTATTTTTTTGCATTTCTTTTTTTAAAATTTATTTTATTGAAGTATAGTTGATTTACAATGTTGTGTTAATTTCTGCTGTACAGCAAAGTGATTCAGTTATATATACATTCTTTTTCATATTTTTTTCCATTTTAGTTTATCACAGGATATTAAATATAGTTCCCGTGCTATACAGTAGGACCTTGTTTTTTATCCATTCTGTATATAATAGTTTGCATCTGCTAATCCCCAAATCCCAATCCTTCCCTCCCACAATCCTCCTCCTCCTTGGCAACCACAACTCTGTTCTCTATGTCTGTTTGTTTCTGTTTTGTAGATAAGTTCATTTGTGTCATACATATGGTATTGGTCTTTCTCTTTCTGACTTACTTCACTTAGTATGAGAATCTCTATGTCCACCCATGTTGCTGCAAATGACATTATTTCATTCTTTTTTATGGCTGAGTAGTATTCCATTGTATATATGTACCACATCATCTTTATCCACTCATCTGTTGATGGACATTTAGGTTGTTTCCATCTCTTTGCTATTGTGAATAGTGCTGCTATGAACATAGGGGTGCATGTATCTTTTTGAATTATATTGATAGTTTTGTCTGGATATATAACCAGGAGTGGGATTGCTGGATCATATGGAAACTCTATTTTAGTTTTTTGAGGAACCTCCATACTGTTTTCCATAGTGGCTATACCAATTTACATTCCCACCAACAGTGTAGGAGGGTTTCCTTTTCTCCACACCCTCTCCAGCATTTATTTGTGGATTTTTTAATGATGACTATTCCGACCAGTGTAAGGTGATACCTCATTGTAGTTTTGATTTGCATTTCTCTAATGATTAGTGATGTTGAGCATCTTTTCATGTGCTTGTTGGCCATCTGTATGTCTTCTTTGGAGAAAGAAGGTCTATTTAGGCCTTCCATTTAGCAAGTCTTTTAGCCTTAAAAATGGGAATAATACCTGATTTAGTGAACTTATAAATTGTGGTGGGAAACCTTACCATAATGTGGAGCACTGGAGATAGTACACGTAGACAGGTTTTCTATATTGAAGAATGTTTTACAAATGGGAAAAAATGTTATTTGTATTTCAATTCTGGAAGCCACAGGAAAGTAACTTGTGCTTTGTCCCTCCTATTCAAGATGGGTGTGTCCTCACCCTTCTAAGTCACAGCCTCACCTCACCAAAGGGGGAAAACTTTACCTGTGATATCTCTAGGCTTTAACTACTAAACAAATAGAAATAATACATGTAGCTTGGAACTAAACTGAGGGACAGAGGCAATTAAAAATAAATCAGGCGTCTTGGAAAAAGTCATTTGCAGAAACAGTTGTATCCACAGCTTGAAATATTGAGGAAATACATTAAAGCAAAAATTAATTTAATAAACATTCAACCTCATTTTTTTTTTTTTTTTTTTTTTTTTTGCAGTACGCGGGCCTCTCACTGCTGCGGCCTCTCCCATTGCGGAGCACAGGCTCCAGACGCGCAGGCTCAGCCGCTCCGCGGCATGTGGGATCTTCCCGGACCGGGGCACGAACCCGTGTCCCCTGCATCAGCAGGCGGACTCTCAACCACTGCGCCACCAGGGAAGCCCCCCTCATTTTTTTAAAAATACAGAATTCTATAAAATACTTCATTAGGCAAAGTCTCAGTGGGGAAACGTGGACTGTTTTTTAAGAAGAACTTTATAAATTAGAGAGACGAAAAAATAAAGGAAGGGGAGGGGGAAAGAACATGGCCCTTTTCTGAGTGTGCAGCCTTAAGAACAGGGCAGTGCAGCTCAAGTGTGAGGAGAGGAAGGAAGTGTTCTTTGCACCCACACTTACCCCTATTCATTTATAGCCCAGTCCATCATGCTAGAACCACACAAAGCCAGTCAGACAATGCCAGTCTCTGTCTGCCCGGAGAGTCCAGACACATAGACCCAAATGTGATTCAAGAACACAGTAATGGCCTAAACTCTGCCTTCTCCCATCCTGTGCTTCCACATTTGCTCTGGGCCGCTGAGCAGAAGTGCCACTGAAGAGGGTGGTTATCTGGTCTCTCCCCAAGTGATCCCAGAGCCTAGCATTGTGCTGGGAGATTGGCTGACCCTTCAAGACACCTGTCAGTTGATGCAGTGAGCATTTGACAGGTGTCATCCCAGAATTCTTTTTCTGTCCACTTGCTAACACTGCAGCTAGTGACCCCACCCACAATTCCAGATTGAGCCTTGAGTGGCTTAAAGAAATACAGACATTTCACTCCCCAGTCCTGGTCGTTAGTTCAGAGGTAGCATGTGAACTAGGCCTATTAATCAAAACAAATCTCAGGGCTCTTCTGGAATGTAGAGACAGAAACATTCTCACCATCAGGACTGGGTGGTGTACAGGCAAGAAACCCAGCATCATGGGAACCACTGAGGTGGCACTAACTCAGGGACAAAGCCAACAGAGAAGGGCCCAGAGAGAACTTCAGGGAAATACAGTGTCCTGATCATGCCATTCCTGAAGCCATGCTTTCCTTGAATTCCAGAAAGTTATTCCAGGAGGAAAAAAATCCTGTCTGTTTTATAGGCTGGTTGGAATTTTGCTGTTGTTTGATGTTTGCGTGTTAAGAGTTTTGACATTGAGGCAGGTCAGAGAACGGGAAAGACAAGAGACAAAGGAAAAAGGAAAGGAGGGGGAAGTTAAGAGAAAGAAGAAAGGAGCAAAGAGAAAAGAACAAAAAAAAAGAGACAGAAGAATAAGAGAATCATAGAGCAATTTGGGGCTATATGGGCTGGTATGTCCATTTCTCTCATTTAACAGATGGGAAAACTGAGGCCCCAAAACTTGAAGTCACTCTCTCTGGGCAACACCACCAGTGTACACCAGCATGAGAACCCAAGGGTCCTGGCACTGAGCCACTGTCTTCCTCCGCCAAGTCACAAATATAGAAAAGCAGCTTTTGGAACTAAAGTATTTCTTGCTCATTACAGAAAATTTGGGGGTATGTATATAAGTAGAAAGAAAAAAAAGCCATAATTTTACCATCCAGTACAACCACTATTAACATTTTACCAATTTTCCTGTCCATTTTTTTCTATATTTAAGGATAATTTTTAGTTATAAACACTTTTTTATGTAATTTTATTCCCCAATTTTTTTCTCTTAACATTATTTCATAAGCATTCCCCTATCTGTATATTCTTCAGAAACATTTTTATGATACCATGTTTAATCAAGTAGATATATCCTAATTTACTTAATCATTTTCCTACTATTGCGTGTACTGTTTGTTCCTAATTTTTCAACATTTATTTTCAAAAAACTCCAAGGAAACCTTCCTTGCATAATACTTATCTTATTTAAAATTGTTTACTTAGAATATAGTCCCAGAAGTGAAATTTTAGGGTCAAAGTGTAGGAACTAGAGTTGCCAAATTTAGCAGCTAAAAATATAGGATGTTCATTTAAATCTTAATTTCATATTATTTGTCATTATCTGAAATTCAGATTTATCTGGGAGTCCTACATTTTATCTGGCAACCCTTGTAGGAATATTTTAAACGTTTCCAAATATATTTCCAATGCCCTTTCTTCTCTAACATGTTTCCCCAGGTTGGAAAAGAAGAGGAATGAGAGAATAATATCTAATATTTTGTAACCCAGCAGGACACTATGGGGTCCTTCAGAGGACAGATCCCTCCCCCCATATCATCTGTCTACCTCTAGTTTGTAGAACAGCTGTAGTCTCCCAGGCTTCCCCTGAGTCACAAAAGCCTGGCTCAAGAATTAATGACTGAAAGAATGTGAACATGTAGTTATAACTGAGCAGGATCCTACGGGTCCTTCTTGGGACAGACCCCTCCCCCATATCCCCTGCTTTAGCCCCTCTCTTAAGTAAGTACCTAGATAATAGTGTCTGATGCTTATTTCCTGAGATTTCAGATGCTAAAAACCAACCACCAAATGGGAGAAATTAACTACTAGCCCCTAAGGATTCATCACCATCAACCAGTCAGAGAACTGGGCACGAGCTGATCACTTACCCTGGGACACGCCTCCTCACCTGGCCTTTAAAAATGCTTGGTGTTGGGCTTCCCTGGTGGCGCAGTGGTTGAGAGTCTGCCTGCATCCAGGGGACACGGGTTCGTGCCCTGGTCCGGGAAGATCCCACATGCCGTGGAGCGGCTAGGCCCATGAGCCATGGCCGCTGGGCCTGCGCGTCCGGAGCCTGTGCTCCGCAACGGGAGAGGCCACAACAGTGAGAGGCCCGCGTACCTAAAAAAAAAAAATGCTTTGTGAAACCCTTTGGGTAGTTTGGGGGTTTTGGGAGGATGAGTCCTTCCCCCTGCCCCCGTTCTCCTTGCTCAGCCCTGCAATAAACTCGGACATTTCAGTTTGTTTGGCCTCACTGTGAGACAAAAATAGCAGCTGTGAAACCGTGCAACTCAGATTGGGACTTGAACCCACAGTCTTTTAATTGAGATCACACACCTGGTCTCAGGACTTAATGAAGCTCAGATTCTTTTTTTTTTTTAACATCTTTATTGGAGTATAATTGCTTTACAATGTTGTGTTAGTTTCTGCTGTATAACAAAGTGAATCAGTTATACGTATACATATATCCTCATATCTCCTCCCTCTTGTGCCTCCCCCCCACCCTCCCTATCCCACCCCTCTAGGTGGTCACAAAGCACCGAAGCTCAGATTCTTGATGTCTCATTGCTGAAAGAATTCAGTGGGAGAAAAAGTGGTAGGTAAGAAGTGGATTTATTTAGAGAGCAGCACACTCCACAGATAGAGTGTAGGCCATCTCAGAAGGTGAGCGGCCCCAAAATATGGGGTGGTTAGTTTTTATGGACTGGGTAGTTTCATAGGCTAATGAGTGGGAAGATTATTCCAACTATTTCAGGGGGGAAGGGGCAGGGATTTCCAGGAATTGGGCCACTGCCAACTTTTGGTCTTTTATGGTTAGCCTTAGAACTGTCAGTGCTGGTGGGTGTGTCATTTAGCATGCTAATATATTACATTGAGCATAAAATGAGGCTCAAGGTCGACTGGAAGTCAAAATCTTCCACCATCTTGGACCTAGTTGGTTCTAACCAGTTTTTGTCATGTCCTATGGCTATGTCTTTCTTTTAAATCTTGTGCCCTGCCCCCTTCCCTCCTGTTTCATTCCCCCTTCAGAGATTTTACTCCCATATTCTTTTTTTTTTTTTTGGCGGTACGCGGGCCTCTCACTGTCGTGGCCTCTCCCGTTGTGGAGCACAGGCTCGGGACGCACAGGCTCGGGACGCGCAGGCTCAGCGGCCATGGCTCACGGGCCCATCCGCTCCACGGCATGTGGGATCTTCCCGGACCAGGGCACGAATCCGTGTCCCCTGCGATGGCAGGTGGACTCTCAACCACTGTGCCACCAGGGAAGCCCAACTCCCATATTCTTACGGGAAGCAGAGAGGTGATGGTCCGTCTTCTGTAACTGCTTCAGGCTGAGTAGGGCATTAACACTGCCTGTCAGGGAGTAAAAATCTCTGGATACCTGTACTAGGGACCCCAGGGGCAGGACAGCTCCTTGTTTTAAGTTGGTATGGGCTGGAGTCCTCGCATAACCATCATCTTGACGTGGAATTGTTGTAACAGATTCCATAGCCTTTGTATGAATCTCCTTGTTACTTTTGGCAACAGCATCAGAGTACAAAAATTTCTATAAACGACAAAAGCCTTAAAAGATATGGTTAAACATCTGATTACATTTAACTTAACATATGAAATAATCCTAGTTAAATATTTCTCCTTGAGATACCTCAGGGACCCTCTAAAGTATCCCAAAGTTAGCTGGAAATCAAAAGAACTTTAATTAAAATTTGTTATTTGGGAAGTTTGTCAAAAGGTTTTAAAGCACTTGGTCAAATAAGATCACCTATTTCAGTTGGGCCAGGAGAACTGTAACAATTCAAACAGTAGATCAGCCAGATGGCAGTCACAGAATCTTTAGCTCCTCCCTGAAATACACAGATAACAGTGTCTGATGCACATTCCTGAGTTGTTTTACAGACACTAAAACCCCACCAAATGGAAGAAGTTAACTACTTGTTGACCAAGAGTGCAAAGTCCTCAAACCAGCTGGAGGCTGAGGATTGGTAAGGTTAACACTGTGACACTCCCCGTTACCTCACCATCAACCAATCAACCAATTGTGCAGGAGCGGATCACATACCCTGCGCCTCCCCTCCCTCAGCTGGCCTTTAAAACTGCTTCCTGAGACCCATACGGGAGCTCAGGTCTTTAGAGCCTGAGCTGCCTCCTTCTTCTTGCTCGGCCCTGCAATAAACTTTCCTCTGCTCCAAACTCTGATGTTTTGGCTTGTTTGGCCTCACTGTGCATCCAGCACACACACTTGGATTTGACAACAATTTTATTTTGAGCCATGTGCTGTTTACACACTTTTTAAGCTTCATGCTGACCTCGAAGTTAAGGAATACTTTTTAGATAAGAATGCTGAGGTAGGTAATATTAAGTAAAATGTCCAAAACTGCTCAGCTAGAATGTGGGGAACTGGAATTTAGCCCAGGCAGCCGAGTGCTACATGGCCCCAGGGGCTGAAGGGATTTTCAGGCTGTGCCTCCTGAGAAGGGCAGGCTTCAGTGTGGCATCCTGCCTGAGTCCACGTCAAAGTCAAACTCAACCACCTGAACAGACTTCCCCACCTCCACAGACCCCAAATCTTCACCGCACATCACCAGGACTTTTTGCAGGAAGACAAGGGAGAGAGTTTACATTACACGTAATAGGGACAATTTCATAAAATTAATTTTGAAATTAGTTGATTCTTTCTCAAGTCCGTCTCTAGCGGCTAGCCCGGGCCTCCTCCCCTTTAACAATCTCTTCATGCTCTGGCCCCATTCTCTTCCCACTTTGGACCTCCTTCTTCTCCCCAACACCCCTGTACCACACCATGCCTCATTCCCCTCTCATGTGGAGAAAATTTGGAGGCCTTCATCTTCTTTATTTGCCTCTTATACCCATCACTCCATAGGCAAACAGAACTCCTCCCCCACCAAGTCCACCCTCCCTGGAAAGGAGAGGTTATACTTAATAAATATTTCCCTATCTAAATATCTCTAATTTTAAAATATCAAACAGTAGGGGATTTTATTCCTTCTTTCTTCCCTCTCTCCCATGCTCTCTCTCCCTCCCTCCCTTCCTTCCTTCCTCTCCCAATGTGACACTTACCAAACAAAGGGTAGGAGTGGATCCTTGGTCAATCTGTCTGCTGAATACAAGGAATTCTTTGGCTTAGGGCAGTGAGGGTCCAGAGGAGGAACAGCAGTCCCCCTGGGTATCCTGGGAAGGCTTCATGGCTGAGGTGCCACTTAGTTTGACATTGAAGGACTGGTGGACTTTGCCCACGTGGAGATGGGGTGTGTTAGGCTGCACCCCACAGGCCTGCAAGGCCTGTACTTGCTCAGTTTCAAGAAAGAGCCCAGAGTCGGCGACAGAGACATCAGTGGTTTAATGAATAGGGGGATACATGTCTGAATCGAGGTCCTGGATCAACACTCCACCATACGTGGCAGACAGCAGGCAGGACATGGCGTCAGTCTTCGCTCCCGGGGGCAGGGGGAGGTTACAAGTTATAGGGGGAATTGACATCAGGTTGGCTCATCAACCTGATGTCAGGTTGGTTTACTAGGGAAACCAGCAGAGGGGCACGCCCCTCACCACCCCTTTCATAAGCATAGTAGAGAGTTTTGTTCTAAACCTAGAACAGGGACTTCCCTGGTGGTCCAGTGATTAAGAATCTGCTCTTCCACTACACAGGGCACAGGTTCGATCCCTGGTCAGGGAACTAAGGTCCTGCATGCCGTGTGGCGCGGCCAAAAAATAAAATAAAATAAAACTAGAACAATCATTAGCTGGGGCCTGGGGCAAGTGTGTAGGAAGGTCAGTCATGTGAGTAGGGTGTAGGTAAAGCAGGCACTGGTTGAGCAGGGGATGTACAGAGAGTAAGAGAACAGCCATCTTGGGTGGCCTGACCATACAGGTTGGAATTGGGAAAGTCTGCCCCTCCCCAGTGAGGACATTTTGAAGACACAATCCAGGGAAAGAGGGCTGGGCTTGAGTCTGAAGCATTTTAAGTGTTCTGTAACCTCTTCCCTATATTCACCAGGAACTCCTTTTGGTTGACAACAGAAGGATCATGGGAGAAGCTGGCTCTGACCTTTGCCAGTCTGCATTTGGGAAGCATCCCCACACAGTGACACCCCCTCTCCAACCCCATCATTGCTGGGACTGTTCACAAATGGTTCACGAAATGCAGCTAACATGTTAAAACTGCTCATGAAAATGGATCAATCAGCACAAGGCTGAAATAATTATTAGTTCCCTTTGCTAGGAAAAAATAGTGCTCCTTAATTATTGTACTGATTGTATGAGAGGGTTTTTTTTTTTTTAAGACAACAAACAGGCCTCTGAAGGCTCTGTCCTTCTACCTGCCGATAGAGGAAAGCGTCTAATTAAAATAAAGTATTAATTTTTAATGGGGTGATTTTCCTCACATCCTTTTTACCTCTTAGCTTAACCTAGTGACAGCTCCAAAAATTCCCCCGAAAAGAACAAACAAATTCCCATGATCTTGATGCTTCAGAGCACAGTTTTAATAAACAGCTCTGGCAGCAAGCTGTGGGAGCTTCAGAGTGGACGCCAAACCGCCTTCCTTAAATCAGTATGTCCTCCTGCTTTTACTTGCCTCCAAAGGATGCCCCAGCCTCATGCCTCAAACATTTCAGGCCCCAGAGCTGCAGCTTCCTGTGGTCGGTCCAATTCTGTCCCTTTGTTGTGAGCCAAACACAAGAGCGATACCTGCTAGTAGTCGGGGGATCCAAAGAGATGACGTAAATGAACACTTGCCCGAGTGCTTGGCACAGAGTAAGCACTTAGCAAATGTGACTGAATAGTCTTGTTACTACAACAGACTGGGAGACCAAGGTCCAATGTTTGGGGAGGGTGATTTTTCAGAAGTCACCCAACAAGTTGATAGCAGAGCCAGGGTGTGAAGGACATTCACACCCTGGCTCTGCCCTTCTCATTTTCCTCGTGGTATTCTGACTTGCCTCCATGCATTGGCCTCCAGTGCTGGCCATATCCTCTACCACTGGTAGAATGGCCCTCACTGCCTGGACTGCTGTGGTTATCACCTATGGCTGGACAAGAGCCTTTGGCCCCCCTTGGACCCAGCTCTATCCTATTCTTGAATAGATATGTGTTCTTCTATATCCACTAGATAACTTTTGATTCCAAGATACAGACAGTATAAAAACAAACTGACTTAAACAAGAAAGGGATTTTTATCACTGAAATGTCCAGGGTTAGGACTTCAGGCATAGCTGGATCCGGGGGCTGGACCAATGTCATCAGAACTTGGCTTTTTCTTCTGGGCTCCTCTCTCATGAAGCCTCAACTCTCAGATAAGATGCCCTCTAGGGGTTGCAAGATAGTTACTAAATGAATGAATGAACACAGTTTGAACAACAATCTGAGCAGTCTGAACTTCTGTTTATCAGTAGATAAAGACCGCTATTTGCAAAGCCCAATAGAATTCATTTAAAAATTTAACTGGGGTACAAGAATAGCAAAAGGAACACAGGGAAAGTGGGCATTATATTACAGTTTATTTAATTCACTCCTGCTGGCACTAATTTAATTCATCTCCACAACTAAAGGAAAGACCGAGCTGAAATATTAACCTCAAAGGCAGCACTGGAACAGATAATGGAGCTCTGCTCCAAAGCACAGAATGGAAAGATAAAAGAGAAAGGAACTCTGCTTCCAGGGGAAAATTAAAGGGTGTGTGTGTGGGGTAATAGAAGCCCTTTTCTAATGGTTAATTTTCTTTCTCTGTAGTCAAAGTGATAAGAGCAAATAAGTTTGTGTTTGGAATCACAGACATAGTACAAGGCCATTATATAAAGATATTATCTTCGCTGAAACGTCATCAGAAGTTCTTAATGTCAAAAGCATGCAAAGTGGATTTAAAATATCACAGGCAAGCAGCAGCGATTGTCAAAATGAGAGAATATTATTAAATCTGTATATTTATCGCTTAATTTTCATCTCCACACAAGACCCCAGCATGGTGCTGCTTCTGCACAAAGACGTTGACCACGCAGCCAACTAAATGGTGGGAGGGAAACCCACTTGCGCAGAGCCCAAAATGCCTTCCCAGCTCCCTGGCTGGCCTCTTGCTTGAAAAGTGTACAATTTCAGAGTCTAAATAAACAGAGAAATGTGCCCCATCTGCCTGGATGACATTTAACTGGCATTCTATCCTCAGGTGCCACAAAGATCCTGAGGGGCTGGTGGGTGGTGATGGTAGGACACTCCCCAGAGAGAAGGGGCCAGGAGGCAGGGCCAGCTGCAGGATTTACAAAAGGGCGAGGCAGCTTCTGTCTTGGGGAGGTGGGGGAGAAGGGCAGCAGGGCCCCCCTTGACCTGCTTTCTCTCTGGGTGTGTGCTAGCAGCTACCTGCTATGAGGAGTCCTCTGTGCCTGGCTCTGTACCTGAGTTTTAGACACATTCAATTAATCCTCACAAAGAGCCGTGAGGAGGGGGCTATTGTCCTCTTAGTTTTACAGATGAGGACACTGAGAATCAGAGGCCAAGCAACTCGCCCCAGTCCTGCGGATGGCTCATGATGGTACCAGGGCTGGAGCACAGCTCTGCCCGACTCCAGAGCAAAGCATTCCTCTTGCATGCCCTGTGCAGGCAACTCCAGGGGTAAGAAGGACAGAGTCGATGTGGACACACTGGATGGAACTCTCTTCAAGACAAATATCAAGGGGACAAGCAGGGTGCAAAGCAGTTGTTCCAGGTGTGTAAGGGAACTCGTTTGCATACAGCACTCCAGAAAGCTGCATAGGTGGTGACAGTGGTTGCTTCTGGGGTGGGAGCTGGGGCTGGAGACAGGGAGTGGAAGGAGGCCTATATTTCACTGACCCTTTTGTGCTGTTTGAAGTTATCATCATGTGAGGATAAATTAAATATATATATATATATATATATATATATATATATATATATATGAACGATGTGAAAAGTAGCTTAGATGTGAAAAATGTCCTTAGCCAGAAGGACAAAAAGCAAGTTGTATGCATTCTGGAGGCTCCCTAGGGTCACCCCCTCACACAGACCACTCCCTGGCGTGCACACACCTTCCTTCCATCTGGCTGGTTGGTATACTCCAGGTCCCCTGCCTCATTCCTGAGCCAGGACCTCCACAGGGCTCTTTCCCGGTCCACTCGATGCCTGTTCCCCTCTTCCTCTCTCTCTTCCAGTGCAAGTCCTGCTCCCCTTCAGCCTCACCTTCAACTCTGCCTCCTTCAGGCAGCCTCCCCTGACCACTCCAAGCCCTCTGTGAAGGTTTCGAACAAAGAGAACTTCCCTTCCATAGCCCAGACCTAGAGCCTTGCTGGCATCCATCTTCAGGTCAGATCCTGAGTGCAGGCCAGTTCCACACGCCTTTCCTCCCCCTTCAGTGTGGTGGGAAGCAGAGGCTGGATGTTCAGGAGAAGTGTCTGTAATAAGCCACACTGGACACCTGCCACGCACACCCACTCAAACAGGCTGAGCTCAGTGTGGAGCCAGGAGCTGGAGCAGGGAGTGGGGCCTGCAGGCAGGCAGGGAGAAGGGAATGTGGCTCCCAGTGAGCGCTCACTCTCCATTTACTGAGAGTGAACCGGTAGAGTCAGGGCAGAGGAATCCAGTTCTGTGAGGCATGAACTTAAAACAATTTGGGGGTCCACTTTAAGAAAAAGACTATAAAATTACAAATACAAAATTTTGTGTGAAAATGAATATCTAATCAGAATGAAAAAATGCATCAAGGCAAATACTAGGGGCTTAGAAATTCAAGTATCTTTTCAGATTTCTTTAGGCAAGTTGCCAGAAATGCTAACATAGACACATTTTCTGATAGCACCCCGGTCCCTCCCCACCCAGAGCACTCCTCAAGCCCCAGAGACTCCCAGCAGATGAGTGGCCTACATTTTCATGGGCTTCCCAAACAATTCACCTCTTTGGAGAAGACCCACAATGCTCAGCCACCTGTGCGAAGAATGAAGGTGACAAATCAACAAAAACCAGCTGCCAACCACATGGCTCTGCCTGTGCATCTATCAAACACTTAAGGAAGATATAATGCTGTGTTCCACCTCTACGCTCACTCTTCTAGAAAACAGAAGATAAGGGAACATCCCAGCTAGGTTTTATGAAACCAGCAATATCTGACACCAAAGCCAGGCAAAAACCAAGATTACTCATGAAATAATTGATGTATACATACCAGAATGGCTAAAATTTAAAATAGCAACTGTGGCAAGAGTGTGGAGCAATGGCACGCTTATACACTTCTGGTGGGAGTATAAAATGGTACAATCACTTTGGAAAACAGTTTGACAGTTTCTAAAAAGGTTAAAAATACACTTGTCATGTAACCAATATTTCCATTCTTGAATATTAATCCAATAGAAATAAAAACTATATATGCACACAATACTTGCATATGAATGCTTGTAGCAGCTTTATCCCTAGGAGCCCCAAACTGGAAACAGTGCAAGCATCCATCAACAGGTGAATAGATAAATTGTGGCATATCCAAACAATGGAATGCTATTCAACAATATAAAGGTAAATTCTGGCAACAGTATAGAAGAATTTCAAAACCATTGTGTTGAGTGACAAAAGCCAGACACAGAGAGTATGGACTACTTGATTTCATTTACTTGAAATTCTAGCTTGGGCAAAACTAATCTATAGTGACACAAAAGATATCAGTGGTTGCTTGGGGACACGAGTAGATGGTGGATCAACAAAGAGACAGCAGGGAAACTTTTGGGGTTATGAAAATATACTATATCTTGTTTTGGGGGAATGTATGTATTTGTATTTGCATGTATTTGCCAAAACTTATCAAAATGTATAATAAGGTTTATTTTAAATTAGAAAATAATAAATAAAAATACTGAATTTTAGACTCTTCTTCCAAATACTTTAATGTTTAATGCTTGGGTGGGGCCCAGGCGTTGGTATTTTTTATAACACTCACTTACTTCCCAGGTAAGACTTGGGAAAGGGATGGACTTAACTTCTGAAAAGGTTAATCAGGTCCCATCACTGCCCCCTCAAATCCTGTGTGAACCCATCCTTTTCTGAGGCAGGAGGTTGATGGACTCCAGGCTAGGCCTTTACCACTAGCCTCCTGTTTGCATTTCCTGAGGCAGGAGGCAGGTGGGCTCTAGGCTAGATATTTACAACAGCCTCCTGTTTGCACTTTGAGACGGAAATAGCAACAGGAACAGGGTAAATAGCTGGACTTTGCCTTCTGTGGTGGACACTTTAAGATAACTGATGGCAGGGGCTAAACCCTGCTTGAGTAAAAGATCAGGGAGTCACATATTTCCCATCCTTGGAGCAAGGGAGACACTGCACAAGCACAGAAAGGCTCCTTGGGGGGCAAAAAGCAGGGGCACCATCCCAGAATAGGTGAAGCCAAGCTTATGAGCTAGAATCCATCTTGGAAAAAAGTTGCGCACGCATGCTGGGGAGGGTCCTAGTGCAGGGCAGGTGTGGAAAAAGGAAACAGATAATTGGCCAAAGGTAAACAAAGACCTGGAAGAACTGCCCTATAAGTGATTTAACTGCCTCTTTACTGCACTCTTCCTCATTAGGGGGGATGCCCACACCCTTTCTCTCTAGGTGTGTATCTCTGCCTTGCTTCTGTCTTAAACAGACAAACTGTTTCTCTGTGTGCTCTCCCACTTGTTGCGCTATGTCTCTAATAATAAACTTTGTACCTGTTTTTACAGTTTTTGCCTCCTTGAGAAATGCATTTTTCAGTGGGGGCAAGAGCCAGGGGAACTCTGCTTCTAGCCTCTAGCCCCTGGTGGACTAGTGGCTAGGATTCCTAGTTTTCACCCAGGCTGCCCAGGTCCGATTCCTGGGCAGAGAACTAAAATCTCATTTCAAGCCACCACTCACTGCTGTCTCTCCAAGATCATTTCCACCTTCCCGGCTTCATCTCAGAATCTGTGCCTCTCCCTGTTCTGTGGCCACACAGCATCGTGCCTGTCCCCTCATGCCCTCAGCAGCCCTGCTGGCTGAGGCTCACGCTGCTTCCTGCCTGCGATGCTCTTCCCTCCACTCCGCAGGGCCAGCTGATTTCTGTCAGGGCACAGGGCACATACATGTACCTCCTCAGCAAGTCCTCCTCTGACCATCCCTCTGAAGTCCCCCTCCACCACCAGGCTCCTCTCCCTGTTCCTCTTCTTCACAGTATGTACACTTTGTGAATGATCTCAGCAGCTTCATTATATGTTGATCACTCCACTGCTTGGTGTCTAAGCTCCCTGAGAGCAGGACCTTTGTCTATCTTGTTCACTGTAGTATGCTGTCATTCAGAATGGCACCTAGTACATAGTAAGTGTTCAATAGAATTGGACTGAATAAACAGCTTGACAGAGTTGCTATGAGCTATAGTGAAACTGAAGGCATTGCGCTTAAGATTCACCATCAACCACTGAAGAAAAATTGCAGAAAAGGTCCAGCAAGTTCTAAAATGATACTACAGGCAGTGGAAGAAACCAAATGCTTCATTTTCTTCCTTGTTTTCTGCTATTTTCATAAGTCTTTGTAAAGAGCAAAACTTGTCATGCTCTCCTTTGGGTGTATCTGTCCAGTCAATGACCTTCCACCCCCTTTCTCCAGGAACTATCTTACAGATCCATAGGGATGAGCCCTAAGTAACCCTTCTATACTCTCACGGCCCTGCCTTCCTGGGCACAGCTGATTGGAACAGTGATGGACATGTGACCCTAAGTGGACCAATCAGATTCTCTGCAGGTGGCTAGACCACTAGTGGAGGAAGGAGGGGTTGAGGAAGCTGGGTGTTATATGTTAGTGGGACAAGCAGAGCTGGTCCACAGGACGTTCTTGTTCCAGCATCTTAGGGTCAACCACGTTCTCACCCTAGAATTCCAGGAGACCCTCTGGACCTGTTCTTAGGAACCATCCATTCTGTTTAGCTTTGTTTGTTTTCTTTTTTGCTCTGGCAAGTTTGAATGTTTCTATTATCTGGTGCAAGAAGGAACATAACTAATCAAGCATGTATTACTGTAATGATAAGAAAAATAGTGCTATAACAATTTAATTTACATACAAACATTTTCAACATGAGTACATATTTACAACCAGAATATAAAGAGAGGTCCACTTGTAGTTTCTATTCAGCCATCCTGGACTTTCAAGATCTCTCCCTTGTTCTCTCCCCATTGCACATCCATGCCCATCCCACCTCTACTTCTTCATTGGGCTTCCTGATCCAAAGGTCCTCAGGAATTTCTGATTTCCTAACCAAGCCAGAATTAAGATTGGGGATACTGATGGTGACTGTATCCTGGGTCATCTCAGCCATGCATCTGGGGACACCAGTGCCTCATGCTTGTTCAGCACTAATTTGAGCTGTGACACCGTTTTCCAAGCTGTTGCCATCTCAAGTCGAAAGGGAACCTCTCTGGGGGAGGAGGGATGGTTGGCATTCAATTTCCCTCCTGCACTTCTCAAAAGCCAAGTTCAAAGACATCTATCATGGTGAGTGATGGATGGAATTTCAGACCAGGTTGACAGCAGGAAGGAATTAGATTCAGAAACAGCCATCTGGCTTTTGCAGCTGTGTGCCCTTTACCCTGCTCAGCATCAAGCCAGCTGTCATCCAAGCCATCCAAGTGGCCACAGCAGCAGAGCCAGCCCTCGTGTCCAGTCCAGACAGGCCTCCTCTGAGGCCTGCAGAAGGCAGTCAGAAAGCCAATGGGGACTCCTTCAGGCTGATCACAGAGGGAGTTGGGACTGAACACAGAGACCTTTTTGAGAGCTTACTATGTCCTGGGCACTGGAAAACAGACTGAAACAAACCAAATACCTACCACCCCCTGCCCCCACCAAGGACACTCATTCATTCATTTTAAAATCACCTATTTTTTGATGTCTACTAAACATGAACACTGGGCAAGCTTACTTCCCCTTGCAAAATGGGAAGCTCTTGATCTCCAGAATCTGGGGTCAGATCCCAGCTCCGTCACTTACTAGGTGTGTAGTGTGAGCTCACCAGTGTGTGCCCTTACATCAGCACCTTCCCTCTCCAAGGCTCCATCTTCTCATCTGTAAATTTGGGATAATAATAATACTCATAGAACAGTGGTGACTGAAATGTCTTCAAGGTGCCTGTGAGTAGTAAATGCTCACTGATGTTAATGTCACTGTTCTTTTATTTACTTAATTTTTATTTTTTTTTGACTGTTACTGTTTTTACTGTGTCCATGAAATCTTTATTCAGATGCATTTCTCTGGCCATTTAAAAAATCTGATCAAATGGTGTGATATCCTACACCATCCATTTTAGTTGCCCTAATAATCACTGATTTTGATACAACAGCTCACACTAATATGGATTATTCTTATTTGTGTGTGATTTCCCCTGGACCCCAGGAGTTGGGGCTCCTGAGTCATTCAGAGCCTCACAAATGCAGCAGCCCAGCGCCATCTGTGTGGCAGAAGCCTGACTCTCAGGCTGCATTTTTCCATTTTATGAGCAGTTTGGGAGGCAGCCAGTGTCAGCACAGTTTTTAGGACACCTGGGGAGAGATTGTGTCTTCTTACTGCTTAGCACAGAGCAGAAGAGGTAGCCAATCAATGAGCACCAGGCAATAACAGCACTTGCCGCTGACAAGCAATGTCACTCTCAATTGTGCTTTCAGAAACACCTTCCGGTGGCAAGGCTTTAGAATACATCGAGTTATGTCTGCTCAACAGAAGCTTAGAGGAGCAAAGAATGTTTAGAGGATATGATTTGGCCATTCATTGCAAAGAATCCTAAAAGGAGAAAAACTGAGAAAAAACAACTTGCGAGGATCCTTACCCTCAAGGGACTCTCATCTAAGTGATCAAAGAATTAAATCATTTGAGAAAAATACATAAAAACTTTAACTCTTTGTGTGTGTGTGACTGTGTGTGTGTGTGTGTGTGTGTGTGTGTGTGCACGTGCACGCATGCGCTAAACAGACAAGGATAGAGAATGAGACAAGAGCCAATGCTGGGCCCCGCACTGAATGTGTAACTACTAATCACATTAGCTCACATTTATGGAGTGTCGATTGTGTGTCAGACACTGTACTAAGTACTTCCGTGAATGTCACTTCATTTAATTACCGCAATGTGACAATGCATTTAACTATGCCCAGTACCTGGAAGGGGCTCCACGGGAGACCCCGCCTCTATTGTTCTGCTGTTGTTGTTTCTATCATGGTCCCCTGTTTCCAGATGAGGGAATTGAGAGATGTCAAATGACCCGCCCTTGCTTTTTTTGTGTGTGTGTGATACGCGGGCCTCTCACTGTTGTGGCCTCTCCCATTGCAGAGCACAGGCTCCGGACGCGCAGGCTCAGCGGCCATGGCTCACGCGCCTAGCCGCTCCGCGGCATGTGGAATCTTCCCGGACTGGGGCACGAACCCGTGTCCCCTGCATCGGCAGGCGGACTCTCAACCACTGCGCCACCAGGGAAGCCCCCACCCTTGTTTTTTAACTGCAAAAACGGGTCTCAAACATGATGTATATGTGTGTGTGTGTGTGTGTGTGTGTGTTTTCCAATCTAAAAATAAAAACAATGGAAAATGTCAGTTTTTCCAATGCCCCCCCAGTGCCAGATACTGTAGTGGGCACTGTCACGTGTTCACTCACTAAATCCTGTTTCTTTCTCTTAGCTTACAGATCATGTCACAGGTACATGGAGGCCTAAAATAGCTTTCCCAGGGTCACACAGCAAGGAAGGTGCAGAGGTGAATCCTTCAACTGACCAGTGGGCATGATTCCAAAGCCCTCCTCCTTCAGAGAGTTCTTTCCCTGGACTTGTAGAGTGGTAACAGCGTGGTTCAGAGCCATCAAGAAGCCCGAAGAAGCTACGCATGTGGAAGTGCTTTGGCAGGAACAGAGTGCCTTGCAGCTGTCAGAGGTCCTGCCCGGGAAAGGCTGAGTCTGACATCTGGACAGTCACAAGGTTCCAGTCCACTGCCCTGTGCCTTGGAGGATGTCTAGGTCGCAAAGTCACCCAGGAAAATGGCTTTCATTCCAGAACCAGAGAGAAACGGGAGGCTTCCTAGGTAAAAGTGAGGAAGTTTGGAGGTTGATTTTCTGCTCTAGACACTCATCCTCCATGCCATGTGTAACTCTGTCTCCAGGTACCTCCCTGGCAGCTGACATTCTCATGCCAACTGGGATATAGTCCAGGCAGGTAGGGATGATTGGCCCCTGGGATCTCTTCTGCTTCTATGGTCAAGGTTGCAGCTGTCAGCAGACAAACCATACCTCTCCCTTCCTTCTGACAATGCCTGAGGCCTAGCCCCTCTATACTTCACTGCTCACTCCTGCTGCCAGTGACCACACTAGAAGCCACAGCAGCGTCCCAAGCCCCCAGGATGAAGGAAGGGGCAGCTATCACCTTTAATGTCAACCCCAGTTTCTTGTGAGCTAGAGAAGCAGGTTTGAGAAAATGCCCTTTAAGGACCCTTGGTTAGGAAAGTCCTGCCAGCTGAAAGTGGAACTCCAGTCCCTTGTCCCGCTGCACCTTGTGTGAGGACTGAGCAGTCCTCACTATCTCCATTTTCCCGATGAGAAAACAGAGGTTACGAATTTATCCAAAGCAGACCACTAGTCAGTGACTGAGCCCAGGCTGCCCTGCTCCAGGTGGCCCATTCTTTCTGCAGAACTGCCAAGCTATCTAGATGTTTCACAACACAACTCCCCAACTCTCCCCTTCCATGCCTTTTATTTCAGTAAATACAATATTTGTATTCCCCTGGAAATTTCACTCTGGAGGGAGAATCTTTTGGTGGAGGCATTCTGCCTACCCAAGACACCACTTTCTTTCTTCCAGCTGGCGATGCGCTCGGGCGTTATCTCACTGATACACGGCAGAAGGTCAGCTCCTGCTAGCCTTCCGCAAAGGAATTCCCTATGGTGGCTGCACTCCTAGACTTCTGAGCAGGGAGGTTTCTGCCTTTGTGTCTTAATGCCAGCTGTGCCTACACACATTACTGTAACAGTCAATTCCATTCTTAAAAGTAAGCTAATTTAAACCAAGGATATGATGGATTTTTAAAACTAAATTAGCTTAGTCTTTGTTTTAAAAAAGAATCAATCTGAATAACAGAGTTCTGGTCAAACCCGCAACGAGGCCAAATTCTTGAAATCAAAGTATCATTCATTCATTCACCCTTTTAACAGATGTGAGAGGGGCTGAGCTGGTACTCTGGGGAGTGGAACATGGGTAACAGACAGCAAAGGTCCCTGAGTCTAATGCAGGGAAGAAGGCAAAAACAAACCCACCACAGAACAGCACCGAGGAGCACACCACACAGGCAAAAGGGTGCCTGCTCCTCGTTCCCACCTTAATCCCAGACAGTAGGAAAAACAAACACGCGCCCATTCTACAGGGCATAAAAGAGAGGCCTGTTCAATTGGCAAACCTAGAGAACCCTGGCAGGAGAGACAGAACTCAGCCTTGAGTTTACCATCAGGTGCTGAGGTTATTAAAACAACAGGGAGCGCTCTAGGGAGTGGACCACGGTCAACACCAGGGACATGAAATGGTGGGTTTCTTTCTTGCAGTGAGTGAGCAGTTTTTAACTGTAATCCTCCTAAATCCAGAGTGTGTGATCATATGGACAATGCATGCCAGTATTTGGCTTTTCACTATCTATAAAGAAAGGACTTTTAAAATAGTTCTCTCCTGTCTAAAGCATGTGATAGATAAAACTAGTTAAGAGAATGGATTATTTTCAAGGACTAATTAAATGATGAAGCTATTGATGTTACGATTCGCTCTCAGCTGCCATTAAAGCAGCCCCCGGATGTCTTGTGGGAGGCCGAGCCCCATCCATCTGCAGGCTGCTGAGTGGCCCTGTGCACACCCCTGGCAGCCAGACCGCCAGTGCTCATACCTAGGCTCTTCTCCTCACAGGCTGTGCATTTATGGTCATGTTTCCTAACATCCCCAGCCTCAGTGTTCTCTTCTTTAAAATGGGGCTAGATACCATCTTCTAAGAGTAAGCTCAAGCATGTGAAGCCATGGTAAGAGCTTAGTAAATGCTACCATCACCATTATTCAAAAATCAACCGCACAGGCCTGGGATGGATGTGATTTGCCTGTGTGGCAGTCAAGTGCAGTGATTCTGCTACTTTCTGGACTCTGCTGGAAGAGGCACAGAACCCCATGGGAGGGAAGATGTCTCAGGCCTCTGGGGGACCCAGCACATCTTGCAGGCTGTGCTCTGAATGTGCCCACACTTTTAAAAGATACCTGTCATGGGGGCCTCTGGAGGATGGAAGATCCCAGCTCTGTCTGCCCCTCCTCCCTCTTTATCTCTCTCTTCATGTTGGTGGGAATATGGTCTTCCTCTCTCCTGGAGTCCACATCTCCTAAGGGGCTTCCTTCTTCCTGGAGCCTGGAAGGACAGACTGGGCAGGGGTTGCTCCCACTTTTGAGCAAGTTCTACATTTTAGCTCCCACATTTTCGTGGCCTATGTGCAAAGGACAGCACCCCTCTCGTCTTGATGTTCTACCTCCTTGATGAGCTTTGGGCTCTCTGAATTCTTATATGGCTCTGTCCCCGGCAGCTTATACTGCAGGGTAGCTTGTCAGCTAGGGGCCTGACTTAGCATCCCCTTCCCGATTGTGCACTCCTTGGGGCAAGGCCCTCCATGCCTCCCCTCCATGCCCCTAGCAGGTCTAGTTCACGGTAAGCCCACAGTCGGTGCTGAAAGCAAGTATTAAATCAATAGACACAAAAAGTCTGAGACTCTTCACATAAAGTTCCCAGGGACCTGCCTCCAATGTCAGAAATCACCCATCCTCTTTAAAAAGAGGCTCCCCAAAGTCAAACACTCCATCTCCACAGGGTCCAGTTCCACTGCCCTGCTCGCTAGCACAGCGGTGATTAATGAACACCCCACTGGCTGTGCAGCTCCAGGCTGGGAGCACGCAGAGTCCTGGAAACAACCCCTAGTGGAGAATTTGTCACTGTCATCCTGGCCACTGGTCCTCCCACCCTGTGCCCCTGCTCGGCAAGGCCTGCACCAGTCAGCAGAACTTCCTCCTCCACTGCCATCGTCATCCCTCAGGACCCAATCTCCTCCCAGATCCGCTTTTGGGAAGCCTGCCTACACTGAGTGAATTCCCAGGGAACAACTCTGGCTCGTGTTTTAGTGTGAAAATGCTCCCAGCCCTGTGTTTAGGGCAGCATCCTGTTTACATCTGTGGTATCTCACCTGGGGATTGAATGTCCACAGAGCAGAGCTGGCAGTTCTGGAATCCAGGGCTGGCTCTTATCTGTGTTCTGTGTGACCCTGGGCAAAACCTTTGCCCACTCTGATCCTTGGAGCTGTGTTTCATTCCTCAGAGTTATTGGGAGGGCACATGGGCTGTGGGTTCATGTCAAACACTTTTCTTGGTTAGGGCATGCAGGAGTCAGCAGACAGACACTAAGGCACCAAAACACTGGCAGCCAAATAATAAACCAGAACGTTTTGGATGGTGATAAGGGCTATGAAGCACATCTAGAGTGGCTGGGGTGCTCAGGGTAGCCATCCTGAAGAGGAGGCATGCATCCAAACTTCACCAAAACAATGAGAACAAGTCAGCCAAGGGAAAGTTTGAACAATTGTTTTCCAAGCAGAAGGAACAGCAAGTGCAAAGGCCCTGAGGCAGGAATGAGCTCAGCACAGTCTGGAGACAGAGCTGAGGGCCAAAGCCCCGTGGACAAGGGGGAAGATGGTGGAAGAAGCCAGAAGATAGAGGGCCTATAAACCATGGAAGGAATTTCAGGTTTAGGCTGAGTGTGCATAGCAGAGGGATACAGTCTGATATAGGATGTAAAAGATCTCTCAGCTATCCAGTGGGAAGTGAGAAATAGGACCTGATGAAGTCTGTACAAAGATCTCTCCATTACAATTGATGGTCTTGAGGATGGCAGGTGTGGAAGCAGAGAGATCATTCAAGAAATTGTTGCAAGAAAGTAGTGGAGGCTTGGATTGCAGGCGGTGACTGTGGAGGGAGGTGGGCCGCTCCAGAGAGTGTGGCTTATGGGAGAGGTGGATGGGGGACAGCGAGAGGGAGGCAAGGAGGAATCGAGGGGACCTGGAGGTGTCCAGAGTGAGTGAATAGGCAAGCAAGGGAGCTTTTCTCACCTGGGCTCGACCTGCAGGGCCGTGCCTCTCTCCGCACTGTCACGCCATCCACTCCCCTCTGGACACAGCCTAGAGGAAAGGCCTCCCCAGTGTGGACCATCCCAGGTGGGACAAGCAGCGAGGAGAAATGGTGCCCACTCCACTTCTCCGGCAGCCAGCTTTTCTCTGCTTTTAGAAAATAGAATTGCCTTCTCTCCTTTCCTTTTCTGCCTGAAGGGAAGCACCCCTGTGCGGCCCCAAATGCATGGGGTTATGAAGTGCTCCAGCTCTCAATGCGTTGCTGGATTGCTGAATAGTCTTTATGAACAGAATTGATGGTCTTGTCAGCAGCGACAATATACAGAATATACTGTTACATTCTAGGAGAAAAAGAAAATGGTGACACGACAGCTCTGAGCAAGCTGTGGGACATGCGAGGGCCTGGGGACTGGTGGAGACAGCTCTCCCTCTGCCAGGCCCTGCCCATACTCCCCAGGCCTGCTGGGGCAGGACTCACAGTACAAAGAGCCTGTTGGATTTTGTGTTCTGTGGGAAATGGGGAGGAAAGACATTCCAGTGCCATGCTGATACTGCAAAGACATTTTCCTAAACCATGAGAGAGGAAACCGAAGGCCCCAGGGAGCCCCAGAACCTGACCTTCTGGGGAGCAGTTGAGCCATCCTGGGAGCAGATTCACAGCCTCTCTGGACTCAGCATATGTGAGAATTAGGAAAGAGCTGCTTGCACTGGAAGCTGGATGCTCCAGGGATGCTTATGCAATGCACTTGGAGTTGCAGCCTTCCTTGGACAGCTACTCATTAGGCATCCCCTTGTGTCAGCCTGGGCTAAGAACTGGGGATGCAGGGTAACAAGAGTCTCTGCCCTCAATCATGGGAGAGAGAGAAAATAAGAAAAATTTAAATCATCTGAAGAACCAATAGAGGGTGTTGTGAGAGAGGCTGTGGGGCGAGGCGTGGGCATTCCATAGCAGGGAGCTGAGGCCCCCTGGTGGAGAGCAGCAGCCCTGGGAAGGCCTGGAGCAAACGCACTCCTGGCAGGGGCAGCTGCCGTAAAGGCCTGAGATGGCACATTTGGCCATGATTTCCAAAGTCCCACGGTCAATGAGGACATGATGCTGAGATGACGTCTGGGCAGCAGGAGCAGCAGGTTGGGTTTGGGACGAGGGGGCTGGTCAGCTCTTCCTGAGGTCATTTCCCAGAGCTGGAGTGTGGCTGGGGCAATGTCCTGACCATGCTTGTGGAGGCCAAGGAAAGCCTAACCCCATCATTTTGTCCTGTGGGAGAGGGTGAGCTCCTTCCTCTCTAAATCCAAAGGAGGAGGTGTGGTCTCATCTGGGGGCCCGTGGCCTGGAAGGAACCTCTCCAGGTGGGATCTCAGTCAGGTCCATGAGGGTGGGGAGTGTGGGAGTGAAGCTGTAGCAGCTGACAGCCAAGAGGCCAGCAGAGCATGCACGGGGGCCTTACACTGTCAGTGAGTCAGGAGCCCCAGCATCTCCATGTCTGCCTGATGGGAGGGTGGCTTTGTCCCTCACCTCCTCTCTGCTGTCACTGCCAGTTCTCACACTGCCCATATGCTGGATTCTTATTTTAGATACTGTGACAATTCTCAATATAGACACCAAAGAGAAAAGGTGAGCCCTGCCCAAAGGTACTGAAGCCTCAGCACCCCTGCTATAGGGACCCCACTGTGTTTCCCTCACACTTGTAATGTGAGAAGAGTTTTCACGTTGAAAGACTAAAAACTGTTCCAGGATTTCATGAAGACCCTGCATGCAAGCACACTGGCAGAAAATGCCCCAAACAACTATCACAAAGCAGAATCTTTTTACATACCCTAAAATGACAGAGAATGGATGGAGTTTAACAATTTTGTCAGGAGGAAAACTGTTAGATCAGCAGCTGACATGGAAAATGTTTGGAATGACAGGAGTCAAATCGTTCCCTACAAGATCATGTTTGTGATGAGAGTGCCCAGGAATGGAGGCCACAGGGCACGCCCAGGGACTTTAAAACTGTTAAAACATAGGTTGGGTTTGAGTCAACAGAAATCTCTTGCTCTCACTAGGCACCAGCAGCTCTCTCTCTCCAGGAATGAGAGGCATTAGAATTTCTTGGCCACATGTGCATCATCAGGACCCTGGTCAGGAATCCACTGGCTCTGGCGACCCATCCACATCTACATATGGACAGATTGTGACACTGGCCTATACTCACCCACAGGGGCTTTCCTCCTGACTGAGGATCAGGGCAGATACTAGGCATTAAACCAAACCAGGACTACACCTCAGCTGCTGACCCAGAAAGATGGTAATGGAGACACAATTTCCCCAGAGCCCAAGGGTGTTATTCAAGGATGTTTTATTAGTTGTCTATTGCTTTTCAACAAATCATCAAGAACTTAGCAGCTGAAAACAACACCTACTTATCATCTCACAGGATGGGTCAGGAATCAGGGCACAGCTTAGCTCAGTCCTCTGCTCAGGGTCTCCCAGGCTAAAATCAAGGCTGTAGTCAGGTTGTGATCTCCTCTAGAACTTGTCCTCCTCAAGCTCATTCAATCTGTTATCAGAATTAAGTTCCCTGAGGCTGTAGGACTGAGGTCCCCATTTTCTTGCTTGTTGTCAGCCAGGACCACTCTTAGCTCCTAGGATCACCCTCAATTCCTGGCTGCAGGACCCCCATAGTTCCCAGTTTTGATGTCTGTCTTCTTCCAGCCCAGCAGGAATGTGTCTCATGCTTCAGATCTCTCTGAATTCCCTGTCTGTGACCTCTGGACCCAGACTCGTGTAATTAGGTCAAGCCCACTTGAATAATCTCCCTTTTGTTAATCAAGACAACTGATTAGTAACCTTAATCACATCTGCAAAACCCCTTTAGTCATGCAACATAACAATCACAGGAATGATACCCCATCATATCATAGGGTCTGCCATACTCAAGGGGAGAAAAGGCGTGTATACCGGGGGTAAGAATATTGGGGGCCATCCTGGGATTCTGCTACCACAAGCCCCGCCTTCAGGATCACAGTCACAATATATATATCAGGCTCCTTGGCACCCTCAAACCAGCAAGGCGGCCATTGACAGGATCCCAGAGACACAGGGCTAGAAGAATTTTCCTCTGGTCATCTCAGCAGTGACAGAAATCAGGAGAAAAGCTATTTTCCCTACAATTAACTGGCTTTTCTTCAAAAAACTGAAAACCTAAGTTCTTCCAAGGAGGATCACTGAGCCCCTGAGCCCTTTTCATCATTGGGGTAAGAGTACAGGTACCAAAGTCAGCTGGGGCACCCACCAGCTGTGCAGTCCTGGACACATTGTTAGCTTATCTGAGCCCTAGTTTTTTTTTTTATTATAAAATAGGGACAAGGGCTTCCCTGGTGGCGCAGTGGTTGAGAGTCCGCCTGCCGATGCAGGGGACATGGGTTCGTGCTCCGGTCCCGGAAGATCCCACATGCCACGGAGTAGCTGGGCCCGTGAGCCATGGCCGCTGAGCCTGCGCGTCCGGAGCCTGTGCTCCGCAACGGGAGAGGCCACAACAGTGAGAGGCCCGTGTATGGCAAAAAAAAAAAAAAGGGACAAGATTGGCCTTACTTCATAGAATCATTTTGAAGATTGGCTGTGCTAATCCATTCCAAACACTTAGTACAGTGCCTGACACACAGCAAGCCACTGATACATGTGATGTAGTGGTGTTATCCATCAAGTTTCTAGAGAAATGTGTGTGTGTGTGTGTGTGTGTGTGTGTGCATGTGCACGTAGATGGAAGAACACAAGGCTCAGACTAAGGAGGTTTGGTCCCAGACTCAGGTCATCCATCAAGAAAGTGCCTGGTAAATGTTTTCTCCCATTCCGTATGTGGCAACCACCATTCTACTGTCTGCTGCAGTAAGTTTGACTATATTAGCCCACATATTAGTGGGATCATGCAGTATTTTCCAAAAGAGGAATCAGGGAGATATTGGTCAAAGGGTACATAATTTCAGTTATGCAAGAAAATAAGCACCGGAGATCTAATGTATAGCAACATGACTATAGTTAACAATACTGTATTATATACTTGAAATTTGCTAACACGGCAGATCTTAAGTGCTCCCAACACACACACACACACACACACACACACAGAAGGCACCTGGGTACTTGGCAAGGTCAAGGCCCTTCCACTCTCTGGATCTCAGTTCCTCCATCTGTGAAATGTAGATTGTTTCTAAAAGCAGATGCATTTCTAAAGCTACCCATCCCATGTAGAGAGCTTCCAGAACTTTGACTCTTGTTGGATTTGATCATTTGTTCACATAATTTGTACATATATACTGTATTAGTCACGGTTCTCCAGAGTAACTGAACCAATAGGATGTGTATATTAAACATGTATATATAGAGAGAGAGACAGAGAGACAGAGAGATTAAGGAATTGGTTCACGATGATAGAGACTGAAAAGTCCAGACCCAGAAGAGCCAGTGATTTAGTTCCTGCCCAAGTCTGAAGACAGGAGAAGACCAATGTTCCAGCTTGAAGACAGTCAGGCAGAGGGCAAGAATTCTTTCTTACTCAGCCCTTTGTTCTATTCAGGCTGTCAGTGGATTGGATGAGTCCCACCCACACTGGGGAGGGCAATCTGCTTTACTCAGTTTACCTATTCAGATGTTAATCTCATCCAGAAACACCCTCACAGACACATCCAGAATAATGTTTAACCAAATGTCTGGGTTCTCCATGGCCCAGTCAAGGTGACACATAAAATTAACCACCACACATACTTTATGTACATATGGATTCATAAGAAGCACAACTTTTTGAAGATTAAAAAAATAGGAAAATGCCCTTGGTCACACCCATGGAGCCTGCACTTGACAAGAGGATAATCCTTAACGTGAAAAGGCGCTGTTACAGCCTTTCTATCACTCTTTGGAGACCTTGCCTCTATTCTCTAGAATCGCACAGTCCTCTAGTCTTCTGACCTGAAACAGTCCTCCTCAGTGAGGCGATTAGGTGTGATCCCAGCCTGTAATGCATTGTAGCTTTTAACTATTCAGCCAGAGTTTCTGATTCAGCACATTTTAATCAATTTTATTTGCTAAAATCAAGGAGATGTCATCTGTAGCAATCCCAGCTGACCTCCCAAAGTCAGACTGATAAAAATATTAATGTCAGTTCCCTGCTGCCTGGCAGAGACAACACCCAGCTTGACAAGCAAACAAATGTCTGCTGGAGGCTAGTGAACCCATATTAATGAATAGCTTCATCAGTGAAAGCTACACTCAAGGCAGAGCTGCCACAGGCTGAACCCTCACTAGAGGCTCAGATGGCTTTCTGGTGAGATCCTCTTGTCCATCAACATCAGTTAGATGTGTCTGCCTAGACGATCTCCATCCTCAATAATGTGCTCCAGGTTGGGTGCTAGGATCACCCACACAGCTCTTAACTTTTTCTATTCTCCCGGCCAAGGTATCCTCCTCTTACTATCTGTCACTTACTTCCAGCTGTGACAGTTCCCCCTGAGGACACAAAGCAATTCCAAATAGGAGTAAAGGGTTATTTCTACGGGTCACAGTCTTATGATCCCTGGCTTCATTCAGCCCAAGAGTGTGTTTTTTGGGTCACATTGTTTGGCTTCTGCAGTTCTTACAAGACAATTACCAGGTGGAGATTGTGTGGCTCACAAAACAAGCAGTTCAGCACCTTCCATCTAACTCATGTCCCTCTATGAGTATTTATGCTTCTTATCTGGCCACTGCAGGCTCTGAGTTTGTAGCTCCTGTTTTAACTGGAGCCATGATGGAGTGAATCATGTATTAAGATCCTAATGTCACAGACACACGTCTTTTATCCAGGGCAGTGCTGGGCAGCTGCACAGCCAGCCTCTGGACTCCTACTTCAGTGCTCATTGCTTAGCCCCCTCCATTTCCATCTTTCCACCCTTAGTCTTTTTTTTTTTAATTGAGGTATAATTGACATACAACATTATGTTTGTTTCAGGTGTACAACATAATAATTCGATATTTGTATATATTGCGAAATGATCACCACAATAAGTCTAGTTAACAACCGTCACCATACAGAATTTTTTTCTTGTGATGAGAATTTTTAAGATCTATTCTTTAATCATTCTTTAATTCTTCATCCATCAATAGACACTTAGGTTTCTTCTGTCTTGGCTATTGTGAATAGTGTTGCAATGAACATGAGGTGTATATATCTTTTCAAATTAATGTTTTCATTTTGGAGGAGGATAAATACCCCAAAGTTGAATTGTTAGATCATATGGTAATTCTATTTTTAATATTTTGAGAAGCCTCCATACTGTTTTCCATAGTGGTTGCACAGATTTATATTCGCACACACAGTAGACAAGGTTTTCTTTTCTCCACATCCTCACCAACACTTGTAATTTATTGTCTTTTTGATAATAGCCATTCTGGCAGGTGTGAAGTGATATCTCATTGTGGTTTTGAGTTGGATTTTCCTGATAATTAATGATGTTGAGCACCTTTTCATGTATCTGTTGGCCATCTGTAGGTCTTTGGAAAAATGTCTATTCACATCTCTACCCATTGTTTATTTTTTTGCTATTGAGTTGTATGAGTTTTTTATATTTTTTGGATATTAATTCCTTAACAGATACATGATTTGCAAATATTTTCTCCCATTTGGTAGTTTGCCTTTGCATTTTGTTGATGGTTTCCTTTGTTGTGCAGAAGTTTTTTAGTTTGATGAAGTCCCATTTTTTTGTTTATTTTTGCTTTTGTTTCCTATGCTTTTGGTGTCATATACAAAAAAAAATCATCACCAGGACCAATGTCAAGAAATTTACTGCCTATGTTTTCTTCTAGGAGTTTTATGGTTTCAGGTCTTACGTCCAAGTCTTTAATAGATTTTCAGTTCATTTTTATGTATGGTGTAAAATAGTAGTCCAATTTCATTCTTTTGCATGTAGCTGTCCAGTTTTTCCAACACCATTTATTAAAGAGACTGTTGTTTCCCAACTGCATATTCTTGGCTCCTTTGTCAAAAATTAATTAATTAATGTATTAGTTTATTCTGGGTTTTCTACTCTGTTCCATTGATCTATGTGTCTGTTTTTATGCCAGTATCACACTATTTTGATTACTAGAGCTTTGTAATATAGTTTGGAAACAGGCAGCATGATATCTCCAGCTTTGTTCTTGTTTCTCAAGATTGCTTTAGCTATTTGGGGTCTTTTGTAGTTCTGTACAAATTTTAGGATTGTTTGTACTATTTCTGTGAAAAATGCCATTTGAATTTTGATAGAGATTGCATTGAATCTTTAGATCACTTTGGGTAGTATGGACATTTTAACAATATTAATTCTTCAAATCCATTAGCACAAAATATCTTCCCATTTATTTTTATCTTCTTCAGTTTCTTTCATCAATGTCTTATAGTTTTCAGTGTACAGGTTTTTCATCTCCTTGGTTAAATTTATTTCTAGGTATTTTATTCTTTTTGGTGCAATTGTAAATGAGATTGTTTTCTTAATTTCTCTTTCTGATAGCTTGTTAATAGTATATATTCTTTTTGGTGCAATTGTAAATGAGATTGTTTTCTTAATTTCTCTTTCTGATAGCTTGTTAATAGTATATAAAAATGTAACAGATTTCTGTGTATTGATTTTGTATCCTGCAAATTTACTGAATTCATGTATTAGGTCTGACAGTTTTTTGGTGGAGTTTTTAGGGTCTTCTGTATATAATACCATGTAATCTGTAAATAGTGTTTTACTTCTTTCCAATTTGGATGCCTTTTATTTCTTTTTTTATTAATTTTTATTGGAGTAGAGTTGCTTTACAATGTTGTGTTAGTTTCTGCTGTACAGCAAGATGAATCAGTTATACATATACATATATACTCTTTTTTAGATTCCCTTCCCATTTAGGTCACCACAGAGAATTGAGTAGAGTTCCCTGTGGTATACAGTAGGTTCTCATTAGTTTTCCATTTCATATAAGGTAGTGTATATATATATTAATCCTAATTTCCCATTACATCCCACCCCCACTTCCCCCCCTTGGTAACCATACGTTTGTTTTCTACATCTGTGATCCTATTTCTGCTTTGCAAATAAGTTCATCTGAACCATTTTTCTAGATTCCACATATAAGTGATATTATACAATATTTGTCTTTCTCCTTCTGACTTACTTCACTCTGTATGTCAGATTCTAGGTCCATCCACATCTCTACAAATGACCCAGTTTCGTTCCTTTTTATGTCTGAGCAATATTCAATGGTATACATGTACCACTTCTTTATCCATTCCTCTGTAGATGGGCATTTAGGTTGCTTCCATGTTCTGGCAACTGTAAATAGTGCTGCAATGAACAACCAGGTGCATGCGTCCTTTCGAATTATAGTTTTCTCTATGGATATTCCCAGAAGTGGAATTGCTGGATCATATGGTAGTGCTATCTTTAGTTTTTTTTTGTTTTTTTTTTTTGTGGTACACGGGCCTCTCACTGTTGTGGCCTCTCCCGTTGCGGAGCATGGGCTCTGGACGCGCAGGCTCAGCGGCCATGGCTCACGGGCCCAGCTGCTCCACGGCACGTGGGATCTTCCCGGACCGGGGCACGAACCCGTGTCCCCTGCATCGGCAGGCGGACTCTCAACCACTGCGCCACCAGGGAAGCCCTATCTTTAGTTTTTGAAGGAATCTCCATACTGTTCTCCATAGTGTTTGTACCAATTTACATTCCCACCAGCAGTGTAGGAGGGTTTCCTTTTTCCACACCCTCTCCAGCATTTATTGTTCGTAGATTTTTTGATGATGGCCATTCTGACCCCGGTGTGATGTGATACCTCATTGTAGTTTTGATTTGCATTTCTCTAATAATTAGTGATGTTGAGCATCTTTTCATGTGTTTTTGTCCATCTGCCTGTCTTCCTTGGAGAAATGTCTGTTTAGAACTTCTGCCCATTTTTTTGATTGGGTTGTTGTTGTTGTTTTAATATTGAGCTGTATGAGTTGTTTGTATATTTTGGAGATTAATCCCTTGTCAGTTGCTTCATTTCCAAATATTTTCTTCCATTCTGAGGGTTGTCTTTTCATTTTGTTTATCGTTTCCTTTGCAGTGCAAAAGCTTTTAAGTTTCATTAGGTCCCATTTGTTTGTTTTTGTTTTTATTTTCATTACTCTAGGAGGTGGATCCAAAAAGATCTTGCTGCAATTCATGTCAAAGGGTGTTCTGCCTATGTTTTCCTCTGAGGTTTTATAGTATCCAGCCTTACATTTAGGTCTTTAACCCATTTTGAATTTATTTTTCTGTATGGTGTTAGAGAATGTTCTAATTTCATTCTTTTACATGTAGCTGTCCAGTATCCCCAGCACCACTCATTGAAGATATTGTCTTCTCCATTGCATATTCTTGGCTCCTTTGTTACAGATAAGGTGACCATAGGTGCATGGGCTTATCTCTGGGCTTTCTATCCTGGTCCATTGAGCTATATTTCTATTTTTGTGCCAGTACCATACTGTTTTGATGACTGTAGCTTTGTAGTATAGTCTGAAATCAGGGAGTATAATTCCTCCAGCTCATTTTTCTTTCTCAAGATTGCTTTGGCCATTCGGGGTTTTTGTGTTTCTGTACAAATAACAACATTTTTGTTCTAATTCTGTGAAAAATGCCATTGGTAAGTAGGTATGGGTTGCATTGAATGTGTAGATTGCTTTGGGTAGTATAGTCATTTTCAAAATATTAAGTCTTCCAATCCAAGAACACAGTATATCTCTCCATCTGTTTGTATCATCTTTAATTTCTTTCATCAGTGTCTTATAGTTTTCTGCATACAGATATTTTGCCTCCTTAGGTAGGTTTATTCCTAGCTATTTTATTCTTTTTGCTGCAATGGTGAATGGAATTGTTTCCTTAATTTCTCTTTCTGATCTTTCATTGTTAGTATATAGGAATGCAAGAGATTTCTGTGTATTAATTTTGTATCCTGCAACTTTACCAAATTCATTGATGAGCTCTAGTAGTTTTCTGGTAGCATCTTTAGGATTCTCTATGTATAGTATAATGTCATCTGCAAACAGTGACAGTTTTACTTCTTCTTTTCCAATTTGGATTCCTTTTATTTCTTTTACTTCTTTGGTAGCTGCGGCTAGGACTTCCAAAACTATGTTGAATAAAAGTGGTGAGAGTGGACATCCTTGTCTTGTTCCTGATCTTAGAGGAAATGCTTTCAGCTTTTCACCATTGAATATGATGTTAGCTCTAGGTTTGTCATATATGGCCTTTATTACGTTGAAGTAGTTTCTCTCTAAGCCCATTTTCTGAAGAGTTTTTATCATAAGTGAGTGTAGAATTTTGTAAAAATGTTTTTCTGCATCTACTGAGATGATCATATGGTTTGTACTCTTCAATTTGTTGATGCAGTGTATCACACTGATCGATTGGCATACATTGATGAATCCTTGCATCCCTGGAATAAATCTCACTTGATCAGGGTGTATGATTCTTTTAATGTGTTGTTGGATTCGGTTTGGAAGTATTTTCTTGAGGATTTCTGTGTCTATGTTCATCAGTGATATTGGCAGGTAATTTTCTTTTTTTGTGATATCTTTGTCTGGTTTTGTTATTAGGGCAATGGTGGCCTCATAGAATGAGTTTGGGAGTATTCATTCCTCTGCAATATTTTGGAAGAGTTTCAGAAGGGTGTGTTAACTCTCCTCTAAATGTTTGCTAGAATTCACCTGTGAAGTCATCTTGTCCTGGACTTTTGTTTGTTGGGAGTTTTTAATCACAGTTTCAATTTCATTACTTGTGATTTGTCTGTTCATATTTTCTATTTCTTCCTGGTTAAGTCTTGGAAGGTTGTACCTTACTAGTAATTTGTCCATTTCTTTTAGGTTGTCCATTTTATTGGCACATAGTTGAGTGTAGCAGTCTCTTAATGATCCTTTGTAATTCTGAGGTGTCCATTGTAACTTCTCTTTTTTCATTTCTAATTTTATTGATTTGAGTCCTCTCCATTGTTTTCTTGATGAGTCTGACTAAATGTTTATCAATTTTGTTTATCTTCTCAAAGAACCAGCTTTTAGTTTCATTGAACTTTGCTATTGTTTTCTTCATCTCTATTTCATTTATTTCTGCTCTGATTGCTATGATTTCTTTCCTTCTACTAACTTTGGGTTTTGTTTGTTCTTCTTTCTCTAGTTGCTTTAAGTGTGAGTTAGGTTGATTATTTGAGATTTTTCTAGTTTCTTGAGATAAGATTGTATTTCTATAAACTTCCCTTTTAGAACTCCTTTTGCTGAGTCCTGTAGGTTTTGGATCAATGTGTTTTCACTGTCATTTGTCTTTAGGTTTTTTTTTTTTTTTTTTTTTTTTTTTGCGGTATGCGGGCCTCTCACTGCTGTGGCCTCTCCCGCTGCAGAGCACAGGCTCTGGACGCACAGGCTCAGTGGCCATGGCTCACGGGCCCAACTGTTCCGTGGCATGTGGGATCCTCCCGGACCGGGGCACGAACCCACGTCCCCTGCATCGGCAGGCAGGCTCTCAACCACTGCGCCACCAGGGAAGCCCTAGGTATTTTTTGATTTCCTCTTTGATTTCTCCAGTGACCCATTGGGTATTTAATAACATATTATTTAGCCTCCATGTGTTAGTGATTTTTAAAGTTTTTTTCCCCAGTAATTGATTTCTAATCTCATAGCATTGTGGTCAGAAAAGATACTTGATATGATTTCAATTTTCTTAAATTTACTGAGGCTTGATTTGTGACCCAAGATGTGATCTATCCTAGAGAATGTTCTGGGTGCACTTGAGAAGAAAGTGTATTCTGCTGCTTTTGGGGGGAATGCCCTATAAATATCAATTAAGTCTATCTGGTCTAATGTGTCATTTAAGGCTTGTGTTTCATTAATTTTTTGTCTGGATGATCTGTACATTAGTACAAGTGGGGTGCTAAAATCCCCCACTGTTATTGTGTTACTGTTGATTTCCCCTTTTATGGCTGTTAGGATTCACCTTATATATTGAGGTGGTCCTATGTTGGGTACATATATATTTACAATTGTTATATCTTCTTCTTGTATTGATCCCTTGATCATTATGTAGTGACCTTCCTTGTCTCTTGTAACAGTCTTTATTTTTAAGTCTATTCTGTCTGATACGAGCATTGCTACTCCAGCTTTCTTTTGATTTCCAATTGCATAGACTATCTTTTTCCATCCTCTCACTTTCAGTCTGTATGTGTCCCTAGGTCTGAAGTGGGTCTCTTGTAGCCAGCATATATAGTGGTCTTGTTTTTGTATCCATTCACAGCCAGTCTGTATCTTTGGGTTGGAGCATTTAATCCATTTACATTTAAGGTAATTATCGATATATATATTCCTATTACCATTTTCTTAATTGTTTTGGGTTTTTGTTTTGTTTTGTTTTGTTTTTTTGCAGTACGCGGGCCTCTCACTGTTGTGGCCTCTCCCATTGTGGAGCACAGGCTCCAGACGTGCAGGCTCAGTGGCCATGGTTCACGGGCCCAGCCACTCCGCGGCATGTGGGATCTTCCCAGACCAGGGCATGAACCCGTGTCCCCTGCATCGGCAGGCGGACCCTCAACCACTGCGCCACCAGGGAAGCCCCTAGGGTTTGTTTTTGTAGGTCTTTTTTCCCCTTCCTCTTGTTCTCTTCTCTTGTGGTCTGATGACCATCTTAGTGTTGTGTCTGGGTTGCTTTTTCGTTTATGTATGTGTATCTATTGTAGTTTGGTTGGTTTGCATTTCCCAGGAGGTTTTAATAAAACAGTCTATAAATATGCAAATGCAATTCCCGTTTCCTGCATTTGTACTCTTCTCTCCTCAATGTTGCTGGTTTTGCTATCATATTTGTGTATGGATGATTTCCTGCTTTTACTGTTTGTTTGTCTTTTCCAGTGAGCTTTCCCATTTCTGATTTTCTTGCTTCTAGTTGTGGTTTATTTTTTTTCTTTTTCCCCTGCCTAGAGAAGTTCCTTTAACATTTGTTGTAGGGTTGCTTTGATGGTGTTGAATTCTCTTAGCTTTTGCTTGTCTGTAAAGCTTTTGATTTCTCCATTGAATCTGAATGAGAGCCTTGCTGGGTAGAGTATTCTTGGTTGTAGGTTTTCCCCTTTCATAACTTTAAATATGTACTGCCACTCCCTTCTGACCTGTAGAGTTCTGCTGAAAAATCAGCTGATAACCTTATGGGGAGTTCCTTGTATGTTATTGGTTGCTTTTCCCTTGTTGCTTTTAATATTTTTTCTTTGTATTTAATTTTTGTTAGTATGATTAATATGTGTCTTTACATGTTCCTCCTGATCCTGTTGGGACTCTGTGCACTTCCTGGACTTGGGCGACTATTTCCTTTCCCATTTTTGAGAAGTTTTCAACTATAATCTCGTCACATATTTTCTCAGGCCCTTTCTCTTTCTCTTCTTCTTCTGGGACCCCTATAATTCAAATGTTGGTGTTTGTAATGTTGCCCCAGCAGTCTCTGAGACTGTCCTCATTTCTTTTCATTCTTTTTTCTTTATTCTGTTCCACAGCAGTGGTTTCCACCATTCTGTCTTCCAGCTCACTTATCAATTCTTCTGCCTGTTATTGCATTGTTGATTCCTTATAGAGTATTTTTCATTTCAGTTATTGTATTTTTCATCTCTGTTTGTTTGTTCTTTAGTTCTTCCAGGTCTTTGTTAAACATTTCTTGCATCTTCTCAATCCGTGTCTCCATTCTTTTTCCAAGATCTTGGATCATCTTTATTATCATTACTCTGAATTCTTTTTCAGGTAGATTGCCTTCTCCTCTTCATTTAGTTGTTCTTATAGGTTTTAATCTTGCTCCTTTGTCCACAACAGATTTCTCTGCCGTCTCATTTTGTCTAACTTATTGTGTTCATGGTCTCCTTTCTGCAGGCTGCAGGATCATAGCTCCTCTTCCTTCTGGTGTCTGCCCCAGGTGGGTGAGGTGGGTATTGAGCGAGGCCTCCCCTTTGCTCTCTGGTTGCCACCTCCCTGTCAGAGGCATCGTGTACTCCCTAGTTGTTGAAGTAAATGTCCCAAGATCTGTTTCTTAGCTATGTTTCTGATCTGCAGTGTGAAGTAGGTGGGATTGATAGAGTTTCTTCAGCAGTAATTTTACTGTGGTAACCTGAATTGAAGCTTATGAGATGCTCAAGCTCATTTCCTCATACCTCTTCACACATCACACTTCAGCAAACAGTTGCTCCCATTCAAAGAAAGGAGAAGTTGGGGACAACTGCAGCAGTGGAGGAGGTGATGACCTCTTCGGTCAAACTGGGGGCAGAGAAGGGAATGGCTAGCCTCAGCCTTGAATCACAGCAAAAGGAAACAGCACACCAATAAGAAGGCAGTGAGGAAGACCTCATAAAACCCCTATTTCTTTTTTTTTTTTCCTTGCCTAATTGCTCTGGCAGGACTTCCAATACTGTGTTGACTAGTAGTGGTAAGAGTGGGAATCCTTTTCTTCTTCCTGATCTTAGAGGAAAAGTTTACAGCTTTTTAACCTTGATTGTGATGTTAGCTGTGGGCTTGTCACATATGACCTTTATTATGTTGAGGTACATACCCTCTATAACCACTTTGTTGAGAGTTTTTATCATGAATGGATGTTGAATTTAGTCAAATGCTTTTTATGTATCTATTAAATGATTATATGATTTTTATCCTTCGTTTTGTTAATGTGATGTATATAATTGATTCATTTTTGGACGTTAAAACCACTCTTGCAGCCCCAGAATAAATCCCACTTGATTATGGTATATGATCCTTTTAATGTATTGTAGAATTTGGTTTGTTAATATTTTGTTTGGGATTTTTGCATCTAAGTTCATCAGGGATATTGTCTGCTCTTAGTCATAAGTGGTGACCCCAGCATGATTCCTTCCATTGGAAATGAGGAAGAACCAAGCTAGTCCCATGCAAGGGAGCAACAAACCCAAGCAGCTTCTTTTCAACTCTCCAAGGGCAGAGCTAATTCTTACCTTGCTCCAAAGAGAAATGTGGTCTGAAAAGAGAAGAATCATTTGAAAAATCTAGCAGTTCATGCAGTGAGTGATGTCATGCTGACCACAGTGTGTGAAATGGCCTAATGAGTGTGTGACATGTGATGCAGTGGCCTCCCTGCAAGGATGATGGGCTCCCCAATGGATCAACTTCATCCTTAGATTCCCCCTACAGCCAAAGTGCACAGCTGCAGCCATCAGCTTTGCCCATGCAGCCCCCTAGATACAGCCTGTTTGTACAAACTGAACAATAAACAGAGAATTTGGTACTGCAGAGGCATGGCAAAGGCCTGCTGCCTCCTAAACAACTAAAGTGTAAAGTCTCATGGGGTGGATGCCCTGCATTGGCAGGGTTTTTGTTTAACAAAACTAGCCAGCGGAACAAAACTCTCATCAGCTAGAAACTTAAGCAAAAAGGCCATCCAGCAGTTTTGTTGCCCGGGACTTTCCTGTAATTAGAGAGGGATGGAGAGGATGAAATGATCTGGGTGGAGGGATTCTCAGACCCAGGATTGAGGGTCAAACGAAAAGCAGAGACATGTGACATTTTCACGCAGCTTTGGGAAGACAGGGAGAAAGGAGAGGAAGAGAAAGAAAGAGGAGGTCAGAGGAGGAGGCAAGAATAAAAGAGGGAAAGGGAAAGGAGAAACTGACCCAAAGGACACCAAGAAATGTGCATGCCTGCCCTGCCTGAGGTCCAAACTCGCCAACCCTATCGACCACTGGCCTATTGATGCGGCTCCCAGGGACCTCTGTCAGGAGCACAGTCTGTGGAGTTAGATCTGGGGCAAGTCACTGAATCTCTCTTTGTCTCCATTTCCTTGTTTTTATCTCAAGGGCAATAATAATAATAACACGCACCTCCTATCATGGTTATGAGATTCATTGAAGTGGTGTATGTTACATGTTTAGCACAGGGACTGGCTTACACTTAAATGCACAAGAACTGCCAACCCTCACCAATGCTGTCTGTCAGATGTGAGATAAAGCCTGGTGTCCCTGGAGTCCTCCACTCTTGCTGGGATGCAGCTCCCTCGGGAAAGCTGATGTTTCCAAATGGCACCCCTGAACAAATGGCACACAAGCTCAGGCTGCTTTGCCACATCTGTGTGCAAACCTCTAAGCAATTGCTCTCTATAGTAAGGTAGAGGGGCTGGAGACCAGAGACTGTGAATCCTGCCCCTTTCCCCCAGTAAAGCCTGCTCTGCACCTGAACCTGCTGGTGACAGGGTGGTTAATGCTTCCTGCCAGGCAAGACAGCTCACTGATCCCTTGCTGTTTTCCTTGAGGTTAGAAGGGGAGCAGAGGTCCTGCTCCCTAGAGGCACTCTGGGAGGAAGACTGGACCCTGGGCCTCTCTGCCCTGCCTATTTCCCTTTCCTAAATGGTGACACAGAGCCACAGGGTGTCCAGGCATGAAGGGATGTCACAGGCTGGGACAGGGCAGTCATCCTAGAGGTAATCATTGTGAAATCTGGAGCCTTGATGCCATGTGGGACCCAAGGCTTCCTGCATAACTCTTGCAGAATACATGGGAGGCAAGGATAATGTCTGAGGTTGACCGTCTCCTCATCAAGATGGTGGATGCAGGGGCCTGCCAAGGCTAGGTTTAAATTGATTTCTTTTTTTTTTTTTTTTTTTTCAGTACGCAGACCTCTCACTGTTGTGGCCTCTCCCGTTGTGGAGCACAGGCTCTGGACGCGCAGACTCAGCGGCCATGGCTCACGGGCCCAGCTGCTCCACGGCACGTGGGATCTTCCCGGACTGCAGCACGAACCTGCGTCCCCTGCATCGGCAGGCGGACTCACAACCACTGCGCCACCAGGGAAGCCCTAAGTTGATTTAAAGAAAATAAGAATTGTTATACTTATTGTGAGCTTGCAGTTGTGAACTATGGTTCATAGTGTTACACATCCAACAACTGCCCTCTCCCTCCACAGCCGTCTTCAGTCCAGCATAGTAGGGGCCAGGGCCACCTAGCTCGTCTCCCCACTTCCTCTTTCTCTCCTCCAACCCATCCTCCATGTAACAGCCACAGTGGCACTTAAGAATGCGCATCTGATTGTGCCTCTCCCCTGATAAGAACACGGAGGTCCTTGCTCACCTGGCTCAGAGATCCTCCACTGTCAGCTCTACCTGACACCCTCCCTCTCCACTCACCCCCTCCACCTCCTTTTCACCACGGGCCAGGTACTCTTCTACATGTTGCATCACCTCGTTTAGTCCCCACCACTTATGTGTATCTTCCATTATCATCTTCATTGTGCTGGTAAGCACACCGAGGCACAGGAAAGTTAAATTACTTGTCAGGGGTTACCCAGCCAGGAGCCCCAAATCTGTTCCTTACCCACCTTAGTAAATGGCACCACCAGACACCCAGAACCTCAAGCCAGAAACCCAGGAAACCCATCCTTGATCTGCTTCTTTCCATCACCCTCCACATGTACTCCAACAGCAAGGCCTGTAGGTACTACCTTCAAAATGCCTCAAACCCACACACTTCCTTCTCCCTTTTCACTGCCCACCAGGCTGATCCAAGCAACAACCACTTTTCACCAGAATGACTCCAACAGCTTCCTCACTGGCTTGCCTGCTCTAACTCATGCCCTTCATGCATTTCATCTCCCTCTTTCTTTCTTTCCTTCCTTTTTTCCCTCCTCCTTATTTTCTCCTTCCTTGTTTTTTCCTGTCTTCCTTTTCTCCCTTTCTCCCTCCAATCCTTTATTCTTTCTTTCTTTCTGTTTTAAAATGTATATTTTATTATTATTCAGGTTCATGAGGCCAACATATCTGATGATTGCCGTTAAAATAACAGTCGGTTACATTTCCCAAGAGGAGAGGGCATGTCATACCATGCAGGGCCACACAGGGAAGCAGTAAGGTCAGTCAGGAGGCAGGGCGAGTGAGGGAATAATGTGAACAAGAGCCTTTATTGTGAAATCCATGGAAAAGAACAGAAGAGGCAGGGTAAGCAGGTTTGGGGTTGGCTAGTTTTAATAATTTCGGTGGGCTCTGGAGTGTAGAGGCTGTCCCTAGTTTCCTGGAAGCTGGCCCTGGGTGATGAGGGCAGGGTGATAGTGGCCCAGAATATGAAAGCCTGATAGAGGAGGAGGTTGGGCTCTGGACTGAGGAACTGGCAGTCTCTCCAGCGTCAGCAAAGCCCCCAAATATCAAAGTATCACAAATATAGAAAATGTAGAAAATTTAAAAGTCTTGATTAATACTCTTGCCTTTCTTCCTTTCTTCTTTATTTTTTGCTTCAGAGCTTTTTAAATGCAAATAACCTTCCCCAGGTACAGTTGAAGCCCATGCTCTACCCTTCCACTACAAAATTACTTTCCTTCTCCATAAAAATATCCAGATGTTTATAAAGTTTGCATAAATGATGTCATAGTATATGATATAAATGTGTGTATAGAGAGTCTCCAAAATATACCTAAGAAAGTACCAAAACACAAAAATAAAGAGAATATGAGTAAAACAGTGTTTCACTGAAGAGAGTTTCCAAAATTGAAGAAAGTGCATCTTGAAGGAATAGCAGCATAAACAAAAATAAATCCACACCTGGACACCTCATAGTGAAGCCAGAGGGTGTCACAGGCAGGGAGAAATATTTTAAAGGGCATCTGAAGGTAAATATTAACCACAAATGAGTGACCATTGATCAGAGACTGCTGACTAGTCTGGAAATATTTACCATAGACAGTGTGATAATGTCAGCATAGACATAAAGGACACCTTAACGTCAGCTTAGAGTTCTATGCCCAACTAAACTTTCCAGACCTTTGCTTAAAAAGGAAAAACAAAAAACTGCTGAAGGATATGCTTCAACCCAAGGAAACATGAGTCTAGAGAGAAGACCGGGAAGGGAAAAACAGTAGTGAACATAAAAATTGATAGAATATGTATGATGGTTAATTGCATGTGTCAACTTGACTGGCTCCTGGGGTGTCCAGATATGAGGTTAAACATGATTTCTGGGTGTGTCTGTGAGGGTGTTTCTGGATGAGATTAACATTTGAATATTAGACTGAGTGGCCCACACTGGGGAGGGGTGGGGCTCATCCAATCCATCCAGGGCCTGAATAGAACAAAAAGCCAGAGGAGGGGAGAGTGTACACTCTCTGATTGATTGCTTGAGCTGGGACATCAGTCTTCTCCTGCCCTCAGGCTTGGGGTTATACTACTGGCTCCCCCGTTCTCAGACCGGGCTTTTCTAGGCCTCCAGCTTGCAGACTGCAGATCGTGGGATTTCTCTGCCTTCTTTACTGTGTGAGTCCGTTCCTTATAATAAATACCTGGATGTAGATCTAGATGTGGCTACAGATGTGTATCCTATTGGTTCTGTTTCTCTGGAGAACCCTGACTAGTATAATATGTTTAATTTATCAGTGACTGTTGTAAAAAATCTATTTTCCCTAAATTAGGAAAAGATAAAACTAAAACATGGACAAGGGGAAGGGATGTTCCATGAAGAGTTAAAGCACATTAAGGTCTGTTTAAGAAGAGGATGAAAACACACAAAATAGCTTCAGGAAATTTATAGAAATAAAGAACAGGTGAGCGCTTTCCAATTTTCACCATATAAGCCATGTTTTAAAAAACATCCTTGTACATGTGTTCATGTTTTGGAGACACAGATTCCAGTCACATTCACAGTGAGGTTTGCCTATAGAGGACCACACAGTATGTGAGTATATCTAGTCATCAGCAACAAAACATCCTTAGGGATTTAGGGTTTTCTGCTCTCTGTAAAATATACCTTCCATGGGGAAAATTAGATGCATGCTAATTAAGGGCACTCCTAAATTGGATCCCTCCTGAATGCATAGGTTCTATGACAATGGTCAGAAACATCAGACAACAAGGTCCTACTGTATGGAACATAGGATTATATTCAATATCCTATAATAAACCATAATGGAAAAGAATATAAAAAAAGAATGCGTATATATATATATATATATATATACACACACACCTATACATATATATATAACTGAATCACTTTGCTGTACAGCAGAAATTAACACAACATTGTAAATCAACTATTCAATAAAAAAAAAAGAAACGTCAGCCTAGCGGTTATATATGGCCCACAGAGAAATTTTGTTTAGCTCATTCAGTTTAATCTTTTAAAAAATTATTTGCCAACACATAAAACAAAGGAAATTCCACATAGAAATCCATATTGCCATCTTCCCTTGGAAAACTGTGCTATTATATTTAGCAACCCTGATTCCCTGAGAGTCACCCGCCACAGGGCAAGGCTGACGGAAGCCAACCCTGGGGAAGGACTTGCACGCTTTTCTTTGTTTCAATCCATTTCTTAGCAGCCAGGCCCAGAGGGCATCTGAGTGCGCCAGTGCTGTGGGGTCTATTGTATTCATAACCATTTTTATTTGAGTATTTCCAAGCCTCCTCTCTGGATCTAGTTACTGTAAAGCAATGGTTAAGAGCTGCTATTCTGTCTTCTTTGGGAAGAAGTTCACCATCTGCATGGTCTTTGTGGATACTCCCCATTCCGGGAGCGAACAGCTGCTTGGAAAACACCGCCTCCCGCCCCTCCCCCTCCCCCCCCCCCCCGCCCCAGTTACATTGTGTTCTATGGCAGCTACGGGGCCCACATTCTCCCCCAGGGCTGAGAGAGACACTTCACTTTTCTGAAAATTACTGACTCACTTTGTTCAACCTTTGGAGGCTGGGTTAATATTAGAATTATTTAATTATTTGAAAAGGTAGTATATTTGCCTGGTTGAAAATTTTAAAAATTATAAAATGATATTTAAAGAATTTTCTTTCTCCCATCTTTTCTACCATCTACCCAGCTTCTACACACCTCTTCCCCCACCAAATAAATGGACAGTTATTACTTTTTGATGTATCTTTGTAGAGAATTTTTTAATCCGTATACATACAAAAGCAATGTACGGTCTCCCTCCATCTTTAACTCAAACGGTAACATGCCTCCATCTTTAACTCAAATGGTAACCTGCCTCACTTGTTTTCACATTTTTTTAAAGTATATGTGGAGAATTTTTCACGTGGCTAAAGAGAGGACTCCTCATTGTTTTTCATAGTCACTGAAGATTCCGTTGCATGGATGTTCACAATTATTCAACCCGACCCCAATTGATGAACTTTTAGGTTGTTCCATATGTTTGCTCTTACAAACATTGCTGCAACAAATAACCTTGAGCATACTGAATAATATAGTTGACATCTCATCAACTAGCAACTCTCCTGCAGAATCTAAACCAGCACAAATTCCCTGACCTTGTACAGTAAATAAGCCTCATCTCCTCTGTTGGTCATCTGCTCCTCCGCATTCACAGAAACGCCACCACACCACCACGGAATATCCAGACGCTTGAAGTCTAAACAACGTACAGACCTCTCGCCTTTTATGCTCTCCAGTGACTCTTGCAGATTAAAAAAGCAAAACGATTTAATCCGTCTCTCTCACCCCCTGGCAGTGTTATAAAATGTGGGTTCAGGAGAACATGGAAAATTAGATGATTTTCTTATGTTAGTTGTCTTTTGAGTTATTAAGCAGTATTAATATAGTACAATATGCACATAATTAACAAGCCTTCTGAATTTATTACATATGCTTTTTCTTGTTCCTTTTAATTAGCCAGCACTCTAGTTGGAGGTGGCATAGTGATTCAAATGATGGCTAAATGTGTCAGATGGTGACAAAATGCACTAACCTGCAGAAGGGAGAGAAGAAAATTCTAGAAATACCATAAGATATTTTTATCCCATTAAATGCATAAAAGTTTCTCAATGTATTATTCATAGTATAACCATAGCACAAACAAAGCATGACTTATTGAGTATTTTAATACAGCCTGTTAATGCTATGCAATAAAGTCTATTTTAATATTTAATATGATCTGTGAATTTTGAACTTTTTTCAAGAATGATCTTGTAGTTTTAAACTAAATTAAATATAGTAGGTGACAAATGAGTCCCTTTGAGCTTCCTTGCAGGCAGTCTGGGCCTGTCAGAGCGGGCAGGTTCAGAAGATGGCTTCAGCTTTGGTGTTCAGACTGTTGTGGAGAAAAGGGTGATATAGCTGTTATTCTGAGAAGTGTGCTGACTCTGGCAGCTCGTCTATTCACAGTCCAGGCAACTGTGAAGGGTTGGGTCCTGTAACCACCATCATGAACAATTATCTTTTGGTTGCCAGCGTTCATTCTTGTTGTTTTGGTAACAGTACATCCATGTAATTAAACCTCTCCCATTAGATGGAGCTTGGTGGGACTACCGATGTCCTGCTCTCCTCTAGGGGTGAGCATGTGACCCAAGTTAGGCAGTGGGAGCCCTCCTGTATCAGTCTGGCTAGGTTTGATGATGCTACAGTAAAAAGCAATTCCAAATTCTCAGAGGATGAATGTAACAAAGTTGATTTCTTTCTCAGGCCACATACCTGTCCCAGGTCAAAAGCGGGGCTTTGCTAACTGCCGTCCCTCAGTCCAGGTTAATTCAGCCTGCCTTTCAATACCTGGTCCTATGATGACAAAGGAACAAAAGAAAACTCTGCAGGGCCTTGTCTCAGTATAAATGCTCCAGGCTGGCACATGTCATTTCTGCTCTAAACCCATTGGCAAGAACAACACATACAGCCCCAACCAACCACAAAGCGTCGAGAAGTAAAATGCTGTCACAATCATCCCAGGGATAGAAAAGGAATATGTGGGCAATAGAACTGACGGCTGACTGCCACACTTTCTCTGTGCATTCTGAATTGTGAGCAGCGAGATAAAAAGAATACTTCTTTTTGGAATCTATTTATCCCATAGAGCTGCCTGGACCACCCTCCAGAGCAGTCTCTGCCATTGAAACTCCTTGGTGCTGCCCTTTCCTCTAAATCCATGCCCTTCAAATGGATTCCCCTTATTCCTGAGTAAGCCTGAGTTGGCATCTGTTTCTCACAACAAACGAACCCCAAGATATCCAGCTAAAAGTGCACTGTGGCTCCAGCCAGCCAACTTGTCATCATGGCTTGGTGTGGTCCTTCTGCCCCTCCCTCCAAAGCTGGTGCCACAGCCATCTGAGAGCAGCAGCCAGGGCACTAACTGAGCAGGGGGACACCAGGGATGACAGGGTTTGCCTGCAGGACACTGTTAGAATCTGTCCAAACCACTATGATCTACCTCCCACAGCTGCTGAGAAAATACCTTTCAGACACAGGGAGGTCCCTGCACAGACCTTGCTATAGAAATTGAAGAATCTTTGAGCCAAAAGGGACCTCAGAAGTGAGCTTACCTGATCCCTGCCTGGTGGGTGAAGAGGGAAAACACTTACCCAAGGTCACATGATTATTTAGTAGCAGAATCCCTAGCTCACATCCTCAGTGGGCGTCCCATAGAGAAAAGTAGAAAACCAACAACAGGGACTTCCCTGGTGGTCTAGTGGCTAAGACTCCATGCTCCAGCAACGAAGTTCCCACGTGCCGAAACTAAGACCCAGCACAGCCAAATAAAAAAAAAAAAAAAGAAAACAACATCACCCATCTGACCATACCTGGGCTGCCCAGTGCCCAGGCAAGGGCCGAACAGGGTCCCCTTGTGTTGTGCCCCCCTCTGGGTGAGCTGGTCCAACTTTGTTTTTTGCTTTCCCAAGAGAAGATCCAACGTGCGGCCACACAGACCACCGGGCAGAACCTCTGTGCTAGGGAGCACTCCTGCTCCTGGAGGAGATACAGCGTGGCCCCCAGGGCAGTGCAGGCAACCCTTCAGCCCTTCTCTGCTCTGGCTGGCTTTCTGCTGGGGGCATTTACACACCTCTTGTCATCCCTTTGCTTATCCAAATTGCTCCCCTCCAAGAAGCCCTAGGGCACTTGTCTACCTTACACTCATTTTAACTTCCCGAGTTTTCCAAAGTGCACCCCTTGAAGTACTCCTCAGAAAAGGGTTCCTGTGTAGGGTTGTCAGATAAAATATAGGCTGCCCAGTGAAACTTGATTTCAGATAAACAATAATTAACTTTTGTAAATATGTTTATTTTCTGTAGGACTTTTCAGAGGCATTAAATGACAATGAGCATTGCAAATTCCTGAGAGAGTTTATGGTCTGCAGCATTACTTCAGTTTACTGCATCACAGGGCTAAGTGTCTCAGATTAAGCAAATAAAAATACAAATAAAAGTTTGAATTTCTGACAAATTATTTTTTGGAAAAGTATGCCCTAAACTTTGCATGAGACATACTTATACTAAAATAATATCAGTTGTTTACCTGAAATTCAAATTTCACTGGTTATCTTGAATTTTATCTGGCAACCCTACTTAGAGGTTATACAGATGCCTGGTGTTTTGATAGGTGTGGGTTAGAGGCTCAGAAAATACATTTGTAAGAAAGACCCCAGGTGGGTAGACCTGATCAGTCTAAGAGTAATGAAGTAGAAGAGGAGTATGTGTGTGTGTGGTAGAGGTGGGGGAGGCAGGGTCTGAAGTGAGGGATTGCCCAGAAATCCAGAGCTTTGAATCCACATCTCCTAACTACTTTAGAATTACTGAAATCTCAGGCTCCTTTTCCCAATAATTTATTCCATGCAGACTTGGGCACAGTGCGTCTTTTAGGAGGCTGTTTGACAGCGCTTAACCACTATCCACATTGTACCTGCTCATAACAAAAAGACAAGTCCCATCTATCATTCTGTAACTCAGAAATGCACAAGTTATACAATATCTGGAATCCACCCAAGAAAAAAATGTCAGTCTACAAATCTAGAATGCTGGAGGCAGAAACCATGTGCTCGGAATCTTTAAAATCACATTTCACTTTGCTACAATGCAGTTCTGTTCCCCTGTGGACGGCCAGATATGTTGGCTGGGAGAGATCCACGTTTGCGGTGCTGAGCCAAGGGGCCACACACCTCTTGGTTAGTACCTATCCAGGTTTAATACCTAATTACTGTCCTCAGATTGCCTCTCAACACTCATTACCAGCACTCAGCAGTTCCTGCTAAGGTGATGGGATCTACGATTAGGACAAAAGAATAGTCGTTTTTTTTTTCAAGTGCTGGTCTCCTTGGAACATTATCATTCAGCAGGATTGGGAGGCACAATTTCCCTTTCCTACTGAAGGCTCCTGAAGAATCAGACAAAGCATTAAGCATTTATAAATAAATTAAACTCTCCCTATGTGAGCAGAGGGCTTCAGCCTGCTTGGTCTCTGTTTCATGCCTATGATGAATTTAGCTGTTCCTCTCCAACACCCAGGCCCAAAGCTGTCCTGACAAATGCGCTCTAAGCTACAGTAATGCTGGATCCCAGAAGTGACAGGCTTCTTTGGATGACCAGATAAAAGCTGCGTTCCTGTTGGTCTGTCCGGTGCCCCAGGCCTATCCTGGGACTCCATGGGAGGACTCTGTCACCTCTGGTCCCACCCAGGATCGAGTGAAGAGACTTTTCTTACTCATGATGATGGTCATTGTGGGTAAACCAGGTGGGACTATCTCCCCTGTCTGCCTGCTGAGTTACCTGCTTCCCAGGCAAGCAGAAAGGGAAGGATAGGGGAGAGAGGAAGGGGAAAGGGAGAAAGGAAAGGGAAGGGAAGAGAGAGAGAGAGAGCGAGAGAGAGGGTGGGAAGAAGGAGAGAAAGACCACAGGGAAAGTAGGGGAGTGAGAAGAGGAAGGGCACAAGCTAGAATATAATGGATAAGTGAGAATTTAAAGTCATTATCAACTTACCGTGAATTCCAGATAGAGTGTTTGGACGCTACAATCATATTTCTTACTAGGAATTCATTCATGTAACAAATGTTCTACTCTCTGGGACACCTGCTAGGGATAGGGCACTGTTCTAGGGGCAACAGTTTGCATTCCAGAGGAGAGAGGAGAGGCAAACAATGACAAACAAACAAGACAATTTCAGACAGCGTCAGTGTTGGAAGGAAACAGCATGGTCATGTCATAGAGAACCAAGAGGGCAGGGAGATTTTAGATGGTAACAGAAGACAGGGGAGGCCACTTTAAGGAGGTGCCAGTGAGGGGAGAGCAGAATGATGGGAAAGAGCTAGCCATGCGAGGCAGGAAGGGAGAGGCTCACATAAAGCCCCACCCCCCCATCCCACTAGCTTCGTAAGTAGGACAGCGGGACAGAGACCAACATGGCCAGAGAGTGATGAGCAAAAGGACACATTACAAGGCAGGAGTCCAATCTTATGTAGGCTTTTAGGGGCTGACAAGGAGTTGGGATTGCATTAATTTGGGAAAATCTGTAAAATGCTCTTGTGATCAGACATATATCGTTGGCCCTTCTTGACAGGAAAACATGGGGCTGTACAACGCATCCCCCAATCCAGGATTTGCTTCTGAATGGCCGTCATGGAGCAGAGAAGAGAGGCTCAGGGTAGCCCCAACATGTGTCTCTCCTCTGAGCTCCAACATCATCCTTGTGGAAGAGGGAAGGCTGATCTGAGTCATGTGTTATAGGAGGTGAAACCCACACTTTTCCTTGCCTACATGACTGCTTTCAAATGGACATCAGGGGGCTGACTAGCTGCCCCAGCAAGACCTCAGAGATGAGACAAAGAGGGTCCATCCCTGTTGGGGTCATGATGACTGGACCAAGTTCTAATTCTCATCTCGGGGGTCCTCATGCCTGGTGAAATCCTTCAGCTTTAGGGCACCAGGCCCCAAATGTTTGGTTCTCTTGGATCAATTCATAGGAGGCTGATTGAGATCAGAATACCATTGTCTAGCATCCAGGACAACCCCACCTACTCTAAGGGTAGCTGGGAAACCATGTGGGGATTGGAAGGCTGCCAGACAGCCCAGAGCCAGCCAAGAACTGGCAGCCTCGCATGATTCAGTCAGGTCCAAATGGGCAAGAACCTACTCACCAGTAGTGTCCATCCCCTTCGTGGATGTGCCATCTCTACCCCAAACTGTGCTTCATAAATACCTACATATCCACGTTGCCCAACCTTTTTTATCATCCACCACAAGCACCATATCCTCCTAGAAAATATGTCCTGATGAGGAAAACGCTGAATGTGGAGTCAGAAGCCTTGAGATTACTTTTGATATTCACCTCTTACTTGCCGTGTGATCTCAGACAAACAATTCACTCGCTCTGAGCCTCATTTTCCTCAATGATAGGTTGGGTCCAGCAATATCCACCTCACAGAACTGAGTATAAAGATTAGCACCAAATACAGCGTTTGGTGTCACAGAGAGTATTTTCTAAGTAACTGCAGTGCTCTGCTTCGATATGGCGCCCGTATTGCAGAGCCCCGAGAACACCCAGCCAAGGAGGCTCTAGGGTGCTGAGGGTGAAACAAAGGGAAAGCAGAGGAAACCACCCAGCTGTGAGGGCTCCAGCTGGAAATCTGATTGCCATGGGGACTTCTGGAGACTGGGCGAAGAGAAATTTCACTGTTTTAAAGGAATCAGAATGTGCTCTTCTCCAGTAGAATTTATGAGTCCAGCAGGCCCCTGGCCAATACAGGCAACTCATTCTGGGGGAAATTAAGTGTCAAATGCATTCGGGCACCCACTGGCAGAATTTTACAGTCATTCTGGCTCTTGGTCTTAGCTTGCTTGTCAAAACATTGACTTTCTTCTGCAGCTCCTAACAAGGCAAGAATCAGGCAATGCTCATAAGTAATGCATCTCTCAACACCTCTGCTTGAAAAGATGAGACACCTCAAACTCCGGCTCTATTGGAGTTTGGGGGCAGTAATATGACACTGAAGTCATTTGCTCCTTGTCACATCAGGAGAACTTTACGGCTTTTCAGTCTGGCCAAAGACTTTCCCCAGATGAATCAAGCTTCCAGAGTTGAGATGTCTAATATCATACTCTGGAAGAGAGAAGAGATATATGGGCAGATCCATCACATGAGTCACATGTCCCTGCAGAAACAGGAGCAAGAAAGTCAGGGAATTGTTAGCAAAGCTGTGCAGAATAGCTCCGAACCAGTGGGCAGCCACAGATCCCAGTTCAGCACCATAGGTAATTACTGAAGGTCATAGAACACACAGCCTTTGAGTAACTGCTCTCATCTGGGTCCCCTCAAAGCAGACCCCAGACAAAGACTTAGGTGCTGGTAGTTGATTTGGGAGGTGATCCCAGGGAACAGGAGGAGAGCAGATAAGAGGGGACACTAGGGAGCTGGTCATCACTGTGGGCGCTGAGGGCGCGGTCCTGCTGGGACCTTCTGAAGAATTTGCTGGAATGGACTTCAGAAGTGCTCATTTGAAGGATGAGAGGTTGGGGCATGTATTCCCTACACCTGTCCCCTGCTGGAAGAGGTTTGTCCCTGAGTGTGTCAACCCTCCTGCCTTTGCAGGCTGTGCCTATGCTTGGGCTGATCGCCCCCATAGCTTCAATGAGAGCTGTATGTCAGAAAAACAGAGATTCCACAAGGCTTGCTTGAGGAGGGATCCTGGTGTTGGAACCCTGGCCATGTGCCTGGCACTGCACACTACAGCTGTGTTGATGTCAGCTGGGCCCAAGAATGTGGCACAGGGCACAAGTCACCTGTGGTAGTACCTGTACTCCCCACCATGCTGAGCATCATATGAGGGCAGGGGACAAAGAGAAAACCATTGCACAGCTGCATCAACTTCCAGGAAAATTTGAGATAGATGGGTGACCCACAGAACCCCAGCTCAGCAGCCCAAGTTCTAATGGAGTAACAAGAAGAGAAGATGCTGTTATTGAAAACAAAAATTGACTGTAGTGGCTACACTACTCTAAGAAATAGGTCAAGTTCTTCTTAGGGGTTGATGGCCTTTCAGCTTAGAAAAATACTTCAGAGAATCTTTCTGTGTGTGTGAAAATATAGGCCCCAGGGCACAGTGGGGAGGAGAAAGAGAGAACGAAGCTCTGTTGTGAGTGGAATTTTTGTCTCATTTGTTTGAAAAGGCTTTGAGATGGGGAGACGAGAAAAGACAGGGCTAAGGAGATAAAGGGGGGCTCCAGGCAAATGGCAGAGAGGGATTCTACCTGGAAAGGAAGACAGCCAGAGAGACACAACCTGCAGAGGAGCTGTCAGGGACGGTACGGCAGCCACAGCTAACGAAATACCACTTGATGCTGTTGCCCGTTCCGTAAGATGCTGGTATTCCTTTCTCATGTCGCTAAACCTTCAGCATGAAACATCTCAGCCTCTTGTCAGTAGTGCTTTGGAGAAGAAAGAAAGAACATTTGGGGTGATCTAAGGTAGAGAGAGAACAAGAGCTGTGGGAAAGAGATAGAATGTAGAACAAAACTCAGCACGGATGAGTGTCCAGGGATTGTCCCTGAAGAATTCCTGGAGAAGCTGGGAAGGCACAAGACATCTCACAGTATGGGGAATGGTTTGAAGTTAAAGAAAACCATGCCCCATACACCCAAAGAACATGATTTGAATGAGGTTGGCACTCAGTTACCATGACCAAACACCCAGCTGTGCCAGGTACCCTGCTGGACAGAGGGAGTTCAGAGGTGACAGGGTGTGGCCCCTGCCCTCAGATGGCTCCAACGTCCTGGGGTGTCCCAGTTGTCAGCAACCAACCTGGCTGGGCAATGCCCTGAGGGCCAGGCGGAAGGCTCAATAAACCCTGACAAGAGAGCTCACAGAAGATCCCTAGGAGAGGGAGAACTAGTACGCTGACTGGAATAAAGAGAAACATTTTGATAGGTGGAGAGTGGGACAGAAGAAACTGCGTGGGCAAAGGAATGAGAATGTTGTCTGCGGTGGAAATTCTCTTATGGGGTTCTTCCACGGTCACCAGTGACACACAGATGTCTCCTTCCGAATCAGTCAGGGACCTGGGGGCAGAGGCATATCCAAAGAGTCCTTGAGGAGAGCTTAATGAAGGGCCTGCTCATGGAGGGGAGGGTTAAAGGGAACCACGAGGGACGTGGGAACACACACTAGGTGACAACAGTGTCACCACTTGCGCTGCTGTGGAAGAGGTCTCAGGAAGGAGCTGCAGTTTTTCCACAGAGGAACTCAGCCTGCTGGGGAGGAAGCAAACACTGGATCTCTCCCATCCCTTCTAGTGCTGCCAAACCCAGCTGGAAGCCAGAGGCCACGAGAGCCTGGCCCGTGCTGTCCTACAGACCGAGACTATGGTCAAGTGCGGGGCCAGAGGGCCTTGCTAACAAATTGACCACCTGTCTTCTCCAAGTTGTCCAAAGTGGGCTGGCCTCACACACTGGCGTTTCAGAGAGGTGCTCAGCAGACTCGTAGAGTCAGGAGAGACTGTGTCGGCCAGCTCACGCTGCTATGGCTTTGCCTGACTCCGGATCACTCAGGAGGGCTCAGCAATGAACCCATAGATTGTGCTTTTAGACAGAAAACTGGGTCTATGACAGGAAAATAAACCTGTGACACGCACGGATCCCAGACGGCCTGGCATTGTAGAAGTCAAAGCAGTATTTTAAAATCAACCGGACGTTCTAGTGGAAGCCAACACAGCAGCCCACTAGCTGGGAGGCTGCACCTGAGGAGCTAAGCTTGTGAGCAAACTGGGGGCCGTCTCACACCCAGAATCAGCTCAGGGCTTACCTCGGGTTAGGCTCTCCTAGAAGAAGTCTCTGAGATGGCAACTTGTGGCGGCTGATTTGTCAAGGAAGGAGAAACAAGTGAGGGTGAGAGAGAGGAGGGCAGGGAAAGGGGGAGAAGCCGAGCCTGTGTGAGGTCCTGGCCACAGCCTGAACCCCTGGGGAGCTCTGTGTGACTTGCCAGGCCACAACAGCGAAAGGCGGTGCTGATGCTAAGATTTCCTGACTTCTTTGACTGCAAGGGAATCCATTGCAAGAGACTGGAGTTTGTCCTAGAAAGTCATCTCCCTCCCCTCCCCCCCCCACCATCATCACTCAGGAGAGGTTACCAGAAGTATTTTGTTACAACACAATCTTTACTCAGGGATTCACTCAAAAATGCACATTGCAATCACTCAAAATTTGCTGAATTAGAAAAAGAGAATGACTTAGTAGGACATCCCTAAAATATAAAGTGACTTCTTGAATACCTAAATACAGATGATGTCTACAAAGACAAAAATGTGTGAAAATTCTACCAAAACTGGGCTGAAGTTTGCTTCTGTGTTTTGCATTTAAAAAGGATTTGCTAAGAAAATTGATAGTTTAACAAAGACAGCAGGATGACAGTTAACCCACTTAAAAGAGAAGCTCATTTCCTGGCCCTGGGGCTGATCTCATTCAGCAGACATCTCCTACTCAGGACAGAGCTACAGGGGGCTAGTGGATCAATGACCTTGTGGAGCATTGCAGAGTGACTGAAGAGTTCAAGGCTGCCTCTTAGAATGGCTGGTACATAAAGGCCACTCTGACTAAAGTTGAGCACTCAAAACTGTGAATAATGAGGGAGATTTGCTGGTTCAGCAGCAGGAACCAGAGGTATTTAGGATCTGGTGGCCAACAGCCCACTAATGACGGTGATCAGAAGAGCAGTTTTACTGATAGGTCCTACTTAGGATTTTACTTAATCTCAAGATATGGGACAGCCTCGGGCATGTGTTGAAGTGAAATGGGCAGAAGGGCACCCCTACTGCAATCTTTCTGCATGTTGTCAATGAAGTAAAAAAAAGGAATATGTGCATTTCTATTTAGCTCATCAGATTGGCTGTATTAAACTGCAGATTTACTGTAGTCAGGCCTTGGATATTGCCTACTAATTAAAATGAATTGCTACCAAAATGTTCAGAGAAGACCATAGATTAAGCATATTGACTGTGTTTCTTCTTTAAGTAATAGTTAAGGGCAATAACAATGACAGAGCAGTCAAGTAGATATTTTCCCACCTATTATTAATAACAGCCCCTCAACCGACCGATGGATGGCCATCTCTGTGATGCAGTGCCGGCAGCACTCGCTCTGCAGCGGATCTGTTACTGGGAGGGCTTGCGAGATATTTGATTTGAGAGGTGTCTGGCTGCTGATTGTTGTGGAGGGCCTGGGAGAAACACAGCAGTGTGAACACCAGGACCATAAAAAGAGAAGAAGAATACAATTCTTTTGTACTTCCCCTTCCTTCTCCCACTCCTGGTAGAGCCAGAGAGAGGCAAGCAGAGAAGGACCATGGGGGTCACACCATCTGCATGCAGGTTCCTAGTCACTAAAGCCACAGAGAAACATGGACTCAGGAGATGGTGCTCTATGCACCTGTCAGTTTCAGGTAAGGAGGCTTTGTTCCACACAGTCACTCAGGATCCAGGCTGATGGAGCCTCCACCATCTTGCAGCTGTTTCATCTGGAAGGGCAGCCTCCAGGGGCTGCCAGAATGGAAGGAGAAAGTAAGAAAGCAGTCCAAGTGTTTTCACTGCCTCAGCCCATGAATGGCATGTGCTCCTTTGCTCACATTTCTGGCCAAAACTAGTCACATAGCTCTGCCCGAGGAAACTGGGAAGTGTTACCCAGAGTAAAGTGGTTTGCACAGGTTGCCCCACTTCCTCACCTCCCATTCCATCTTCAGTTGCTCCAATGTGGGCTGGTCTCCACCACTCACACCACCACAGCCTCCTTATTCCCAAGGCCAGTGGTAATTTTCACATTCCTCAGTCTCTGAGCAGCATTAGTCCCCCATATTCTAGCCTGCTCTGAGCTCCCACGATGCCTCCTTCTCTTCGTCCCTCTCCTCTCTCACACTGCTCTGTGAGTTTCTCTTCACCCAGCCCACCTCTAAATGTTGATGTTTTCTCAGGACAGGTCTTGGCGCTACTGTTTTCTCACAGCTTTAGATGCATCTATATGCTACAGCTCAGACATGGACCCCAGCACAGCCATCTTGAGAGATCCCTCTACACTTTTGGATTCAGCTCCTTACTTGACATCACACAAGGACATTGCACAAGAGACGCAAGTCTCCTACATCTGAGTCAAAGGGTCCAAATCAGAAATTTAGGAGTGGTGCATTCTTTTTTTCTTTACATATCATTTAGGTTTATTCACAGCTATTCACATAACATTTACCTTACTTAATTGTAAGTAATTTTTTAAACATCTTTATTGGAGTATAACTGCTTAACAATGCTGTGTTAGTTTCTGCTTTATAACAAAGTGAATCAGTTATACATATACATATGTCCCCATATGTCTTCCCTCTTGCGGCTCCTTCCCTCCCACCCTCCCTATCCCATCCCTCTAGGTGGTCACAAAGCAACGAGCTGATCTCCCTGTGCTATGCGGCTGCTTCCCACTAGCTATCTATTTTATGTTTGATAGTGTATATATGTCCGTGCCACTGTCTCACCTTGTCCCAACTTACCCTTCCCCATCCCCGTGTCCTCAAGTCCATTCTCTAGTAGGTCTGTGTCTTTATTCCCGTCTTGCCCCTAGGTTCTTCATGACCTTTTTTTTTTTTTTTTAGATTCCATATATATGTGTTAGCATATGGTATTTGTTTTTCTCTTTCTGACTTACTTCACTCTGTATGACAGACTCTAGATCCGTCCACCTCACTAAAAATAGCTCAATTTCGTTTCTTTTTACGGTTGAGTAATATTCCATTGTATATATGTGCCACATCTTCTTTATCCATTCATCTATTGATGGACACTTAGGTTGCTTCCATGTCCTGGCTATTGTAAATAGTGCTGCAATGAATATTTTGGTACATGTCTCTTTTTGAATTATGGTTTTCTCAGGGTATATGCCCAGTAGTGGGATTGCTGGGTCATATGGTAGTTCTATTTGTAGTTTTTTAAGGAACCCCCATACTGTTCTCTATAGTGGCTGTATCAATTTACATTCCCACCAACAGTGCAAGAGTGTTCCCTTTTCTCCACACCCTCTCCAGCATTTATTGTTTCTAGATTTTTTGATGATGGCCATTCTGACCGGTGTGAGATGATATCTCATTGTAGTTTTGATTTGCATTTCTCTAATGATTAATGATGTTGAGCATTCTTTCATGTGTTTGTTGGCAATCTGTATATCTTCTTTGGAGAAATGTCTATTTAGGTCTTCTGCCCATTTTTGGATTGGGTTGTTTGTGTTTTTGTTATTGAGCTGCATGAGCTGCTTGTAAATTTTGGAGATTAATCCTTTGTCAGTTGTTTTATTTGCAAATATTTTCTCCCATTCTGAAGGTTGTCTTTTGGTCTTCTTTATGGTTTCTTTTGCTGTGCAAAAGCTTTTAAGTTTCAGTAGGTCCCATTTGTTTATTTTTGTTTTTATTTCCATTCCTCTAGAGGTGGGTCAGAAAGGATCTTGCTGTGATTTATGTCATAGAGTGTTCTGCCTATGTTGTCCTCTAAGAGTTTGATAGTGTCTGGCCTTACATTTAGGTCTTTAATCCAGTTTGAGTTTATTTTTGTGTATGGTGTTATGGAGTGTTCTAATTTCATTCTCTTACATGTAGCTGTCCAGTTTTCCCAGAAGGAGTGGTGCATTCTTAATAGCTCCCTTTTTCTCAGCCCTAAATATAAACCATGCATATGTCCTGTCAGTTCAACCTCCAAAATAGATCTTGTATCCATAGACCTTGTCCTGTCCGTACCGCTGCTCTCTCAGCACCTACACCCAGGCCTGGAGGCACAGGTGGCACACTGGCTCCTCACCAAGCACTCTCCCAGCAGCACCCAGGTTTCTCTTTAAAAGGCAAACCAGATCATGTCACTCCCTGCTTAAATCCCTCACCTGCTTTTTATTGCTTCCCACTTCACAAGAATCAAGCCAGAGGTCCTCACCACAGCCCGCGTGGCCCATGTGGCCTGGTCCCTGCCGCCCTCCCCTGCCCACACACGTGGGGGCCTGACCCATGTTTGGACACAGTCCCTTTCCCTGCACGCATTGTTCTGTCCTTGGGTGTGGCTGGCTCCTCTGGCCTTCAGATCTTGGCTGAGATGTCGCCCCCTCAGTGACACACAGGGAAATTAAGGAGGATGGCTGTGTCTTCCCACAGCTTCAAAGCGCATGGCACCGGCAACACTCACTCCACCCGGAGACGCAGCATCTTGTCACGTGGTGGTGGCCTCACAGCCACCAGCCTCTACCACCAGAGCAGGGCAGTGAGCCAGAGTCCCTGGGCGCCTCTCTGACATGAAAAAAGGGTCTTTGACTGCCCTCCTGCAATCCACCTGCCAAGTCACATAATGTCCCTGTGCCCTGATTCCTCCCAGGACCTGCCTGCCCTGTGTTTGAAACTGAACGCTTGCCCCTAGTGCCAAGAATTGCTTTTCTCTCAGGACTGCAAGACCTGGTTTCCCACTGACTGGAAAGGCCAGGATTTGGAAATTGAGGTAAAAAATAAATTTCACCTTTTACTCAGCTTTTAGGTGGTCCGAAGAGAAACTCTGTGTTGGGATAAACATCTTGTTTGTAACAGTGTGGCAACCTTTGGTATGTAGGGCATTTCTAAGTACATAAATCAAATGTTCACGCAGAAAGATGCCCAAAACCTGTTCCCAGGGATATCCTGGGCTCCCCGTCCATACCTGCAGATGCGAGGCAGCTGCCACATGGTCACAAGAACACTGTCCACTTGCTGCCAGCCTAGCCTGCAGACTAGATGTCAGTTCCCCGTGTCAGGAAGCTTCCCCAGAAGCTTAGACTTTCTTCCTGAGATGGGCCAGCAGGGGCTGCAGCTCCGCCCCAGAAGGCCTCAGGCCAACTGGCATTCCCAGGACTCAGCTCCCCAGGGACAATGCATCTCCAAAGCCAACAGCGGCGCTACCAGCAGGGTGAGAGTCCTCGGAGCTGCGCAGACACCACCCTTTGTTCTTCCCTGCTACACATGGAGAAGCAGATGGTGCAGACCAAGGGCCCCGAGCCTGGAGCACAGGGCACTGGGCGCAGAGCGTCTGAGGGCTCCAGCCCTTGAGGGCGTTAGCCCCTGCCAGCTTCCTGGCTCCCACCTTCCGGTCCTCTAGAAAAAGCACTGGTTTCCCTTGCGAACCTCCCCTCCCTTACTCCCCTAGGGTGGGCACATGTCCCAAGACAGGTCATCAAGGCTAGTCATCCCTTGACCACCAACACTCAAAGGATAGGTACTTGCTCTCAGGACAAAAATTTTCTCTTAATTGAAATCTCTAGCAGGTGGCAATTAAGGCTGGAACTGCCAGCATATGTCACATGGAGGGAGCTCACCTGCACAGGGAGCCAGCAGAGAAGGGGTGTGAGCCAACAGATAGGAAGAACCGAGTCCTGACCCATCACTCACCTCCCCGGAGCCAGCCAAGCCTGGCAGTATTTTGGTGACATGTGCCAACACACTCCTCCCTTCTGCTGAGTATCCAGACCCCTTCTACCCAAAGAGCACTTCTTGTATGCAGGGCAAAGCCGGTCTTACACCAAGGCAAGCAGGAGCGTGAGCTGGGCAGACAGGGGAGTCTAGGTGTGAGGCCTTGGGCCTGGTGTAAGAAAGACCCACAGAGAGTGAAGCCAGGGCAGGCAGGCAGGATCTTGTGGTGGGAGCAACAGCCTGAATCCCCGGCTGGGGCCTCAGGTGTGTGGCCAGGACCTTGCATCCTGGCTGGGGCTGGATGACCTGACTTTGAAGGGCACTGAGGCTGCTCAGACCACCTGCCCATCCTCTGGCCTCTGAGCTGCAGGAACTGGTGGTTCCTGAGCACCACTGGGAGTGACACAGGCAGAGCTGCCTCTAGGTACCCAAAGCATCTCCCAAATCCCCCAACCCCAGACGCGCATTCTTCCCTTTATCCCCTTGCTCACGCTGGACTCCTGCCAAGTGCCTCCATCCTCTTTCCATCCATCTCATGGTCCCCCATCCCTCAAGGCCTGGCTGGAGTGCCCGCTTTTCCGGGAAGCCTCCTCTGACTGGCACGGCCCAGAGAGTCCTTATGATCTAAGTCACTGGGTCACTGGAATGATCACCAGAAAGTGCATAGTCCACATGGATTAGGGTCTCTCCTAAGCTGGTTTAGGCTAGCCACCCTTTCCCCACAGCAAGTGCCCATTGCTAGCCAGCCAGGACCAGAGAGGATTTGTGTTTAAAGGAGGAATAGTTCTGATCATTCAGGGAGAAGTCAGTAGGCAGGTCTAGAATCATTCCCAGGCTTTTCATTCTGTAAAATATTATATCCTGGAAGCAAGTTGCACTGAGTGAGGCAGGGCAGAGAGGAAAGAATATACCCACTGGAGTCAGGCAGGCCTGCGTTTGAACCCTGGTTCTGCCACTAGCTACCCGTGTGACCTGGGCAGGTCACTTGGCATCTCTGAGCCCAGTTTCTCATCTGTGAAATGAGGATAATAGTGACTTTATCATAGGCTGAAATGAGAGAGCACGGCATGAACATGGTAGGTACCGAATAAATGCTCAGGTTTTACTACTACTACTGGGAAACAGTATGGGATAGTGAGTAAAACAATAATAACCACACCTAACCATCACTGAATAGATTCTATGTGCCTGGCACTATGTTAAATGTTTTACATTGTAGCCCCACTTAATCCTCACTGCAATCTTATAATCAATTTCTTATTATCTCCAGGATGCAGATGAGAGACCTGAAGCTGAGAGTCAGGCCCAAATTCAAACCCCTAACAATGGCAGAGCTGGCTCCAACCCTGAGCCAGTACCCCACCCATCCTCTATTCGGTGGCCAAGTGTAACCACAGGGCCACCACTGCAGTGGTGCGGTGGTTAAGAACCTTAAGTCCACATTGCAGATCTGACATTTACTAGTGAATTCCTTAATCTCTCTGTGCCTCAGATGTTTTCATTTTCCATCTATAAACTGGGGATAATAATACTGCATTTCATTGAATTTAAGATACAAATTGAATGTAAGATGCAACATTATTTACATACCACTAGAAAAGAAAACAATGCCTAACATGGGGTCTTCAGTAGGATCCCCCACATAAAGCCAGAACATCAAAGGTCAGCCCTTCTGTATTAGTCAGGGTTCTACAGAGAAGCAGGATATATAGAGAGATTTGTTTGTTTGTTTGTTTTCTGGAACTGGTACAAATGCTTATGGAAACTGAGAAGTCCCATGATCTGCCGTTTGCAAGCTGGAAACCCCGGAAAGCCGGTGATGTAATCTGGTCTGAGTCCTAAAGCCTGAGAGTGGGCGGCCAGGGGTATAAATCCTGGTCTGAGCCTGAACACCTGAGAGCTAGGGGTGCCAATGTCCAAGGGCAGAAAATGGATGTCCTAGCTCCAGCAGAGGGAAGGAATTCGCCCTTCCTCCACCTTTTTGTTCTATTCAGACCCTCAATAGATTGGATTATGCCCACCCACACTGGTGAAGGTGATCTTCTTTACTCAGTCTACCTATTCAGACGCTAGTCTCTTCCGGAGACATCCTCACAGACACACCCAGAAATAATGTTCTACGAGCTATCTGGACACTCCTTAGCCCAGTTGAGCTGACAGGTAGAGTCATACCCTCCACGTGTGAATACATGAGAAATAAACCCACTCAATAGAAAGAGTGGCAAACAAACTTGCTTGTCTCAACCTCGGCACCATATAAAGGTAGGAAAAAAATCCTCTCCTGAGAGTTTGAACCATAAGCTGGTCTTCAGGCAGGTCTGAAGTTTGAATTGTCACTACCCGGTGTAGTCCAGAAAAGCTGAAACAGAGAGCTTCATTTAAAGAGAACTCGATCTACTTAATACTCTGTAATGGCCTATATGGGAAAAGATTCTAAAAAGGAGTGGATATATGTATTTGTATAACAGATTCACCTTGCTATACACCTGAAAGTAACACAACATTGTAAATCAATTATACCCCAATAAAATTATTTTTTAAAAATTAAAAAAATAAATAAATAAAGAGAACTCGAGCTTGTAGTGGCCCCAGCTAGTGGAAGAAACAAATGCAAATTCATTCTCTTGGAATTAGACCTCATCCCAGGACAACAGCAAGTGTAAGTGTTGGGAAGAGTTAACATCCAGCCTAATAATTTCAGAAATGTCCAAAGGTAGAAAGAATATGTGTTGTACGGTCATTAAAAGGTGGTAATAGCTAGCTATAAAACAATGCTAGCCATTGTAACAAAGTATCCTCAAGTCTCAATGGATTAACATAATAGACGTTTGTCTCTTTCTCAAGTAAAGCCCAAGGCAAGAGTTCTGAATGATGGGTGTTCACCTCCACTTCTGACTCAGGGAGCCAGGCTCAATCCATCCTGTGGCTCCACCTGGCTTCCGTGGTCTCCAGGAAGGGGTGAGAGGTGGGGGAAAGTGCCTGGGTGATACCTGTCACCTTCACCCACTGTGCATTGAGCAGAATTCAGTCACATGGTCATGCCTAATTGCAGGGGGGCTGGGAAATGTGAGCTAGCTGTGTGCCTGGGAGGAAGCAAAAAGAGATTTAGTGAGTAGGCAGCTGACCCCTGCCATCCCTCCTCATGGGACCATTTGAATACTCTTAGGAAAGAGCTGTTAGCCGCAGTAGATTAGAATCATGCCTGACACCACATAGGAACTCAGTCAATGACTGCTCCAGTTATGATTAATAAAAACATCTTTGATTTATCAAAGCAATGTAGTTTTGAAGATAGTGCTCACTTAACAAAAGAAGGCCCCCTTGGTGTTCCCTTGTGACTTCCTAGAGTCAGTTTCAAATAGGGATTTGAATTTCAAAAAAAATGATCTGTTTGCAGGAACGTACTTATGGTAGGAGGCTAATATTTGTATTCACAAACCAGTCATCCTCCAATTCTGTTTCAGCAGAAAGCATGATGCTTATAAGTGGGAGTTCTAGAATTAATGTCAGGCTGGGTTTGACGTTTACCACTCCACCGTTTACCACTTCTGTGACCTTGAGCTAACCCCATGGCTCTCACTAAGCTTTGGTTTCTGTAACCACGACCTAGTAACGGTGCAGCTACCTCAGAGATTGTTGTTGAGAATTACCACAGACAGTAAAAGTGATGCGCACGGCACAGTGCGGGACACGCAGGGGCTCAGCAAGTGTGGCTGTGCTTTTTCTTGTTGACACTGGTACTAATGCCCTGGACGCCTTCTATTTAAGCCCCATCTCAGCAGCCATGGTTAGAGTCAGGTAGAGGCCTGTGCACTCCCCAAAGGCTCAATACAAATATACACTGAATAACTGAGCAAACAGAAAATAAATGAGGCTCTCATTTGGACATCCTCGCCAAATGGGGGTCCACACATTTAAATCTCCACTTTTAACAACTCTATGAATAGTTTTATGATGAAAAATCATTCAAAGAGTTATAGAAGCCTTCATGTGAAACCTCACATCACTCCTAATTCTCACTGGCCACTGGGGCCAGCGTTGGCCAAGTCCACCCTGTCACTTTTTCTTAGTGTCTAGCTGAGGCCCACAGAGATGAAAAAATGCCTCATATTTATAACCAGATGTAAAATGAAGCTTCATCCTCTCTGAATGCAAAACCCACAGCTTAATAGATGGACGACCACACATTGCAATAGCATCAGGAACAATTTTTGAGCTCTGAACATTCAGTGTTCAGTTATGGCTCCAGAAGACGTTTCAGCCATAGATCCTGGGACAGGAGCCAGAAGTGCTGCCCTGCAGAACCCAACAGGAAAGAGTCACTGGCAGCTGGTAGCCCTTCTTTATTCTCAGAGCTTTGTTGGAGGCAGTGGGGCTGATTCCACCCCTAGTTCCAGACAGGCTCAAGCCACCCACACGCACCCCACCATGATGATCGGTCAGGGGTGGGTGCAGGACCCAACTAGAACCAAGCTGTGCTAATCCCGGAAACTGGCTGGAGCAGTCAGGAGAGAGAACCTTGCTCTGCCCTGCTGGAGGGGCTGCATCTGTGGCAGCCATCTCTTCTCCTGTCCAGAGCAGTGACAGAATGGCTCCCATACAGAGTGAGTCAAATCCAGAGATGAAGGAATGAGGGATGGAGGCGGGGAGAGAGAATGGGAGAGACAGAAAGAGAGACAGATAGACCTGGTCCAAATAACACTGAGTCCCTCATCCAGATGAGCCTGGGCTATGTGGACTTCCCTGTTAAGTGACCCAGTAAGTTTTCTTAGAGGCATCTGTTGAGTTTTCTGCCCCTTGCCTGGAAGGAGTCTTGCCTGGTCTGGTGCAGGGATTTTGCTGGTTACATTGGCTCTTGCACCTTCAGCAGTCCTGAGCCCCCATCCTATCCAAACACCTGCCCATCTCTCTACTCACATCAACAGAACCAAGTATAAGGCATGTACTGTGAGCCTGACACTGTGCAAGTTCTGGAGGATTCAGAATTCTCATTACCCCTGCTCTGAAGGAGCTCAATACACTGACTAAAAGACAAGTACAAGCAGTGCACTGAAAGCAGAGCCAGAGCTGTGCACAGGATACCGCCGGGACAGAGGAGGCCCTTGGAATCCAGACTGGGGGTCAGGGAAGGCTTCCTAAAGGAGGTGACACTGACCTACATTTAAGAATATATGGGAGTTGTGCTGGGAGATGGCAGAAGCCCAGGACAGAGGCACACCGGTGAGCGCCATCCCACAGGGGGCCCCTCTTCTGGCTGAGCGTCTGCAACTGATGCCCCACTCCTGTAGGCCTCCTGTTTGATTCCCTCTGAGTTTCTTGGAGCCTGCCTGGTCTCCCCAGATATGTCCTCTGAGCTTCCTGAGCCTAGGTGCATATAGTATATTTGAGAGATAGAAAGGCAGCCTCAGGCCCAGATGCCCAAGCTGTGGGCTCTCCGGCACTCCACAGACACCAGCTCTGAGAGTTAGGAGTTCAGTCCCCAGTGAGGGGCAGCCTTTCCCTGCCTGCTTCACAACTCTGACTCTTTTCCTCTCTTTCAATCAGAAATCCAAAATGTATCGAGTTAATGGAATAAACAACCATGTGCCTGCCATCCATGATTAACAAAAGAAAACGTGCTCTCGATTTTACTAAAAATAATGTTCTGTGAAAGGAATAAAACTTTACAGTTTTCATTAAAATGCCTCCCCCTGCAACCATTTTTACATTTTTATAACTATTTTAATTTTACTTTGGTGAAGATTATGAGAGATGCCTAGGCCTAATTTTAAAGGGATGGATGGATGGACAGATAGATTGATAGATAGATGATAGATAGGTAGATAGATAGATAGACAGATAGATAGACAGTCAACAAATACATTGCCTTGTGCGTCTTTTAATTTATATAAATGCTATCACAACTTATTTCTCAACCTACTTCTTCTGTCAACATTAATTTTTTAAGATAGGTTCATGCTGCCACACCTGCTGTATGTCCAATACTTGAATATACCATAATTCCTGAGTCCATTCTCGCATCAAGAGCCATTAGGTGGTTTCTTTTCTTTTCACCGTCACAAACAATGCTACAAACAATGCCCTTCTGCATGTGTATGGGAGACACTCTGAGACACAGTATGAAAAGCAAATGTCTGGGTAATAGAGGACGCACATTTTCAATTTTATCAGATGTTGCCGGAGTACTGCTGAAAGTTTTCCTTCTCACCAGATGTGCAAGTTTTCCTGCTTCTCTACTCCTCCATACTTGGGATGAATCATCAGACTTTTTGAGTTTTGCCAACTGGATGTGTATAAAAACAGAACACAACATTTTTATTTTACTTTGTGTTCCACTGATAAGTAATGTGGCTAAGCAGTTTTCATTTACCTTTGGCCATTAATGGTTTCTCTTTGTTGAAACTCCAGGTCTTAACCTTTCCCCACTTTTCTACTGGGTTATTTGTCCTTTGCCAACACAATTCACATGCAGGACTTCTTGACCTGTATTGGGCACAACTCCCTCATCTGTGTAGCAATTGTCTTCCTCTATTCTGGCTGTAAACTTGGTTTATGCTGTCTCTTGCCAAAGAGATTGTGTGCATGTATATGAGCGTGCATGCGTGTGCATGTGTGTAACAGTAATAGTAATAGTAGTAGTTGTCACAGAGTAATCTTTTCCTTTATAAGCTGTGCTTTTTGTGCCTCACCTAAAAAGTCTTTTTCTACCCTGAGATGATGAAGACCTGATCCTCTATTACCTTCTCAAGGTTATAAAGTTCTGCTTTTCATATTTGGACCTTAATCCATCTGGAGTTTATTTATAGGATGAGGTAAGAATCTAATTTTAATTTTTTTTCCTCTAGGAAAGCTAAGTCCCTCCTTTTCCCCTGATCTGTCATACCATCTCCATCATACACCAAGTTCTCATAAATGCTTGGATCTGTTTCTAGGCCAGGAATTGGTAAATGTTTTCTATAAAGAGCCAAAGCCTAAATATTTTAGGCTTTGCTGGCCCTATGGCCTCAGTCACAAAGACTCACCTATGCCATTGCAGGGTGAACACTGCCATGAACAATACAGAAGTGAATGAGCATGGCTGCTCATCTAGTCAACTGATATATTTATCTCGGAGGCAATATCACACTCTCAACACTTATTATAACTTCATAATATGTCTTGATGTCTGATAGAAAAAGTACCACCCCTTTTCTCTTCATTTTTAGATTTATCGTGATTATTCTTGGGCTTTAATTCTTCCAAGTAGATTTTGGAAGTGATTTTGACAAATTACATAGAATTTTGTATTGGATTTTTTATTAGAGTTACATTGAATTTCTAGATTAATGGTAGGGGGGCGTCCATCTTTACCACATATGTTTGCGCATTCAACAAACCTTTGCTTAGGGACACACAGCATTCCTCTACCTGGCATGTGTGGTTCAGGTGGTGTCACCACCTTCCCCATCACGTAAGCCTGAAAACTCAAAGTTATCCTCCACCCTTCCCTCTCTCTTCACCCAACCAGTCAGGTAGGTTTCTTGTTTCTGGCATCTTCTCTGCTTCTTCCTTTGATAACTGCCATCACCTCAGTGGGTCTTCCTCCAGGCTTCCCCTGTCCATTTCATCTCCACTATGCCCCGCACAGCTCTCTCTTGTCACCCACATGCCATTTGCCAGGACAAAGGGCGCCGTCCTAAGCACGACTCATAGGACCTTCTTCTGCTTTCTGTTTCATTCCACCCCTCATCACCCCTACCTACCACCTCTACGGCACCTGATGCCCCAGCCATGCTGCCCCAGCAGCTCCCCAAGTACCCCACCCTCTCTCACCTGGAACCTCCTCCTCCACTTTCACCCTTCGATTTCTAGTCAGGAGCCAGCTCAAGTATCCTCATCTTTACGAGCCCCACCCTAACCTCACCCCATCGCTCTGCACCCAGCACTGACTTCAGTCACTATACATGTTAGGGAACCACTGACTGAAACTGCCTGCCCTGACCAGGCACCATAATAACCACTTGCATGAGGTGTCTCACAACAGGAGATTCCGATAAGGAACATGGAACTGACAAGCTGCTGCCAACTAGAAGAATTTGGGAGAGGCCAGAAGGAGGGAGGAAATGCCAGCCCATAATATGTCCTGCCAAACTCCCAGAAACCCTTGCTCTGGAATCCATCTTGGCTGAGAGATGCAAGCCACCAGGAAGGTCCCTGAGTCAGACCAAGTATGGGCCAAGCAAGATGACTGGCCAGAGACAACCCAGAAGGCTAACCCCACCACCATAAAACCTGAGACTTCTAGTCACGTGGCAGAGTTCTCCTGGGTTCCCATACCCTGCTGCTCCCCACTCAAGCACCCCTTTCCAATAAAGTCTTTTGCTTTGTCAGCACATGTGTCTCCTCGGACAATTCATTTCTGAGTGTTAGACAAGAGCCCATTCTTGGGTCCTGGAAGGGGACCCCGCTTCTGGTAACATACACACCCCCCAGAAGAGAGTGGACTCTATGAGGGCAGGCAGCCATCCTATCTGACTTAATCACGGCAGAACCCACAGCAGGAGCCCCAAGACCTGGCATGCTGAAGGCACTGATCAGCACTGGTTGCATAAATGAATGAAAGGACAGACGTCGTGAGTGGGCAGATCAGGCCCAGAGAGCAGGTGTCCACGTGCCAGGTGCAAACATGCATTCCCCCAGGGATGAGGCTGCAGGAGGGTGCAGCCCCGCCTTCTGTGCAACCCGCCTTCTCTGCAACCCGCCGACCTCTCCCTCGAGCCCTTGAGTGAGGGCACTGCCCAGGGAGCTGACGGGGCAGAGATGAAGCAGCCATCAAAGGAGAAGCCAGACACAAATGCAAACGCACGCCGTCCTCCCCTCCCTCTGCTTTCACAGCTTTCATACCTCCCTCGCAGACAGATAAAAAGGAAAAGTGCCAGTGAGGACTGAGCCCCTCTGGGTAAAAAAGCAACAGCAAAGTGACAAATGCCATGTGGATTTAAGCAAAGTCCCCCACGATTACAAACCCACAGGGAAATAAGGCTGACAAATGCGCGGCCCTGCTCCTTGCAACCTTTTCCTTTGAGATAACTTCACCCTGAAAAGGGAGAAAGAAGGAAAAGATTTTAAAAGCAAAGTTTCTGTCTGCAAACAAAATGGGCTGAATTTTTATAGGCTCGTTTGGAAAAGCATAAAAAATCAAGTTGTCAACGAGCCTCTCCCTCCTAGAGCCTCAGAGAGGTGTGAAGGGACTGCTTGGAATCTAAGCTCCTCTGCTTTCCTCTCCCACCCCAGAGCTGAGCCTGTCCACCTCTGCCCCCTCCCCTGCCCTGGGGCTGCTGAGCCCAGGAGGGAGGGTTCCTGTCACAGGACGAAGGCGTCTGGGAGCCCGTGGAGGGCACTGGGGGAAGACAGGGAGCACCCCACCTCTAAGGAAGCTCCTGAGCATTAAGTGCACTAATCGTAGCCTCCTCCACTGAGCCTTCACTATGTGCCAGCACTGCCCAAAACCCCCTGAGGGAGGCATTATTATCATGCCCCGTTTTCCAGACGAGGAAACTGAGGCAGAGAGACATTAAGATCGCACAGCCTAGAAGTGGAGGATTCCAGCACGGGCAGTCTGGCTCCAAAGCCCACTGCAGTAGATGCTGTGGGTCTCACTCAGCTTCTCTTTGCCAGACCTGACACTGGTCCCCCGCTGCTGGCTGCTGTGATCATGAGCTGCTAAAGGCTCACAGCTACCCCTTTCCCAGAGAATCCACCTTGCCCTGAGATGCCTGGGAGATCATGGGCCACTCCCCAGGGGGGCTCAGAGGGGCCAAAGATAGGGGGTTACAAAGCTCAGCCCCCTTACAGGTGCAGAAAACTGTGGAGACATTCACCCTCCTGAGCTCCCCATGAGATCAGGCATGTTGCAACTCCAGCTGAACCCATATCTTAGCCTGGCTTCCCACCTGCCCTATCCTGCTTCCCTCACTCCCCCTCAGGTTTCTTCTGAAAGTAGTCCCTCGAAAAACCCCTCCGCAAGAATCCTTGTCTCGGTTCTGCTTCTAGAGAACCCGACATACGTCACGTAATCAATCACACATTTTCATGGTAAAGTGAGACCACTCCACAATCATGTCCACACCAGTGGTGACAACCACTTTATTCTGCTCACTCCTTCACTGGTGCAGTGTGGCATCCAGCTCAGCACACCTCCAGTGACTGGATGCATGGACACAAAACCCACCAACCATGTCCATGGCATCCCCTTTAGTGCCTTCAGGAAGTTGGGAATGAGAAGTAGGAAAGAAAAATAGAGGTTGAGGATATTATATTTTCCCACAAATTCTTCACAATTGATAGATAAGTTTGTGCTTCTGAGAGCCACAAGTCTGTAATGGTTCTCTCCTCATCATCCCAGATGAAGGACCTCCTCACCTTCCCAGAGGAGACCTTCCCTTATTACCAGCCCTGACTACAGGTGAGGGTTTGGAGCAGGCCGAGAACAGGGTGGCCGAACAGTGAGGCATCAGCCGACTGAGGCTTCAAAAGTGAATGTCAGAGACCCTGCTGCAATTCCTTTTTTTTTCCCCCACATCTTTATTGGGGTATAATTGCTTTACAATGGTGTTAGTTTCTGCTGTATAACAAAGTGAATCAGCTATACATGTACATATATCCCCATATCCCCTCCTCTTGCATCTCCCTCCAACCCTCCCTATCCCACCCCTCTAGGTGGTCACAAAGCACTGAGCTGATCTCCCTGTGCTATGCGGCTGCTTCCCACTAGCTATCTATTTTACATTTGGTAGTGTACATATGTCAGTGCCACTCTCTCACTTCACCCCAGCTTACCCTTCCCCCTCCCGACAGATGAATGGATAAAGAAGATGTGGCACATATATACAACAGAATATTACTCAGCCATAAAAAGAAATAAAATTGAGTTATTTGTAGTGAGATGGATGGACCTAGAGTCTGTCATACAGAGTGAAGTAAATCAGAAAGAGAAAAACAAATACCGTATGCTAACACATATATATGGAATCTAAAAAAATGGTTATGCAATTCCTTTTTGATCAAGTCTGTGCACAGAAAAGAGAGAGGGGAAAGTCTCAAACCCACTCCTCCCTGCATTCTGGGTGCTTGACTAGAGTCAAGGCATGGAGAGGGGTATTCAAGAAAATACTATTTATGATACTTGTTAAAGAACTTACTTTATTCAGGACCATAGTGATAGATGTAGGGACTGTTACAATGGGATTTTTCAGTGGGGGAGAGAGATTGGCCTCAACTCCAAATACAACAAGGGAAAGTGGGAATTTATAGCCAAGGAGCTGGTGGGGGTCAGTGGATGGAATATGGCTAAGAGGAAACATCAGAGGTAAGGGGAATTTGGGTTAAACCAACTTAACAGGAGTCTTGCTAAAGGCAGCCCATGGCAATCAGACATCACTGGGGGAAGATAGGGGATGAGGAACCAGATCAGATATCAAGGGTACAAGATTCTGGCTTAAGCAGGATTTTTACTAAAATTGGTCAATACAAAGATGAACACAGAAGCCTGAAAGTCAGGGCCTAGTTGAGAAGAGAGTTCAGAGGAGCCTGACTGGAGTTTAGTGAAGGAGAAAATCTTTGTCAGAGGTCAGCCCCTCCCAACCACCTGGACTGAGAGTGAGGGACATGTGACTCCAAGAAAAGTCACCAAAAAGAGAAGAAATGGGTGCTGAGCGAGAAGGGAAATAAGGTGCTTACTGCTGGCACACAGGAGGAGGCTGCTTCAGAGGATGCATGAAGAGGCAGAAGGGGAATCTGAGAGAATCCCAGAGCAGCTCCACCACCTTCTCTTCAGCCAAGGAGAGAGCCTTGTTCCCAAGTCACACCTGATCTTTCTGAAATCACCGACCAGCCCAGCGGCCAAGCTACGTGCTTCCTTGATGGTAAAACTGAGTGCTTGAACATCTTTATCTGAGCTGGTTGGAGGAAGGAAACCGTACTCTCAATTCAGCTGGATTTCTCTTTATCCAGCAATTCTGTCTGCTATGCCACTATGTCCAGGCACTGGCAAGAGGCACTGGCCAGAGGACACAAAAGTGGCTTTTAGGAGATGGAGCCACAAAGACCTGAGGCTGAGTGTTGACCTCAGAGAGCCCAGAACCCAGGAGGAGAATGGAGCTGGGATCAAATGCGCATAGCTAGAGGAAGCATGAGCCACTCCAGGGAGACTCAGACACAGACAGGTGGGGCACAGATAAGATGCAACTCTAACAGGAAAGGTAAGACAGTTTTGAAAGGTCTAGTTGCCCAGCCGGAGAGTCTAGACTTGGCCCTGTAAGCATAGGGAGTCTTGAAGGTTATGGAGTGTGAGAAAGGCGTGATCAAAACTCTGCTTTAGGAACATGAATTTGACATTGACCTATAGAATGGAGTTGTGTAACTGGGGTGTGTGTGGTATGTGTGTGTGTGTGTGTGTGCGTGTGTGCTGTGGAATGGGGGTAGCACCAGGAGAAAGAATTGGGAAGCAAAAAGAGTGGTCTGGAAGCTGTTCCAATGTCCAGAAACAATAAGGTCTGTTTTAGAGCCCTTGGAGTGGGAGAGGGGGAAGGGGAAACATGCTGTAATATGGTCTGAATGTTCTAGAAATGCTTCTGCATCCATTCTTATCTCCAATGATGCAAAAGCCCTGGGAAGGAAGAAAAGAGTAGTATATAGAAATCCCATTTTACAGACAAAAAATTGAGACCAAGAGGATAAAAGTAACATACATTAGCAAGGGACAGAACTGGAACACATCCAGGCCACCATCCTCTTGCCACCCCGTGGACTTGTGCAGGTGCAACTGAGCCCCAGTGGATCACTGCTGTCCTCACATCAGGTAAGAGTGGGGAGCCCACCCTAACACTGCTGAAGTGCTACCAAATAAACACTCTGTGCTGCTAATACTCAGTATTGATTATCTCCCTACAGGAATCCTGAGGCCGTTGTCTATGGGCTGCTAAGGCTGGTGACAGCAGCTACTAAATTGTTTTTATGGGGAGCTTTTTACCTGAAGGGGTCATAAATCACTCTTGATCAATAACTGATCAATCCACCTGCTTTGCACATTGAAAATCCTTCAGATCTGTCCACTGAAAGGAAAGAGAGAGGAAGGTCATCTGTTCATCAGATAAAAATGACAGAATAACAGGTTAATGCAACTACTTAGGCTGGCGATTACCTAGGTTTCTTTTTTTTTAAATTTAAGTGAAGTATTTTGAGTGATTTGCTGAGTCAATTAAAGTGAAAAAACAAATGGTCTTGGTTTGAAAGGGTCAGGTAAGAAGAAGATCTTGTATCCATTGAGCACCTACTGAGTGCCTTGCACTGTACCCCTTCATTTACCCTCACAGCCCTGTGAAGGAAGTATCATTACTCCCACTTCCAAGAAAAAACCTGCAGCTCAGTGAGGTTAAGTAGCTAGCTCTAGGTTGGTGGTGCAGCTGGTAACGAAAAACAGTCTCTGCCAGTAAGAAACAAGAAGAGTCCAAGGGCAGCTGGGCTTAGAGAAGCTGAGTCCCATTTCAAGATGAGGCTGTGTTGTACAGGAACTGTACCTGGTTGCAGGGCACACTCCTGAGAGGCTAGTCTGGGGCCCTGCTCACTAATTGCTGATGGAGTTGCAGTGCCTGTTTTGGATCTGACCTCCAAGATGAATTAGATAGTCAGCCATCCAGAGGCACCGCAGATTTCCTCGGGCCATGCCCTGCTCACCAGCCCCCAGTAGCCTCCCAGGGTCAAGAGGATGATGTCACTGAGTACCCCAAGCTTCTTTGCCAACCTCTAGGAACTTCCCTGCACAGATTCACAGGAGTCAGCTGAGTCCCTCCCCAGGAAACCCTGCCTGGCCTCAAAGCCTGAGCCCTCCCAACATGCTCTCTCTTGTCTCCTGCCAAGGGCCAAGCTCCCCATCTCCAAGGCAACCTTTGGAGCAACCCACATGAGGAGCGTCTGCTGGGTGCTTCACCTCAGTATGTCTCGTCTGAGCTCCAGCGCCTGCTCTCTTGGGGCTCTGCCTGGCAGGGTGGAGTGGAGAAGGCTGGACCAGGGCTGGTCGGTGCTGAGGGCACCTGCACCCTGGTCCTCATGGATGGGGGTGCCCAGCAGAGCTCCTGGAGGCCAGCATCTCCTTCTGTCTTTGGGCCTCATGGCACATATGAAGAGGCATCTCTCCCTAAAGTGACTGACACTCTCATGGACCAGGCAGTTGCGGTGCACTCCCCAGATGCAGCTTCCTGCCCCACTCCACTCTCAGCCACCACAGGCAGAGCGTCAGTTCTCAGAGACAGGATGGTGAAACAAAGGATGAAGCCTGGGCTCTTTTAAAAACTAGGAGTTTCACTCGAGAGGAAGCTGATGATCTCAGCTGATAACCATCTTGGAAGAACAGCATTCTCTTAGGCCTGGGAAGGCCGCTGCGATTGGAGGCTGCCAGGGCTCCAACCTTTCTGTTGTCAGAATGCGACAAAGGAAAACAGTTTCCCATTAACAACTCATTCTTCTTTTTTATTTGCTAATTTGGTGAAAATTATTTTCCCCCTACCATTTCGCAGATGACTACTCTAATTTGGGAGGCTGTGACTAGAATTGGCTAATCAGCCTTTCTAGAAAATGTCCCTATTTGGATCTCTCTCTAAATAAGCACTTGCATGTGGCATTGATCATCAAGAAATCCCACAGCATTGCTCAATGAGCAAACAGTTTAAGGTGACATATTGTACCTAAGTAGTCTCCCTTGGAGTGACAGATGTCTGCAGTAAACATAGGGAAATTACATCCAAAGAACGGCCAGGGATGGCCCTGGAGGTCAGAGCAAAGGCCAGTGGACCCTTCTGCACGGGGACGGGCTGCCAGCTCCAGTTCCCAGGGAGTGCTGTCCCTCCCAGCCCCCCAGGGAGTTTCGGTGATGAGGAAAGCACAGTTTGCCCCAATAGCACCAGGCCAATTGGAGAAAACCCTTCCTGCAGAAGGCCAGGGGCAAGTGCGGCCACAGAGTCTAGTCCAATGGCCTTTGTCTCTGGACCTTGCACACTTTCCTGTGATGACACTGTTAATGCTTTCCTGGTTAATTAACTACATACACACTCCATCTGTAGCCTCAGAGCAAGTAGATTTCAGGAGGAAAAGTGCCAATTTTCCCACATTTATGTGTCCAAACTGCTTTCCTTAGCAGCTCTCACCCTCTCTCTTCTCTTCTAAATCGAGTAAATGTGTGGTTCTGCTGAAATGCTCAGAATGACAGGGACATGGAACCACTCATTTAGATAAATGCCAGAATTCCTGCATCCTGGAGCACACGGCTCAGCACCTTGCCAGGGCCTGGGGGGACGTGGAGGGAGGGGCGCCCGGCCGCTTCTGTATAGGACAAATTAAGTGCATTTATCTGTGGCACACTCCTCAGAGCCCGTTTAACGTTGACCTGTTGAGGGGATCTGTCTTGCAGGAACAAACTGAGGGGCCTAATGGTTCCAGCATGGGAAATGTTATGGTCATCTTGTTCGCTCCTTCCTCCCGTATCCAACCTCCCCTCCCGGCTTTGTTCCTTGAGGCTGACCTCCTGGGACTCCTTCATCAGGGTTCCCTTGCTGGCTATCCCTGACTCCCCCACGGGAGGTCCCAAGAGCGGCCAAAGACAGAAGACTGTGGCCACAAAAGCCGCCTATCCAGACAGAGTTTGCATGTATTACAGGAGCACAGGAAACACTGGGGTAAGTGTTGCAGATGGGAAGACCGGGTCCTGGGAAGCAAGAGGGTTGGGAGTGTGGGCAAGGAATGTTGTCTGCCATTCCAGTAAACACAGGGACTGTTGCACACCATTCCAGTTCTACAAGGCTCAAGCCCTTAGCCACTGCAGCCACAAAACAGTTGTGGTGCGCCCTGAGGGGGAGTTCAGGATGGAGAAAAACAGGACGTGTTTTGTGCTTTGGATACTGGTCCTAGATAGTTAAGATACATATCTAAGGAATAATTTTAAAGAACCCAGAGTCTTACATCTTCCCATACATGGAAAAGCACTAAAATCATTAACCTGAGATGTCTAGGTTTGTTGTTAGCTGTAATCTTTTGATGTTCGACTGCATGGTTTTTTGTTTTTCTTGTTTCTGGCTCCTCCCTTACCTCTTGGGAGCAGTTGCTCAGAGCTCTCTGAGAGGCTGTCTCCCGAGCTAAAATCCTAAGTCCTCACTGAATAAAACTCAAGCCCCAACTTTTAGGTTGTGTGTTTTTCTTCAGTTGACAGGAGGAAGATTCTGAATTAGGATTAAGATCACCACACTGTAGAAGGAAGACCATCCTCACCGCTCTTTCTCTTTCTCCCCCGCCTTCGGCATTTCCTCCCTAAAGTGGCATCACCTCCTAGAGGACCATTAGCAGCTTCAACACTTTTCTCTTCCTTTTTAAAAAATTAATGTTCATACTTTTTATTACTTCATCAAGGATTTCTTTTATTCCTAGCTTTATTGAGACATAATTGAAATGTAACATTGTGTAGTATTGATTTGATATACTTATATGTTGCAAAATGAGTATCACCATAGCCTTAGCTGACACCTCCTCACATCACATGATCACCATTTCTTTTTTGTGGAGAGAACATTTAAGGTCTGCTCTCTTGACAACTTTCAAGTATATAATATAGCACTCTTAGCTATAATCACCAGGCCGTACATTTGATCCCCAGAATTTATCCATCTTGAAACTGGAAGTTTTTACCCTTTGACCAACATCTACCTATTAACACACACACCACCACCACCCCTTCCCCCCTCCTACCCCTGGTAACCACCATTCTACTCTCTCTTTTCATGAGTTTGGCTTTCTGTAGCTTCCACATATGAGTGATAACATACAGTATTTGTCTTTCTCTGTCTGACTTATTTCACTTAACATAATGCCCTCAAGGTCCATCCATGTTGTCACAAATGGCAGGATTTTCTTTTTCCTAATGCCTGAATAATACTGCATTGTGTATGTGTACCACATCTTCTTTATCCATTCATCCACTGACAAACACATAGGTTTTCTTCCATATATTAGCTATTGTGAATAATGATACAATGAAGCTTTTCTCTTTCAATTTCTCTCCCCCTCAGACTGTGATTTCATTCATATCTAAGGCAAGGGAAGCCCAAGCCCAGTCCCTCGTGGGCAGCAAAATGTAGAAAAATGGTGACTGTAGGAGCTCAGATGCCTTCCCAAGGTTAGAAATTACACACCAAGGAGGCCCTATCCCAGTTCTGAAGAAACAGAAAGTATCAGAGGGAGCAGAGGGGAGAACTTTTTAAGAGAAAAAATTAAATGTATTTATCTGCTACACACTCACCAGAGCCTGGTGAATGTCAAGATGTTTAGAGGATCTGTCAGGATTTAGCCCAATCCCCGCCCTTGTAGCTTTGTTGTTAAATCTAAAAACATAAGCAAGACACTCCAAGTCGCCATATAAAAAGCCCTCCTACGAACCATCCCTTGTGGGGTTGCTCTAAACCCTGATGTTGGTACAGATGCAGTGAGTTACTTCCAGCCTCACATAATGGGGATGAAAGCTCTGTAAATCCAGCCACAGTTGTACAGGGGAAGCCTCGACCCAAGAACTCTTTGTGTTTGTGTGGAGGGCCTCCAGAGTCTGGCTGCTGGGTGAGGATGGGGTGTGACATGAAGCAGTTTGTATTTTGTGTATCTACAGGGAGATGTGGGGCAAGATTCAGGAGCCTGCACAGAGGGCCAGGCTGCTAAGCTTTGTGCACACTTGAGAATGAGCCCTTAGGAGGTAAAAGCAGGAGACACAGTGAGCTGGCAAGGGCGGGGCACCTGGCCCTTCCCCGGAAGGCTGGGCGAGATGGCAGGAGGTGCTCTGCTCAGCGAAGGGGAAACCACTTCTGCACCAAGGATCTGAGCAGTCACATCACAAAGGCCAGCCGTGGGTTTACAGAGCCAGGTCATAATCTTAGTTCTGCCACTTATCTGATGTGTGACCCCAACCAAGCAGCGGCCCTGCTTAGAACCTCTGTTCATTAACCTGTGAGGGCAGTATACCATGACCCAACATTCTCTTCAGGGAGAGACCGTGGGTCTCCTTCCCTTAGTGGGTCTTAAGCCTCACCTGCACCCTGACCTCCCAAAACCCAAGGGTTCCACCGTGTGAGTTTCGACCTTGAATGCCTAGTCAGAGCATCTGGCTTCCAGCTCTAAAGGACGGTGCGTCTGCATAGAGCTCAGCGTGAGGGAGCCCAGACTTGATTTCCCTGGCGCCGCAGCAGCTCACTGGCTCAGCCTAACCTCCAGGCTAGGACGGATGCGGTCATTTAAATGGAAGAGTTATAAGAGCTCCTTTATTGATGACTTACCATGAACCAGACACTGCTCTAAGTGCTTCACACTGTTAGCTTCACAACCTCTGAGTACCTGCAGGTGACGGTGAGAAAGCCAAGCAGAGTGTAGAGCCCCCTCCTGAGTGCATGCAGCCGGCGGGGCTGGAGCTCTGGCAGTCCATTTGAGCACTGTGGTTCAGGATCTGACAAGGGCCCTGTGAGGCAGCAGTTTTCATTCTCATTTCACGGATGAGGAAGCTCAGCCCTGGAAAGGGCAGGTCACTTACCTGAGGTGGCACATTGCCCAAAGCCAGAGCCAAAGGCAGCGGAAGGCTTACCCACCAACTGAGGTTTGGCGTGTGTCCTGATCACAGCCATGTAGCAATGCTGTCCTGAGGGGAGATGCCAGAGCAAACACCAGGTCACTCAACCCCACCGGTCAGGCCAAGACGCTGCTCAATCAGTGCCCTTTTCCTGATGTGCCTGACTGAAGCCCAAGTGCCGGGGTTGTCGATCCTGCTCCAGGTGCCCAGGCACTTGCCTCTAGCCTGTTCTTCCCTGAGGTGTTGTGAACTGAGGTGGAGCTTCCTCGGATGCTGTTTGACCAAGTCCAACCCTTTGGTTTGGGGTGGAGCCTCTTCTGCTTCTTACAGATGCCACCTTGACCATCACACGTGTCTTCTCTAACAGATAATCCATCACTAGAGAATACACAGTGGAGGCAGCCAAGCAGGCCCCCCTGCCACCTTCCCCAGCAAGGATCCTGCTTCCATCCCTGACCCTGGGTCAGAGTTGGGGCAACCAAATAACATGATAGCTAATATGCATTGGGTGCCTGCCAAGTGGCTGGCACTGTGCCCAGCTTTATTACATGTCACCTCCTGTTATCTGTGCCAACCCTGAGAGGAAGACATGATTGCTTTCAGCTTATGGATAGAGAAACTGAAGAACAGAGAAGTTCAACCATTCGCCGCAGGTGTTGCGAAGGAAGAGGCGAACCTGGGAGAGACAAGGGCCAAGAGGCTCCAACCACACACAGCAAACTCCGAGTCACCAGGTGTGTTTGGAACCTGGTTACATTGCAGGCAGGTGCAGGATGGTGGATGGACAAATGTCAGAAAGGCCCCCGTCTCTAAGGAGCTCACGGCCCAGGATAGGGGACAACATATACACAAAACCACAGTGCAAGGCAGGGCGTTTCTAAGCATCCTCACTGGAGAGCAGCTGATGGGAGCCCTTGATTTCCCCCATGGACCATCCAAAGAGGTCCCTGCTGCAATTTCCATGGTGCCCACCCAGCAAACTGACCCCGTCACTTCAGTTCAGACTGGCACCTGTAGCAGGAGCTGTAGCCCCAAAACTTCCACAAGAGGGAGAGCCAGACACCTGCTTGACATGGGTCTCATTCCCAAAAGAAAGCTGCAGTCAATTTCAGGGGCCTATTTATAGACCACACATGATACATGACACTTCACACATGGTCTGGACTTGCTTCAACACACGAAGAAGGTGATGCCTATTTCAGTCACTGCAGACCTGTTTCTCTCTGATGCATTTCAAAGGTTTGGCTCTCTAAAAAACTGCTTGGTTGCTGGTGTGGGTGGGGATGGGCGCATGCCACCATCATGAGAACAGGCAGCTCTCATCTGAACTTGCTCTCAAGGCTGGCACCACAGCACTTTGATCCTGGCTCCTTGAAATTGTGTCCACACGCAATAAGAGAAAGTGGAGAACTGAATGCAATACCTTACCTGCACTGTCCACAGCTAACACCCAAACCTTCTACTGTGTACCGAATGTCTGTGTCCTCCCAGACTTCATGTGTAGCAATTCTAATCCCGAAGGTAGTATATTGACAGGCTGTGCCTTCATGAATGGGATTAGTGATCCTATAAAAGAGACCCCAGAGAGCTCCCTCACCCCTTCCATGACATGTGAGGACACAGAGAGAAGACAGCCATCTGTGAAACAGGAAGCAGGTCCTTACCAGAACCGACCATGCTGACACCCTGATCTCCAACTTCCAGCCTCCAGAACTGTGAGGAATAAATTTCTGTTTTTTTAAGCCACCCAGAATATCGTCCTTTGTTATAGCAACCTGAGTGGACTAAGACACCTTCTGATGGAAATTTCCAAATAATGAAAAACAAAGGTTTGCAGTGAAAAAATTTTCCCATTTGGATCAAAATTCAATTATTCTCCCCCCCAACCCTGCCCAAGTCACATATCTTTTTGGATTCCAAGGACTGGACGTTACATCACAGACCCCAAATTATGAGCATTTCACCTCCATGTGAGTTATCATTGTATTGCCTGAGATGGTTGCATTTGAAAATAAAGCAGTCATTTTGGGGGGCCTTTCGGAAAGCATTCACAACCACGTCTCAAAGCTGAGAGAAACTCAAAGATAGAAAATGGTGAAAATGTCTGTGTGATGTCTTCAGTGCCCCTCATACACATGTACACACACAGCTGTAGACTTGTTCCTCTTTTTTTATTGTAAGGACAATTTCCCTGAAGTATTTTTAAGCTGGAGAGATTCACTACAAGCTGGGGAAAAATTGCTCGCTACAAGAGATCCAATTTAGTGGCAGAAATCCAGCAACCCAATGTATTGGTAACTAGCTTGGTAATGAGTCTCTTCCATGTAAATTGGCTTATTATTATCAATTTTTGTCAGCTCTCGAGTGAGTCTTGATCTACTTCCCCACTTCGGCTCTGGTGCAAGGTGACTGGGAGCGTACGGCCTCCTCCCCACGCCAGGTGCTGGAAACCTGTGCCTGGAGGGAGGGAGAGAGTGGGGTGACAGACTCCTTGTTGTTAGAGCTCTGAATTTAATGTTCAGAACAGAGCGATGTTAAGGAGACTTGCAATGAGGTATTATAAAAACAGAGTTTGATTGAAAGAGCTGACACATAATGCAAATGAACACTTTGTCCCATTATTCATTGCTATCAGGAGAACTAAATTTGTTCGGCCCAGAGGAGAGATGACTAAAGGGAGGCATAATAATCATCAATTTATACTTGCAAAGAATTAATCAAGAGGCCCAGAGGAGACAGCGCTCTGTAGCCACTCTCGGTGTATGTGCTGGGGGAAGACAGTGTGGGAAGAGCTGGGGAAATTAGGCTAAATAGTAGGAATGGCTGTAATAACACTGGGGGCTATTAGGCAGAGATATCACCTCCATAGCAGGATGCCATGGAATTATTACGTCCAGAAATCTGCACAGATGGAACCTCAGTAACGGATGGCAATTTTTGCAAAGACCTGTTGATTCGATGGTGCATCTGGAAGGCTCTGGGGCTCAATTTCCTCCTCCTGGGGCTCCGTCTCAGGCAACCCTGAGACACCTCCTTTGCTTTATTCAGACAAACATTCCTCCACTAACTCAACCCACCTTAGAGCACTGACTTCAGAAAAATCCCTCTGTCCAGTGCGATACTGGGGCAGAGAGGGTATTTCATCCTTATATTTGGCAAATATTTATTGAGCACATACTAGGTGTCAGGTGGTGAACAGGGAAACGTCTTTGTCATCATGAGCTCTCATTCTGAGCAAGGGGAGAGGAGGGGGACACCAGAGGCAGGCACGCCGGTGAGAGATGCTGGCACCACCAGGTTTTACATGATGCCCAAGGACAACCAAAATCCAGTAAGCAGCTCTAGTCCAGGTTTGCAGAGTCGGCCCAAATAAATCAATCCCTTTTCCTGTAATAGCCCGGCAGTTGCCCAAAGGTCATTTGAGGATTCTGACTCTGGAAGTGAAGGCTTAAGAGACCTGTCACCTCCTTCAAGTACCTCTTCATTCTCAGGTCAGTCACTACACACTGGTGGCCCAGAAGCCAATGGGTTGAATCACTCAGTAACATTTTCAATTAGTCACCAGTGTCTAAAAGTTGGGAGATGTCATGCACATTCAGAGTTCCAATGTTACATTTTTTAAAATGTAATCTAACTACACTGTACCTGCATCCCCACGGGACAGCTGTGGCTGAGTCAGGGCTGCCCCTCTGAGCTCTCTAGTTTACCACAGTCCCCACTGCTCCCTTTTCAGTCTCTTATTTCATCCTGTTTCAGTCTCTCGTTTTTCCAGCCCAGCTTCTGTGGGAATTTAATATTTCTGCTCCTAGGCTGAACGACCAGAAATACAAGGTGGCTGGACTATATTAGCTTAGGTTCTGCGGAAATGTCTCTAGCCAGTTCTAACTCAGTGTTTTAGTTTGATTAATATCGTCACAATAATTAGTCAGAATACACTTCTCTCTTTTGTAAAGCAGTGGTCAAGTATACAGTTATCCTTTCTTTCGGCCCCAGGCCTTGAATTTTTCCTCTGGTTCACTGGCAACCTAAAGTCAGTAACTAGATGAGCTTGTTTGCTCCCTCCTCTTTTCAGGAGACGTATACCACTCAACCCACTTGTCCCTCAGCGTGGCTATAAGTAGGCTAGGACCTGGTGTAGGAGTACGAGGCAGCAGGTAATAATTCAGCTCAAGGGTTTTTTGCGTCTATCCCTTTCCTCCCCCGATTGATTTTTGGCCTGTATTTCTGACAAGTGTGTTTTCCATGTCTTTTTCAAAAAAATATACATGCTTCACCCAGTCCTTTTCGAAAGAAGCAAAAGGAAGACCTGTAGCAGCAATGCAGTGTAGGAGCATGCCAGAATAAGAGACGCTGGTGGTGGTCCCTGCCCTAGAGCCGGGGGGCAATTAGAGGGAGACACAAGGCAAAATGTAGGCAGCTGGCAAATGCGTGGCGAGGCAGCTCAGGGGCGCAAAGCACATTAGACAGAGTGGATGGAAGCACATTTGATGTTATTCATCCAATGTATCAACATGGTGATGCCCAGTGGGGGCCTGCATGTGGTGGGTACTGGAGGATACAGGGAGGAATCAGACCAGGTTTCCATTTCCAGGAGTCCAGTGGAAGAAACATCCTTCACAAAGAAAGCCTATCACTGCTGCCACGAGGCATGGTGCATCCCCTTGTCCCCTGGATTTCAGCACAGTTGCAATGGATGACACCCTGTGCTTGCCAGGGTTCCAGGTCAAGTGTGAGGGCTCCCCCCATCCCTAGGGCAGCCCCAGTCACTGGGAACAGAGCCTCACCCTTCTGCTGTTCCACTGAGATGGTTCTGAGGCACATTCTGCATGGCTTCTCAGTGGGCCCGGAAGGTTGAGCCCCCGGTGCCCTGAGAGGCAACCTGCTGCTCAACACAAACTCCACTGACTTTTCTCCCTCCCCCATCTCACTTCCCCACTCCTTGGATCACCTCTGAAAAAACTACCTGCACTTGAGTCTTTATTCCAGGATCTACATTTTGGAGGACTCAAACTAAGACAGTGCCAGAGGGGTGTAACGGATTGGATTATGAGCTAAGGAGCCAGGAAAGGCTTTAGGGACCAGGAGACATTTGAACTGGGCAAGCCTTTGGTGTACAAGTAGAGAGGGAAGTGGAGGAGAGATCCATTCCAAGTGGTGGGCACAGCATGGGCTGTAGAAAGAAGGAACACAGCTGTGAGAGAATAGTATGCCATTAATTCACAGGCTGCGTGAAGAACCATGGAAAATGCGATTGGAAAAACAGAGTGGGCCTGGATCACCAGTAGGTTTGAATGTCCCTTTGTGGAGTGCAAATTTCATTTTGTAAATGTTGATGTGATGTGATTTGATGTTGAAATGGTGTGATTTGGGGAAGGCAGTTGTGGAGGCAAGAAGGGGTGGGATGAGGATGAGGTCAAAGGCTGTCCTCTGGGCGGCCGCTGGCGAAATGTGCATTCTCACACTGTGGTCAGATGATGCTTGTGGAGGCCTTAATCCTATGTGTGGTGGTCTCTTGCTGGGCACTCAGGGGGTGCCTCATGGATGGCAGGCATGGCACAGCTCTGGCAGAGTTCATGGCTGACAAATAGCTGTCGTCTTCAGGCTGGCCAGGGGAGCAGACTTAGGGTCCCCAGGTGGGTGGGCAGTAGTGTGAACAGGCCCCAAATGTCATGTCCCACCGCCTGTCAGCCAGCTGGGCACCCTGATGGCTCCTTAGTGGGGTCCTACATGCTTGTGGTGGGAGCAGAGCTGCCCTCCTTGTCTGAAGGGTGGCTGAAGGTCCAGGACGCCAGAATAACCAATGCAAAAAATGGTTTAAGAGTAAAACAAATAACAGAACTGTAAAAGTAAATCCACCATTTATACTTTAGTTGCCCACATGACACCAAATGACCATCCTGACTCTTTACTTTTACAGTGACCACATTTTTGAGCAGCCTGACCAAGTGTGTGGCAATGACAGGGAGCAGGGATGGAAATGTAGCCTTGGGTCTGATTACTAGGTCAGCTTTTCTGACTCTGCCCAAATCCCCCGGCCCCACTTCCAGGGGAGCCCTGGTTCCCACGGGATCAGTGTTCCAGAAGAACTGGAGATTAACTTTAGAAAATTACATCTTCCTGTATCACACATGCCCATTTCTGAGCTGCTTTCTCTGCAGGAGACTGTTTCTTGCTTTAGGGTGACCTTTTATGAAGTGTCTTCTAAGGGATACAAATTCCACAGGTTGTTAACAGACAGTCTTTTAAAGTAATGTTTCAAATTCAAACAACTTTGGGAAATGACGTGTTGAGCAAAATTAAACAGGTTTCTCTACTGTAGGACATCAGAGCCTTCAGTGTGCTCAGAAGTAGCTACACAATTTGTGGGGCTTGGTGAAAAATGAAAACACAAGGCCGCTGGTTCAAAGATTATGAAGAATTGCAAGACGACAACTGCAGAGCATTACGCCAAGCATGGGACCTTTCTGAGCGCAAGCCCAGTGAGGCTGCAGGAGTCCCATGGCACCTGTGCTGCCATCACTGCAGATCTCTGAGGGTAGAAAGGGGGACAGGCAAGGTCACCATGTGTTCGAAAGTGTTCAACCCTGGAATTGCAGTTCCACAAAACACACTCAGGGAACTCCTGCTTTAAGCTGATGAATTCTCATTTTCCTCTTACCTCTGGGTTCCAATACTCAAATATTGTAAACAGGAACCCCATGGGACAACCATACATAGCAAGGGAAGACCCTCTTGAACTGCTAGGTCCCTCCTCTGTTAGTTTCTGTATTTTGGGATTTTTTTGGAGGGGTAAAGTAGGGTCCACCAATTATTTCTGCTAATTACTTATTTTGCTCCATCCTTTTAAAGGAGGCCCAACACCCCTGAATTACCAAAACGAATTTCTGGCAGTAATAGCAGGCAATTTACAGTGGTAGATGAATATAACACAAAATAGTACCCCTTGGCCAGGGACAGTGCATAATTTTGTACCTAGAATACCAGCATTATTAAAGTGCTGTCAGTCCACTTGCTTTGTTCTGCTTTCCCAGGTGGCCCCATGGCACTGCCTGGGGCCTGGCTTCCCTGAGCTCCTCTCTGGGTTATTTATGGCTGGGGAGGGTGTGGGGTAGGAGGTGGGAAACCCAGCCCTCAGCTCTGTGGGTCACAAGTGGGCAGAGAAGTGAAGGCAGTGACCGCCCATTAACTCTCACTTCCCTTGGGGCCCTGCTCATGGAGGGCCCCAGGCCCAGCCACATCTGTTGCTCTGACTCCCTGACATTTCTGGGCTCCCACTCCTGTGGTTTTCCAGGCCTCAGAGTTAATCTGTTCATCACACCTCTCCACACCCCACTTCCTCCCACTTCCTTTGTTAGGATGTCCTGGCTGAAGGCAGCTTACCTCCTCCTGCAGGCAGTCAACTGTCCAGCTCTGAGCAGGCTGACTGCTGGCTCTGCCCTGGCCAGCTCCCTGCATCTGGAGCCCACACTTTATTCCTGGACGTGCACTGTCACCTACTGAATGCATATGGCTGTGCTTTTATTGAGGGCCACCCACATACCAGGGTTCTGTGGACAATTTTCACATGAGGCTCACAGCTCCCATCCTTGAGAAGCTCCACTCTGGCTGGGAGGGAGAGGCTAGTTCCCATAGAGCCAGAACAAAGAACTGACATGCAAATCTGCCCACATCACACCTCTGTTTAACTCCCTTCAGTGGATCCCCACCATGTGTTGTTCAAGTCCTCAACTCTCAGATGGTCCCTTCCAGGCCCTTCGATCTGTCCTGCTCTATAGCCTTGTCAGTCATTGCCTCCTCTCGGTCTCAGCCATTTCACTCCACCCTGCCAACACTCAATAGCTTCTCCACGTTCCCGGGCTTTCGCTCAAGCTGCCCCCTCCACAGTAATGCTCTTCCCCTCACTGCCCACCTGGAGGACACCCTCTCATCTCTCAAGGCTCACTTCAAGCGTCAACTCCTCTAGGAAGCTTTTCACAGTCCCTGCCTCCCAGCCACTTCCTCCCACCTTTGTACCACTACTGGTCCCAGCAGTGTTTTCCAACACAGACCAGGTAGCATCTCCTTGTCAGAAGTCTACCTCTCCTGCCAGAACATGAGCAACCTGAGAGCAGGGTCTGGTACATGATAGCTACTCAACGAATAACCACTCAGTGAATCTCTGAATTAATAGTACAGATCCAAGCACCTGAAGAGCTCCAAGCCCCCATCCCAAGGGGTTGGAGCAAGCTCCCCAAGCTTGACCCCAGGACAAGGAGTGGTGACTATGGCCCTCTTTCTCCCCACTTTCATGCCATCTCAGCATTTTTGTTTCTTTCCTCTCCCTTCCCTGCTTTGTTTTCATGATGGGAATCTCAGTCAACAGCAGTATGTGAGAAGGCAGAGAAGAGAAAAAGAAAATTGCAGTCTTAAGGGTGACAGCCCTGAAATGTTGAGCTTGAAAACTGCCTGGGGATTCAATTTCATATTCTTGGAAAAGTAGATGCAAATACGTATTCAAATTCAATGCAAATGCACTGGTGAGTCTCCTGGCTAATTACTGGTGCCTGGTGAGACTGGCAGTCCTTGGTGACAGGATCTGCCTCCCCTTCTCAGCTCCCTCCACAGTGCCTGTCCCAGAGCTGAGTTCCAGACAGGAAGAGATCCATAAAGATAGCTCCCAGAGGAAAGGTGTCCTCAGGGAAATCCTCCGGAGACACTGCCTAGCGTGAAGTCTTCTGGGGATGATCCCCACAAGAGGAGGGCTTCCTGCAGGAAGGAGATGGGCCCAGAGTGAGCTCCATGAGGGGAGCGAAGGAGCTGAGAAAGCAGAGAGAAGGACCCTGGCACACTGAGGGCACAGTGGTCACTTCAGGGAGAAGACACTGCAGGCACATTTCAGAGGCAAAAATTACAAAGGATGAGAAAGCCAGACTGGCTGTGGGTGATAGGGAAAGTCCGGATGCACTTAGGGCTCCTCCTTTCTAAGGGGCCTAGATACCTGTGAGGCTGGGAGAACTTTGCCTCAGCCCCAAGCACAGGGATAGAGGACATTACTCCAGGACTTCTTTCCTGGAGGCTGTGTCCCAGAGTCCCAGAACTTGTGTTTGGACAGAGAGCCCAAACTGACTACCAACAGCTTGGCAGACATATTGTTCTCTCCTGATGACTTGGCACAGCAGGGTCACTCATCTGGGCTCACAAAAGAGTCAAGTTACTAGCAAAATGGATCAGTCAGAAGGCAAGTGCATGGTTCGCTTCGGTGGTCTGGCTTGTGTCAGTACCTGGGACAACTCCTTCCTTGACTTGTAAGCGGTGAGGAAGTGACCCTGGGACAGCAGAGCCAGAGCGTGCCAGCTGGACCAGGGGCAGTTCTCTGATTAAGAGTACAGATAACGGGGAAAGGAGCACCACTCAGCTGGAATATCCCTCCACCCAACATCCTACCAATGCAGGGTAAACATGGCTATCACCTACTGAAAACCAGCTATACACCAGTCATTGTACACACATTACATTAACCATTGCCACAGCCCTACAAGTTAGGCATCATGATTATTCTTATTTCACAAACAAGGAAACCAAAGCTCAGAGTGGTAAAGAGACCTGCCTAAGGTCACACAACAAGGAAGAGGTCCTGCAGACCTGCCCAAATATCATTGTCTAGAGAATGTGGGGATCCTCCCTGTCCTCTCTCAGGGTGGTAAACAGCCCTGCCCCAAGTGAAGTCTTAGTGCCCTCTTTACAAATCCACGGGAAAGGAAGTCTTCCCATGTCAGTGGTGGGAGGAAGTTTTTACTGCAGCTGGGCACGGTGGCTGTGGTTTTAGGAGGCCATTGTGAAGACTTGTTAAGGCACAATATTCCTGACAGGATGCAGTGAAAGACCTGGCCGTTTTCATGTTCATAGAGAGAACAAAAGGGAAGAATGACACCTAATGAATTTAGTGCCTTATCAGAATACCTTACTGAAAACTCCAGCTACCCGCAGAGCCCACCCCTCTCTACTGGGAGTGCGTCTTCCCTTCATACCCCCTTCCTTGAGGCTACAAGGAGCTGTTCATCGTCTGCTGTGGCCCAACAAATCCAGCCCTTCTTCTGACATCAGATTCTCTGATGAAGAATCACCCTCCCCATGCTCATCCCACATGGCTTGAGGAGTCTGACCCCACTGTGGACCCCACAGTAGGCATGTGGTCAGGCTGGTCAATTCAGTCACCATATTCCCCTGCCAAGATCACTGGTTCAAGATGGACCGACGGCCTGAGTGGGCCAAAGGAGCCAATGGACTTTGGCCCTCAGATTCTGGAACCATTAGAAAAGAAATCACATTTCCCCTGAGTAGTACTGAGGAATGCCACAGGGGTACACCAATCCAGAAGCGAAGGAGGCCTGAAGGAAAGCATAACAGGAAGGGGTCCTGGTGACACTCTTTGAGTACCTGGATCCAGCTGCTCCAAAGCCACATACTCTGGGCTTCTGGTTAATGTGAACCAATAAAATCTCCTTGCTCACCAGCTCAGGCTCTCAAGCCCAGGTCCTGGCAAGTACAGGCAAAGCATTTTGACAAATTCCCTCTCCAGGCTTTTGGTCCTGCTGTCCACTCTAAAGTCAACTTTCTAGGCTACAGAGGCCCTGTTACTTCCACAGCACATCTCCTAACGTCTCTCCTCTTTGACTTGCTACAGCTCTGGGTGCCAGCAAGTCTGAGTCTCCATCTGTGAATCCTGCTCCCCAGCCTAAGACCCAGCACCTGCCCGCTCCACACTGACCACAGCACCCAGCCCAGTGGCAGTCACAGCAGGGGCCCAAAAGTGGCTTCAATGTGTGCTCCCAGCCTCTAGAAATCCTCTCTCTCTCAGTTAAACTACCAGCATATGAATCTGAAGGTCAAGTAATATGGACTCAGTTTTCAGGACGTGAGACTTCCTCCAGACCGACCTGATCTTACCTTCACACCACACGTGTCTTCAGAAGAGACGCTGGTGGTCAGACATATTTCATAAGAGCAACTATTTTACCCTCTTTGCCAACAGAATGAGAGGGCATCTCTGAAGACCCATAGAGGAAGCCTTCATTCAAAGACCCCAAACATATGTATTAAAAATAACCTATCTTCATCTGTAACGAACAACGATTCCCCTGGGGCTTTGCCAGCTACTGGCCTTGCCATTCTTTCTGTAGGCAAAAGATAGTTGGGGAGGGGGTAGAGGAGGAAAGGGAGAATGAGACAAAATTAGAGAATGTATACACCTGAAGATCCATCCACATTACATTCAGAGTTGCCAATCCTTGGCAAATTATACCAGTTTCCACTACAATAGAATATAATTATATTCCATTATAATACAAATGTATTCCTTTTTGCATACATTTGATTTAATGAAAAATACTATTTAAATAACAGCACAGGGTGAAGTAAGTCAGAAAGAGAAAAAAAATACCGTATGCTAACACATATATATGGAATCTAAAAAAAAAAAAGTACTGATGAACCTAGCTACAGGGCAGGAATAAATAGGTAGACATAGAGAATGGACTTGAGGACTTGGGGTGGGAGGGGGAAGCTGGGGCGAAGTGAGAGTAGCACTGACATATATACACTACCGAATGTAAAATAGTTGGCTGGTGGGAAACAGCTGCATAGCACAGGGAGATCAGCTCGGTGCTTTGCTATGACCTAGAGGGGTGGGATGGGGAGGATGGGAGGGAGGCTCAAGAGGGAGGGGATGTGGGGACATGTGTATGCATATGGCTGATTCACTTTGTTGTGCAACAGAAACTAACACAGTATTGTGAAGCAATTATACTCCAAAAAAGATCTATTAAAATAAATAAATAACAGCACAGGTCATAGAGCGATCGTGATGAAGAGAGAAGCCTGGACACTGAGATCTACAGATGACTGTTATTACCTTGCTGGGTGACCTTGGGTAAGTAATTTAACCTCTTTAAGCTTCAGTTTCTTCATCTGTAAAACAAGGATAAAGCATCTGCCCCACTTACCTCTGAACTAACAAAATAGCCTAGGCTCTGAGCAGCTAGAGGTGCTGTGAGATGATTTCTGAGCCTTGGCCATAGGCCACTACTATCAATCCTCTCATTGTAGTGCAACTTTTTTTTTTTTTTAAGTTTACAGTATTGTTCTTTTCCCAATCTTATCCGCTTTTTTTTTCTTCATTTTTTACATATTTAATGGAGTATAATTGCTTTACAATGGTGTGTTAGTTTCTGCTTTATAACAAAGTGAATCAGTTATACATACACATATGTTCCTATATCTCCTCCCTCTTCGGTCTCCCTCCCTCCCACCCTCCCTATCCCATCCCTCTAGGTGGTCACAAAGCACCGAGCTCATCTCCCTGTGCTTTGTGGCTGCTTCCCACTAGCTATCTACCTTACATTTGGTAGTGTATATATGTCCATGCCACTCTCTCACTTTGTCACAGCTTACCCTTCCCCCTCCCCATATCCTCAAGTCCATTCTCTAGTAGGTCTGTGTCTTTATTCCTATCTTACCCCTAGGTTCTTCATGACATTTTTTTCCTTAGATTCCATATATATGTGTTAGCATATGGTATTTGTCTTTCTCTTTCTGACTTACTTCACTCTGTATGACAGACTCTAGGTCCATCCACCTCACTACAAATAACTGAATTTTGTTTCCTTTTATGGCTGAGTAATATTCCATTGTATATATGTGTCACATCTTCTTTATCCATTCATCCGATGATGGACACTTAGGTTGTTTCCATCTCCTGGCTATTGTAAATAGAGCTGCAATGAACATTTTGGTACATGACTCTTTTTGAATTATGGTTTTCTCAGGGTATATGCCCAGTAGTGGGATTGCTGGGTCATATGGTAGTTCTATTTGTAGCTTTTTAAGGAACCTCCATACTGTTCTCCACAGTGGCTGTATCAATTTACATTCCCACCAACAGTGCAAGA